>NW_016107807.1:959620-1021186 GCF_001604975.1 Cebus imitator | reverse complement strand
CCGGACCAGTGTATTTTGTACGGAGAACCGCGGCTCCGGGGCACCGACAAAGCAGCCGTGCAGGGCAAAGCAGCGGCGCTGGCCGGCACAGCCGCGCTGGCCGAAACAGCCGTGCTGGTGACCGTGGAGCACCTCTGCCCGGGAATTTCCTAGTCTGTGGGCAATAAAAACACGGCATCCACTCACCCTCTGCGCTTTCACTGGGAGCTGCAATCCTGAGCTGTTCCTAAACGGCCATCTTCAGAAGGTTAACTCTTAAGCTATTCAAAGAGATATTACAGAAAGCAGATAACCAACATAAATAAAGTAAAAAAGAACAATTGAGGATACGAATGAGAAATTTTCCAGAGAAATAGATATCATAAAGAAAAAACAATCAGAACTCATGGAAAGACACATTTAGAGAAATATAAAATGCAGTGGAAAGTTTCAATAATAGACTCAAACATGGAGAAGAAAGAATTTTAGAGCTTGAAGACAAGGCTTTTGAATTAACCCAATCAGACAAAGATAAAGAACAAAGAATTAAAATAAATAAACAGAATATCTAGGAAATATGGGATTTTGTAAGATTACCAAACCTAAAAATAATTGGCATTCCTGAGGGAGTGGAGAATGCTAAAAGTTTGGAAAACTTATTTGAGAAAATAATTGAGGAAAACTTCCCCAGCCTTGCTAGATATGTAGATACCCAGATTCAGTAAGCTCAAAGAAATCCTGGGAAATTCAATGCAAAATGGTCATCACCAAGGCACATAGTCATCTGGCTATGTAAAGTCAAGATGAAAGAAAGAATTCTAAGAGCTGTGAGACAAAAGCATCAAGTAATCTACAAAGGAAAACCTATCAGACTAACAGAAGACTTCTCAGCAGAAACTTTACAATACAGAAGGAAAGTGCCCTCCTCTTTAAACTCCTTAAACGGAATAAATGTCAGCCGATAATTTTGTATCCAGTACAACTAAGTTTCATGCATAAAGGAGAGATAAAATCTTCAGGCAAACAAATTCTTGAGGAAATTTGCCACTACCAAATCAGCACTATAAGAAGGCTAAAAGGAGTTCTAAATCTTCAAACAAAACCTCGATATGCAGCAAAATGGAATCTCCTTAAAGCATAAAATTCGAAAGGCCTATTAAACAATAATGCAAGGGGAAAAAGTACTTAGGTAACAACTGACATGATAAATAAAATAGCACCTCACATCTCACATTAACATTGACTGTAAACAGCCTAAGTGTCCCTCTTAAAGGATACGAAGTGGCAGAATGGATGAAAAACCACAAACTAAATATCTGCTGCCTTCCAGACTCAGCTAACACATAAGATCCATAGAAACTTAAGGTAAAGGACTAGAAAAAGGTATTTGACCCAAATGGAAACAAAAAGTGAGCAGGGGTAGCTATTCTTATGTTAGAAAAATACATACTTTATTTCTGTGAAACTGCTCTGATCTCCCTAATGAGCCCTTATCACCTCTACATGCTGACCGGATGGGAAAGCTAGATTAAATTCAATATAGTAATCTGAGATCATTCCATAAATTAATTTGGACTGTCTCTGATTTTACATCCGCGCTATAACCATCATTTGACTGTTTTATCTTGAACATTTCATTTTACTTGTATGGACATCAGATTTCCAATGTACAAGTGTTAAAAATAAGTAGACATCCCTTCATGATAAAAATTCTCAAATAACTGGGCATAGAAGAACATACTTCAACATAATAAAAGCCATATATGACAGAGTCATAGCCAGTATCACAGTGAATAGGAAAAACAACTGAAAGCCTTTTTCTTATGATCGGGGGTGAGACAAGTTTAAGGTCAAGGATGTGGGCCACATTAACTTTGGAATTCCAGTCCAATTTAAAGATACAGACTTGTTTTCTGCCAATTTCCACAGAAATGCATTAATTGGCCAGGCCGTTTCACAAGGCAACTTCCCTAGAAAATGTCATACTTTAAAGCAATAATATTTTGAAAAGACAAAAAGCACATATAATGGTAAAAGTATCTATCCAACAAGAAGATATTACAATACTAAATTTATATGAACCTAACACTGAAGATCCTAGATTTGCACCTTCATACCGCAATTACTACTAGACCTAAGAAATAAGATTGAAAGCATCAAAATAATGGTGGGGGATTTCAGTACTAACAGCACTAGACAGATCATCAAGACAAAAAGTCAACAAAGAAACAATGGACATTGTCTTAGTCCATTCAGCCTACTAGAACAAAATACCATAGACTCTGTGGCTTGTAAACAACAACAAAGACTTATTACTCCAAGTTCTGGAGACCGCAAAGTCTAAAATCAAAGCACCAGCAAATTCAGGGTCTGGCGAGGGAGGACCTATTCTTCATAAATGGTGCCGTATTCCTGAATTCTCACATGGTATAACGGTCAAACAAGCTAATTCGACTTCTTTGATGGGACACTAATCCTATTCATGAGGGTTCTTTCCTCATGATTCCTAGTCACCTCCCAAAGGCCTCACTTAATACCATCACACTGGGGATTAGTTTCAACAGATGAATTTACCGGTGGGGGGAACACAAACATTAAGAACATAGCAAGAATCTAGATTCTATAAATGAAGAGGTACAGCATAAGTGATCTTAGAGGACCATAGAAGGAGGTGAGTTTCTATCTGCAACTTTGCTCTTCTCTGATGCTGAGTGGCTGGCATGGCTTGCAACCTAGAATTGTGGGTGGCCTCTGAACTGCTGGAGCCCAGGGTTACAGCAAATTGTCCCCGCTTCAACATCTCTACCTTGGCTGCCTCTTTGTCTTGATCTCAGTTTCCTAGAGAATGCTTTCATTTCCTCATATCCCCAAATATCCCTCACAGGGTACTCTGGAATTCCTGGTTTACCTGCTGCTATGATGTGACCGTTTTGTTTGAATCCCTGCAAAATTCCTATGTTGGAACCTAATCTTCAACATAATAGTACTAAGAGGAGGAGCCTTTAGGAGGTAATTAGGTCATGAGGCCTCTACCCTCCTAAATGGGATGAGCGCCTTCAGAAAAGAGGCTTGAAGGTACCTGTCTGTCTGTTCCTCCATTTGAGGATACACAGACATCATCTATGAGGAAGGAACCAGACACCAAACCCACTGGTGCCATGGTCATAAACTTCCTAGCCTCCAGAACTGTGAGCAATAAACTTAGCAATGAAAAAGAATGAATTACTGCTATAGGAAGTGACTTATTTGAATCTCACAGATACTATGTTGAGCAAAAGAAGTCAGATGCAAATGAATGCATGATGATTAATTCCACTGATACTAATTCGATAATAATCCTTACAAATCTATGGTGATTCAAGTTGCAATAGCAGCTACCTCAGAGGCAGCAGGTTGTAGGGGGGTGGGTGGCATTGGAGTTTGACCCAGAAGAGGCTTGAGGAAACTTCTAAGGGAATCAAAATGCTCTGTCTGCTGATCTTGGTTGTGGTTGCAGGGGTGTATTAATTTTATAAAATATCATTGAGTATATATATATATATATATATATATATATAAAATCTGTGGACTTTATACACTGTATACCATAATTAAAGTTAAAAATCTACCGAGTCAAAATCATACCCAGAGGAAGCAAGAGTGAGCACAGTAGAGAAAACAATTTCTCTGACTAAAACAAAGGTGCTAAAGGGGCTTGTCTGGGCTTTCTGTAGCAGCATCTATGAGACACAGGGTGAATACCATAGATCCAGCTAGTTTTCTTCACTGTTTAGATGAAGAAACTTCCCACAGGAAGTGGAAATGAATTCAGCAGAAATAACCACCTTAGAAACCCATTACACACACAATGGCGGGGGGTGGGGGTTGGCGGTGGGAAACACTGTTATTGTCATTGTGACCTAAAACAAGGCAAAATGAAAACAAGGAATACCAGGTAAGTAGGTGTCCTTCTGAGCATCTGCTCATTTCCTGGGTCAACTTCGTCCTCCTTAGCTATATTTGCATTGCAATTAAACCTCATTTATTTAATTTTCACTAATTGGGAGCTGATGATAATTTAGAAGTTACCTGTAACACCAAACTTTTCTTCAAAGATTAGGTAAATTAGCAATAGAAACACAAAGGCAGTATACTTGCAATACTTAAAAAAGTAAGCAGATTTCAAGCAATACTCAGCACCTTATAAATGATTGAAAAACCCCTATCAAGGTTCAAATGCTGCCTGTTTCCTATGACTTTCATTGAACACACCAGACATAACTGACAGCTACCTCACCTGTACTCTTCAGCCATTGGATCCTATCTCTGCTAAAACCTTTTTGGCATTATCGTCTAATTATTTATTTAAATCTTGACCTCTGCTAGGTCATGAGCTCTTAGAAATCCTTGATCTGGGTCAGCCAAGTGTGACTAGAGCAGAGAACATTTCTGAGGGTGGAAGCATCTGGAGACAAGCTTGAGACGAGAGTTGAAGCTAGACTTTAAATCCATATCTAAAATCTCAGCATTTGAAAAAGAACTTGACACAAAAGAGTGTCAGAAACTAACAAGTAGGCCAGGCGCGGTGGCTCACGCCTGTAATCCCAGCACTTTGGGAGGCAGAGGTGGGTGGATCACCTAAAATCAGGAGTGTGAGACCAGCCTGACCAACATGGGGAAGCCCTGTCTCTACTAAAAATACAAAAATTAGCCGTGGTGGTGCATGCCTTTAATCCCAGCTACTCAGGAAGCTAAGGCAGGAGAATCACTTGAACCTAGGAGGCGGAGGTTGCAGTGAGCTGAGATGGCGCCATTGCACTCCAGACTCCAGCCTAGGTGACAGAGTGAGACTCCGTCTCAAAGAAGAAGAAAAGAAAATAACAAGCAGTACCTTGTGGTTGGAATGTGGGACAAGGAGGAAGACAGAAGGAAGGGAGTAGTATCGAGGTAGTCAAGGACAAGAACAGAAAGGACCTTGTAAGAAGTCGCATTAGGCCTTTATTCCGTAGTAAGTGGGAATCCACTGAAGGCTTCTTAAGCAGGGAAATGAAATGATTTGATTTCTGTTTAAAAGGTTACCTCTTGCTGCAATAAGGATTGTGAATTGAGAGTAAGTATAGTGGACACAGGGAGGACAGTAGGAGTCACTGAGAGTGTAAATCAGGGTGCAGGGAGTGAAAATGGGGAGCAAGAAGTTGTATTCAAGTGATATTTAGGAGGAGGAGTCACTAAGACAAGGTTTCTGTCTTGAATGACCTGGGCAGCTGCTACCAGTTTCAGCTGACTGACAACTCCTTAAATTGCACATGCGCAAGCCAAATATTTATTAAGTAAAAACTTAAGTGATGAATCAGATGACTGGAATATCTCTTTGTTACTAAGTCACTATTTAATTTCAATTCCATCTACCTAAAAGCACAGTCTTTATCTAACCCTGACCATCCCATGCACAGAAGATCAGATCCAAACCTTCCATCTCAACAGCATCTGTCAAAATCCCAATTGCTCCCTCTCAGTGCCCCTCAGTTTGAGTCTAGCCCTCCTTTACTCCATGCTAAATATACAAAGATTCTCTCAAAGAGCTTCCAAGCAGTTGAGGAAAAAGATAGGTAAGTTAATAAGGTATAATGTATCCATCTATCCAGTTTACAAGGATATTGACAGTATCACTCTGTATTCATTGCTAATTTGTGCTTTAGAGTAGAGGTAATAAGAATAATACAGCTCAGGCCCTGAAGTGAGAAACTCTCAGTCTCCTGGTCCCATTGATTCCATTTCAGGTTTCCTCCAAATCCCTCACCTTTGCCACTAAACTTTCTACAAGCTTTATAACCATGCCTTTCTAGGATACATCTTACACATCTAAGGTCCTCTACTTTTGACATCAGAACTCAGGGTAATACACGATGAGAAACTGCAAGAAATTTAAAGGAAACTTGACATCAGAGCAAGCGCATAGACATAACAATCACATAAAATATTCATTAAATATGAGCATACTGTAGGACTCTTATTCTGTCTAGAAGAGCTGAGTCTCTGCAGAAGCATTTCTCCCTTAGAATTTTCTGCTGTAGCAGTATCTGAGAAATCTGTTTGCCTTTCCAGTGGTCAAGAGATATATTACTTCCCTCAGACACTCTCTAACGCTTCTGACCTTCCCTCAGAGTTGACAGTTCCGTCTGCAGGCTTGCAGCATTTACAAAAATTGAGAAAGACTCTCCAAAACTAGACTGAATTTGAGGACATGTGGACACTTGATTGGTACAGATTGGTGGCATTCAGGGTAGTGTCCCTGCCAGGTCCATCGATTTGGTTTATGTCACTAAACTATGAGGGTATAACAAATGGTCTAGGCTCTGTGAACTCAACCCAAGTAATTCTATTCTATTTGTGTCTTCAAATTAAACCTGACTAAGAAGTCTCAGTGGAAGGCTTAGAAAGAGCTAAAAATATATTATTAACTACAAACAGACACGAGGTATCCTCCTGGACTGTCTTAGCAAGGATCGTCTAGAGAAACAGCCAATAGGAGATATAGTTATGTTGATATCTAGATAAATATATTACATATTTTACTATATATTGTATATTATCTCTATCTAGATCTAGCTGTATTGAATACAATATATATAGAGAGACAGGCAGATATACCTATATAGGTAGATAGAGATAAAGCTATCCATACATATAGACAGAGAGATTGATTGATTATAAGATTGTGGATGCTGAGGAGTCCTGGGTTCTATAGTTGGCAAGCTGGGGACCCAAGAGATTCCATGGTATAGTTCCAGCCTGAGTCCAAATGTCTAAGAAGCAGGAGAGTCAGTGGTACAAGTGCCAGTCTGAATCTGAGTCTGAGGGAAGAAACGAGTATCCCAGCTTAAAGATGGTCAAGAAGAGAGAGAGTGAATTCTCTGTTACTCAGAGTGTTGTTCTACTCAGATCTTCAACAGATTGAGTGAGGCCCACCCATGTCAGTGAGAGCAATCTACTTTACTCAGCCTGCAAACTAAAATATTAATCTCATCCTCAAATACTTTCATATATACATCCAGAATAATGCTTGACTAAATATCTGGGCATCCCATAGCCCAGTCAAGTTGCACAAAAGTTTAACTATCACATGGATCGTCATATTTCCTCAGCTCTAGCCTATCCCATTGGGCTTTCTAATCACCTTTAACTAAGGGTTAGCTCTTAGCCCTAGGCAGGTACTCAAAAAGCATATGAAGAATGTCATCTTCTAATAAGTTAAATCATAATTTTGTTCATGTACCATAAGTAAAAAAATCAGCACCCACACACTGAATTGATTTTAAATGCATATATAGAAAACAGATGATCATATAGTACCAGGGGAGACATCCTAAACAAACCAATAATAAGGATAGCAACTACTTACCTAGAGTTTCTATTTTATTTATTTATTTTGAGTTAGGATCTCATTCTGTCACCCAGGCTGGATTTCAGTGGTATGATATTGGCTCACTGCAGCCTTCACCTCCCAGGCTCAAGCGAACCTCTGACCTCAGTCTCCCAAGGAGCTGGAACTACAGGTGCATGCTACCACACTCGGCTAATTTTTGAATAAGATAGATAGAATCATTTACTTATTTATTAGTTTTTATTTATTTATTTATTTATTTATTTATTTATTTTTTGTAGAGATGGGTTTTTCCATGTTGTCTAGGCTGGTCTTGAACTCCTGGGCTCAAGCAATCCACCTGCCTCAGCCTTCCAAAGTACTCGAATTACAGGCATGAGCCACCATGCCCTAATGTTTTTAATGTGTTAGGCATATTTTTGTATGTAATACCCACAACAACCTTGAGCTGCCATATTATTATCATCTTCATTTCATGCATGAGGAATTGAAGACCCAGTGAGGTGAGATGACTTGCTGGAAGTCACATAACAGCCAAGTGGCAGAGCTGCAATTTGAATCCAGGACTGGAGACTCCAGAGCCTCTTAACCACTCTGATGTATAGCCTCCTACCAGGAAATTTTCCATTGTATATTTTAAAAACCATACTCATTAAAATTCAAGAATCCAGTGAGCCAAAACCAGTTCAAAGATGATTGTGGTACACAGCAGAGAGCCATAATATTACCAGACCATTGATTGGTGATGTTCCATAATTGATGTAATGAAGTAAAGATGAAACAGACACCGCGAATCAGAAAAGTCAGTTTGATTACGGCTCATCCAGAAGTCATGTGACTTTTTACCCTGCTCTGGCATTTTCAGCTCCTCTCATCTGGGCTCACTTTTGCCTGGACCTGACACTTTGGTCCCATTCAGTTTGCACGCAGGTCTTTATAACACAGGAGAAAAAAATGCATCTGTCTCTCTTCCCACGTCCTTTCAAGTGGGGACTCTGGTCTCATTCCCAGTGCTGACTTCTGGGCCCTGGAGTTACTACCCACACCCCACACATGAAGTACAGATCTCTCCACCCAATAAGCCCCAGTTCCCATAATTGAGTTTCTCTTTGTTCTCTAGCGTCATGGAACTGCTACCACAGGGATTGATGCGCCATGGTAACTCCTGTCCAAGCGTGGCAAGCAGAGAGTGGCTCTCTGGCTGCCTCTTGCCAGACCACTGCTCTATAATCAAGCTAAATTCCTGGGGCCGACAGCAGTAGAAGAGTGAGAGGATTGAGATGAAAAGATTTTAATTTTAGTGCTGGAAAGGAGTTTAGAGATTATCTCCTTCACGGTAGACATTTAAATGGAGAAAGTGAGGTGCAGTCAGGTGTCTAAGACAAAGGCACATGGGAACAGGCCATACTTCAGTATCTAGATTATGCCGAGGAGGCAGCTGACCACAACAGTCCCAGTCCCCTTTCCTGAAAAGAATGGATTTGCATCTCAGAATTGCAGCATTTGTTGTCTTGAGTTTACATCAGTTCCTTCAATATTCAGCACAAATGAGATCAATGCTTGAGAAGACCACATGGATAAGATAAACAGAAAGAAAGAACTAAGTCAAAGTGGGCTGTCTTGTATAAATTGCTCTCTCCCAAACAAAGGATTTCCAAAAAACTCAGGTGGGTTAATAAAGGCTACTCAAAGCGATGACAAATAACCTTGAAGCAAATTTTGTCACTAAGAAATCATGACAACCTTGGCCATGAGAGAGGGCCTATATGTTTAGAAAAGCAAACAGGAAATGGATTGTGACAAGTAGAAAGTAGCAAAAACGTTTTAAAATTCAGAATCAGATATAGATTTTTTATCTCTTAATGATAAATGCTGAGGAAACAATGCTCAGTGTCTCTAAATGCTGCAGTCTTGCTTAACTATTCTGAAGAAAGCAGGTTCTGCAATTATAGTGCATGCATGTACATCTTGGGTTGGGAAAGGCATTAAAACCCTCTGAGCCTTGTATTCCTCATCTTTGAAGGAGGGATAAAAATAATCATGATGATGATTATGACAATAATACAGGCTAGGTTACTAAGATTATATAATATAATGGATGACTGTACCTAATACAGTGTTTCATCAGGAGTTCACTTAATGGTAGGCTCTTATGCCTAAATTATAGTTAATGGTTTCTGATCAAAGTTAAACCAAATATCTCAAGATCCTTTGGCAGGACAAGTACAGCACAGTGTCCCCAATTAATGTCTTCAGGAGAACGGACACTCCAGGTCAACATTACATTAAAGATGGGCACAAGTGCACTCTCCACTGGCAACGTCACACCTGAATGTTTCTCTAAACAAATGTCAAATATAATGGGGCCTTTTCACACTAATTATGTGGTGTTCAATGCAGTCAGTACGGTAGAAAAGTTTAGAGTTAGAGGGTACAAACCTAAGTCCCAGCTTCACCACGCACTAATTGCAAATGCTAATTTCAGACAAGTGACTGATATAACAGAAATTCCATTTCCTCACTTAACATGGCAAATTCGATAAACAGAGGAGAAAATCCATTGGGTACTGGAAATCATCATATTTGTGAAGGAGCCATAGTAAACACTGAGGATGCAATTGCATGATCATATGCACCATAATAATTTTCATCTCTGAATCACTACCATTGGCCTAAAGAGAGTAACTGCCCCATTCAACTCTGTGCCATCGCCTCCTGCTGAAGTGCTGAAACTCATTCTAATTTACCTGTCTATGGTCTTATGCCCAACTCTTAACCAATCCCTGTGGTCAGGGAGATGACTTTTGCTAATTTGCATAGGTCTGGGAACACATGGCCAACTCCTCATGCTCTGCGCAATCTACATGAATGACGGTTAGATCAACAAAGAAGAATCAGGGCTGTTTCCGGTAGAATGGAGAATGGACACTGGGCAGGCAAGAAACACATGTTCACTAGAGTACTCTACCTTGCGAAGGTGAAGATGTGAGTGAATAATGGTGCCCAAAGATGTCCACATTCAAAAGCCTACAATCTATGAACATGTTATCTTGCATGGCATAGGGGATTTTGCAGTTGGGACTAAGTGAAAGATCTGAGCCCTTGAGATTTGGACATTTTTAAAATGATTATCCAGATGGGTCCAGTGTAATCACAAGTGTCCTTGAAAGTGGAAGAGAGGGGAAGAAGATGAAACCAGAGTGATACAGTAAGAGAAGGAATTGATTCTCCGTTGAAAGTTTTGAAGATGGAGAAAGAGGCTGTAAGTCCAAGAATGCAAGCAGCCTCTAGAAGCTGGAAAAGGCAAAGCAAGAAATTTTCTCCTAGAGACTCCAGAAGGAAAGTGGTCCTGCTAACACTTTGATTTTAGCCCAGTGATACTAGTGATCTTCAGGACTGTAAAATAATAAGTGTGCATTGTTTAAGCCATTAAATTTGTGGTAATAGGTTACAAAAGCAAACGGAAACTAAAACATCATCCTACACTTTCTGAAACAATGGTGAAGAATCTGCTGGTTACCTACAAACCAGGGCAGAGTAAAGTTTACATGCAAATTTTCAGTGCCTGACCACCACTGAGGAAGGCAAGTGCCAGCTCTCAGAGTTCAGGACTTGAAGGTTTACATGGACAAAATTCTTATTTTCCAGGTAGATAATTTCAACTACCTAAAATGCTCCTTACCAGGGAAAGAAAAACCAGTCTGAGGAGGATGAGAACAGGGCAGCACGGCCTGCTTCACTGAAAACAGGCTGAAGAAACGGCCCAGATATTGCTCTTTGACTCTGCCAGTGGAGCGTGTGGCAAAATGTTATGCGTGATTGCTGCAGGGAAGGCAGGTACTGACTTCTCCTTCCATGAACTCTCCCTGTGGGCTGTTGACGAGGTGCAATTGACAGCACATCCAGCAGTGATTCGTGGTGCCACAGGTAAAGATGGGTTTTGAGCCAACAGGGAGAGTAGAGAACGCAGTTCATCCCAGGAAATCCAGGACGCTCATCATTCACAGAGTTGTCAGCTTTCCAACTCAGCAGTCCCCTTCCATCCTTTTTCAAGGTTATAACTGGGAGGGCCTCACAGGAGCCATGCCAAAGTCTGTAAGCTCTATACCTCAGGGCTTGAAATGTATTTGAGATACAAAGGGTCAAGTGTGAGCAATACAAGCCAAAGCTAGAGAAACTTCACTGTCCAATCAAGAGAAAACCGACAGTCACTCATTGTTTGCCTAGCAATTTGGGATTTACTGTAACATTTGGACTTTATTGTTGACTCTGACGCGATTCTAGCCCCTCAGAGAAATGTGTTCACTAACCAACATCATTGTCATCACCTAAGAGATTTAGCAGTTCTGAATCTCACACCCTACTCCAGACATGCTGAATCAGAATTTGCATTTTAAGAAGATAATTCATGTGCACATTAAGCATGGAGAAGAACTGAGCAAGTCTATTTATTTCCCTCTTGGGGTAGATGGGTAAGCTGATACTGAGAAAAAGGAAGGAACCTGGTCAAGGCCACTAGGACCAAGATTAGAGCTCAGAACCCTTGTATTCTTTTTGTTTTGTTTCTCAATTTTTCTTTAAGCAGCATTTGATCATTTTTAAATGATTTTACCCTGGTAAATAAAAAATCTGAAGCAATGAAACTTTTCTTGTTTTTTTTCTTTGAGACAGAGTCTCACTCCGTCACCAGGTGCCAGGCTGGAGTGCAGTGGCGTGACCTCGGCTCACTGCAATCTCCGCCTCCCAGGTTCAAGCAATTCTCCTGCCTCAGCCTCCTGAGTAGCTGGGACTACAGGCACGCGCCACCACGCCCAGCTAATTTTTTTTTTATTTTTGTATTTTTAGTAGAGACGGGGTTTCATCATGTTGGTCAGGATGATCTCGATCTCTTGACCTCGTGATCTGCCCGCCTCTGCCTCCCAAAGTGCTGGGATTATAGGCGTGAGCCACCACACCTGGCTGAAACTTTTCTTAATGATTCATCACTGTTTGCCTGTGCAATGTTTTCAAAGTTCTTTAATTCTGTGACTCCCAGCAGCAGTATGTGGGTCAGTATAGTGATTAAGAGCCTGGATTTTGTAGTCTTAGGGACCTGGGTTTAAAGCTGCATTCTGTGCTATCTGAGTAAGTCACTTAACCTCTCTGTGCCAAACTTTCTTCACCCGTGAGATGCGGCTAACAATATTTCCCAAAGTTGTTGTAAGGAGTCAGGGAAATAACACATGTACAGCTCTCAGCACAGGGCTTAGCATGGAGTGAAAGGTCAGCGACCTTTAACTTTCATGACTGATACGACTAACAATGATCCACAGCCCTGTGAAGGCTTGTGAGGAGCATCGTGTCCTGGGAAAGCCATTATCCTTAATGCCACTCAGTTGTAGGGCTTTTTCTTTTTCCTTCCAACCACTCAGCTTTGTTGTAGATGAACGAGGTCAGCAGACTAGGACCTGGGGTGTAGTCCCCTCATAATGTAACTGTGGGAACCCCCACAGAAATGAAACAAGAAGGAGCTGCCTTTGGATCTTAGCTCTATCTCTTAAGTACCTGAGTATGTCCGAGCTTTTGTTTTCTTACTGTCCGAGAACAGCATCCACCTAGCCTGCCTCAGAGGGCGTAGGACTGAAAACATAATCACAGATATGAAGGTACAATGTATATTTAAGGACTAGGATCTTAGAATGCCAGATATGAGAAGACCCTTTAGGAACCATCTAGTTGAACCTACTCATTTTACAAATGAAGTAACTGAGTCCAAGAGCATAGATACAACATACTTTTCCAAGGTTATGACTGTCAGAGCCAAGAGCAGATAATAGGAAAACGGATGATAAATAATAGCTACAACCATAGCACCTAGTGTACAGTAGGGACCTTACAAACCTATTGTCATTTAATGCTGACAATTTTCTGAGATAGTTATTATCATAGTTCAGTTTATAAATGGAGAAATGAAGGCACAGAGAGATTAAGTAACTACCCCAAACAATAACGCTGTGAGTGTTAGCACTAGGATTGTAATCCAAGCGTGACTATTCCAAAGCCAGTGGCTTCGTCATTGGTCCCCATCTCCTGCCTGTACCTGGCTCATTGATCTGGAGACTCAAAATACAGAAAGAGGAAAGTTAGATCTAGTGAAACTGCACTGTGCAAAGTTGCATTAATTGTTTTTTGTTATTTCATTTTAGGCTGCACTTTTGAGTTGATGGGTTTCCTGAAAACTGTGATGTCATCCTCTTAGGCTCAAGGTTGGGACTTTGTTTCCGAGTTGTTTGCACCAGTACTTGGTCAAGCCCTAAAACTGTCGGCTCCTTGACATACTGCTTGAGTTACTAGTATCCATTCCTAAGGCATCCAAGTGCCAGGAACTCCATGGTTGTAATTAACTTATTTGAATATAATTCTCTAGTTACAATTCCCAGCGTTCTCCAAAGGAGCTACAAAATCACGATATGTAAATTCTTGTAATAATGCAGAATACCAACAAGAGTCTACAATGGGCATCAAGAGAGTTGATGCTGCAGCTGTGGGACCTTGGAACAAACTGCTTTCCCTCTCTGTGCCTCAATTTTCTGACATCTCAACCCCCACTGCCCAAATGGCCAACCCAGTGTGAGCTACGTGCTGCTTCTCTGGACTGCAATTTACTCACAGGTTTCAAGTCACCCTAGCATTTAGCACTCTGCATTTGCAATGTTAATTTATGTTTCATTCTCTGCTGATCACCCTGTGGACTCCTTTAAGTCATGGACATTATCATATTAATTTCTACATCCCTTGGGACTAGTATGGTGTTCCACATGTAACTAGCAGGAGATAATGAGCAGTAGGCTTCCTTACACTTCTCTCAGTTTCAGATGGTATCTTACCGGAACAACACAGAGAAAGAACAACTGAATTTCTTAGTAGCATAATT
The DNA here is from genome assembly GCF_001604975.1 of Cebus imitator. Classification (NCBI taxonomy): domain Eukaryota; kingdom Metazoa; phylum Chordata; class Mammalia; order Primates; family Cebidae; genus Cebus; species Cebus imitator. The sequence goes on along the minus strand of NW_016107807.1, from coordinate 1,006,931 downwards.
GAATTTGCTATGATTCACATTTCATAGGGGAAACCATAAAATAAATAGATATGTGTCCATGCTAACAGGGGATCTGAGTTCTCTGGGAGATGGGAAGAGTTTGAGATTTAGGAGAGGTCTGAAATCAATCTGACAAGATCAAAAGCATTGATTCCTCTTCATCTTATTAGCATAATTTCCCCAATTTCATATACTTTACTGCTAAAAGAGGGGTGGCAGAGAGGGAATAACATGATAACACTTTCTGGAAGCATCTGGTAAAGTACATTGTTCATTTTTCTAGTACTTCCTGAGCTCTGCAGAATTTCAAGGGGCAGGGTCCATTGTGCAACGTATTAGGATTCAGCTTGACAACCCTGCACCTTGGAGCTAAACATGCTACATTTGACTTTTATTTCTATTTTTATTTTTATTTTTTTTGAGATGGGGTCTCGCCCTGTCTCCAGGCTGGAGTGCAGTGACGCAATCTCTGCTCACTTCAACCTCCCTCTCCTGTGTTCAAGCGAATCTTCGCCTCAGCCTCCTGAGTAGCTGGGAGCACAGGCACGTGCCAGCATGCCCAGCTATTTTTTGTATTTTTAGTAGAGATGGAGTTTCACCATGTTGGCCAGGATGGTCTTGATCTCTTGACCTCATGATCCGCCCACCTTGGCTTCCTAAAGTGCTGGGATTACAGGCGTGAGCCACCGCGTCTGGCGTACGTTTGACTTTTTATTCAGTAAGTCACATAGATTTAGAATGCTGCTTCTGTGTTCATCACTGTGCTGGGACACATGGAATCCAGAGAGGAACAAGATGAGATTTGCATCTTACCTTAGATGGGTTCACAGTCAGTGGGAGGTGCCGTGATTTTCACAGAGAAAAAGAAAAATTATAATACTAGCATAGTAACTGCTTATACTGGAATTAGAACTAACTTTTGTGGGAGCTGAGAGGAGGTAGCGACTAACCCCGCCTGTGTGGGTGAGCTTCAAGGGAAAAGGAGAAAGGAGAAGGAGGAAGGAGAGGATCAAAAATACTAGACCAGAGAGAGCAGCTGAGCAGTGTCCACAAGAATTGGCATCTATTTTGCAGGTGAAGGAGAGGGATGGATAGTCAGAGAATTTCTAGCAAAGATTTCACCGGTATGTAGAATGATGGGAGGGCAGTGTGTATACAGTTAAGTGTAGCTAAAGAGACTGGGGGTGGCTGTGGAAGCAAAGGGAGATTAGAAAAGCAGATTGCAGCCAGACCTGTAATGTGAAATAAAAGGAGAACGCAGAAGACAGAGAGGAAGGAGAAGCAGGGAAATAAGTCAGAAAGGCATGGCAGCCCGAACAAAATTGGTGGAAATGTCGGCAGAGAGCAAAGGAGAAAGAATAGTTTCTCTAAATCTAGAAATAATTGAGGAGTTCTGAGATATTTGGGCTAGCTAGGGAGACAATACAGTAAATAGCTTCATTTTCCACTATAAAGTAGTTAACATCAATTGGCAACTGCAAACCGACTGCCGTGGAAGGGCATTACAGTGGGTGGTTGTCAAAGTCAGGAATAAAACAACACATGGAGGACATCTATTTGCCATTATCTTCAAAACAGTAAATATAAAATTCCTGACCATATATTGCAAAGTGATCCAACCAAGAGCTTCTTCAAGAGCTTCTTTCTTCTTCCTCTGATAGGAAAGCATCTTTCTAGAATAAATGCCCAGGAAAAGTCTGGATCTACTCTCTCGAAGTCAAGTGTATTGGTTTTCTATTGTTGTCTAAAAAATAACCATAACTTGATGGCTTAAAAATAGTTTTATTATCTTACAGTTTCCATAGAAGTCCTATAGGCATAATTTAGTAGGATCTTGTGCTTCAGATTCTCATCACTTTGCAATTCACGTCACAGCTGGAGCTGTGGTCTCATTGCAGGCTCAACTGGGGAATGGTCCACCTACAAGCCCCTCAAGTTACTTGCAAAATTCATCTGCTTGTTACTGTAGGACTAAGGTCCATTTTTTTCCTAACTGTTGGTAATGGGAGCTGGGTAGGGGTGGTTAGTCAACTTCTAAAGGCTATCTACAGGTTTTTGCCCCATGACTCACCCCATGATTCCACTAACATGGCAGCTTGTCTTTTCAAGGCCGGCATCTGAGAGTTCCTCTTACCTTAGGAAGGGCCCAGTCCCTTTTTAAGGACCTTTCCGTGATTAATCCAGGCACACACAGGATAATATCTTTTTTTATGAGCTCAAAACCAACTGATAAGCAAATAAGGCAGGCCTAGAAAGACAAAAACTTCATGTTCTTATTCATACGTGAGAGCTAGGAAAGTCGGTCTCATGGAGGTTGAGAGTATAATGGTGGCTACTAAAGGCTGAGAAGTGTAAGAAGGTGAGGAAAATATAGACTGGTTAATGAGCACAAAAGTTCAGTTAGATAGAAGGAATACATTGTAATTCTCAATAGCACAGTAGAGTGGCTATAGTTATCAATAATCGATTACATATTTCAAGCTAGAAGAGATTTGTTATATTTTCAGCACACAAAAAAATAAATGTTAGAAATGTGTGAGGTGATGCATATCCCAATTTCATTGATTTGATCATTACACGTTGTACATGCATCAAAACATCACAGTACCTCATAAATGTGTGCAATTGTTATATACCAATAAAACTAATAAACTGTAAAAAAACTGATTAAGGACTGTACTTGTATGTACAAATTCCCTTTATGTTACCAAATTCCATTTGCTAGAAACAAATCACAGGCCTCACCCACATTTACGGGATGTGATTATGTGGGAATGAAGAACAGGAGGTCTGGGTGATTAGGGGGTACCTTAGAATCTGTCTACCATACCAAAATCTGCTCTTAGGTTTGATAAGTTTCAAAATAAACACGTACATTTGAGCAAGACTAACAATGTACAAAACTAATAGCTATGTTTTACTTTTGCCCTTATTATTTTTTTGGATTTTATTTATACAAACCCTCAAATACCTGCTAGCTGACAAAATCTGTTCACTAGTTAAATGTAAGGTAAGGGCGGCCATTTGCGGTCATCCAAAGTTTTCTCCCTTAACCGAAGTCAGCATTTTAACCCTCCTTCCACAAACTGCTACCCCACAGAGGCCTGCTGTGGCCAAAGTAGAATTCAGTTTCACTAAACTGAACAAATGTGAAATTTTACCTTGGTATATCCCAAATTATGTCTTCCTTAATCTCTCTCTCCAACAACAATATGACAATAAAATTATAAAGGAAGCAATGTCAATGGTTAAGTAAATTGCATATATCGTGAAGATCACAAGAGGAAAGAAAGACTTCTGGAAATTGCCAGTTATATTCCAAGTTCTCTTGGAAGAGGCCAAACTTTCCTGGTGCTTCTGGAGAGAAATGAGCAAGAACAGCATTTTTCTGTTTGCATAGTCCGGATTGCTCAAGGGGCCATGGAAACAAAGAACCACCAGTAAGTGCTGACATTTCCTAAAAAATGCTTAGTAAGTTGAGACTACATACACACATGGAGATCAACGACAGTGTCTTTAGCTGTTCAGGCTTTCCAGAAGTTGTTCATCTTAAATTATTTACTCAGGCATAGGGTCAATAGGAAAACTCTCCTATTCTGCACATTGGAGCAGCAGCCTTCAAAACAGTGATGTAAATATAAAGATATTAAATAGAATGATTATATATTAAAATGAAGAATCCTTATTCCAGTAAAAATATTAAACAGGTCAAAATCTTTTTGAGGACATACTTTCTCCCTCAGCACTTATATATGCAGTTTCAGAATTACTTCAGTTCTGTTGCATGATAACGTTTCTTGTCAAAGGCTCATACACTTAAGAAGGTTGCCTCTCACCATGCCCTTGGTTCCACCTTCCCACTAACCAATAACAATTCAAGAGAAGGGGCTTAAGACCCTCACTTAAAAATAGAAATAGTATACTGTGCCTAAGATAGATACTGGCACTTTGAATACATATTCTTTGAATGAGTGAATGAATGACTGAATGAATGGGTGAAGGGAGGGGGATGCTCTGAAGTCTGACAAACCAAAATCCCAATCCAGTTCCACTCCTCACATCCTGTGTACCTTAGCAGAATGTCTTTACCTTTAAGTCTTTGTTTCTATATCCATAAATTGGAAATATCAATACCTCCCCAATAAGATGCAGAATACAGTAGCTGTAAGTGAACTATTGAAGCTGATCCCTGGAGTTTATTCCTAGTTTTGCTTACTCACAGCTCCTCTGACATCTCTAACGAAGGAATCTGCCTCATCTTCATGGTCCAAAACTGACATGAGATTTATAAAGGTTTTAGAGCAAGACCTAGCAGCTACTGTTCAGAAAATGCTAGTTGTTGTTACTGCCATTATCATTCCTGGAATCTACTAAAGACTATAAGTCAAATGACAGGCTGTTATTGTGGCTATTGGATAAATGATATTTATGTTCAGGTACAATTAACTTTTTTCCTGCCTCTTCTAAGTGGATGAAGACCTCACTCTTTCTCTTTCTCTTCAAATTTGAAGCAGCAAGTAGGCAAGAATTAGATTAGACAAACAAAATTACTAATATTCAAATGTTTTTTCAAGCCACAGAATCATTTCTTTCTTCAGAGGAAATTCTACTGTGAAGACCTGTAAGATTAACATGAAAAAGTGGCTGCTCTGTTTAAGGCTGGCTGGTAAGGCAGACCACTGGCTTCCAATCTCAGTCTGTCTCTCTCGATCTCTCTCTCTCTCTCTCTCTCTTTCTCTTTTCATCTTTCTGTCTCTTTCACAAACATAGACACACACAAACATATACATGAATATTGGCCCACTGATGAAGGTTTAGGGTTCTATATAGTATGGTTTGATAACCTCTAAACAAGTAGTTTTCTTTTTTTGGTTTATTTATTATACTTTAAGTTCTGCCATACATGTGCAGATCGTGCAGGTTTGTTACATAGGTATACGCGTGCCATGGTGATGGTTTGCTGCATCCATCGCCCTGTCATCTACATTAGGTATTTCTCCTAATGCTATCCCTTCCCAAAACCCCCGCCACCTCCTGCTATTCCTCCCATAGCCCCATAACCCCCAGGCCTCAGTGTGCGATGTTCCCCTCCCTGTGTCCACATGTTCTCATTGTTCAACATCCAATTATGAGTGAGAACATGTGGTGTTTGGTTTTCTGTTCTTGTGTCAGTTTGCTGAGAATGATGGTTTCCAGTTTCATCCATGTCCCTGCAAAGGACATGAACTCATCCTTTTTTATGGCTGTGTAGTATTCCATGGTGTATATGTGCCACATTTTCTTTATCCAGTCTATCATTGATGGGCATTTGGGTTGGTTCCAAGTCTTTCCTATTGTGAACAGTGCCACAATAAACATATGTGTGCATGTGTCTTTATAACAGAACAACTTATAATCCTTTGGGTATATACCCACTAATGGGATTGCTGAGTCAAATTGAATTTCTAGTTCTAGATCCTTGAGGAATCGCCACACTGTCTTCCATAATGGTTGAACTAATTTACACTCCCACCAACAGTGTAAAAGTGTTCCTATTTCTCTACATTCTCTTCAGCATCTGTTGTCTCCTGATTTTTTGAGGAGCGCCATTCTGACTTGCATGCGGTGGTTTTGATTTGCATTTCTCTAATGACCAGTGATGATGAGATTTTTTTCATATGTTTCTTGACCAGATAAATGCCTTCTTTTGAAAAATATCTGTTTATATCCTTTGCCCACTTTTTTATGGGGTTGTTTTAAACAAGTAGTTCCTAAACCTAGTGATGAACAAAATTAAATACAGACAACTGGCACCCGGGGCGATCACAGATATTGTCGTTTTGTATGACTGGCTCCCCACAGTGATGTCTCCTGTGACAATGTCCAAAGTAGGGGCTAATCTGCCAGAGCTCACCATTTACTGCTGTAAAATGAAGGTGAGAACAGGAATAGATGGTGCAAATTTTTGTAAAAAAATTTTTCCTATTTTGATGTCATAGACTATGGTATCTTCCTCTCAACCCCCAAATTGCTGACATCTCCGCAGCAGGCATCAGCAAATGGATAACCAACAACATTTGCCACTGTTTTCCTTGCTGGTAAGAGTCCTGATTTCGTCCAAGTACCCATTCTTCCCCAGTGTGATTCAGGAAATAGAAGACTCTCCAGCTCCAGAGGAAAATCTGATGTTCCTAAATTAACAGCATGGTCCATTACTTTTGCTAAGAATTGCATTCGAACTGAGGATATGAAGCAATTCTGTCAATGGGGAGAAGTATGTGAGGCACTTCCTGGAAAGGTTCTTCTACTAATAAGAGAAATATTGAGAAAGAGACAGCTCCTCTCCCTCCACTGGACTCTACCTGGATATGATACCTATACAGCAGCTATCTTATATCTGTGAAGAGAGCTAATCTAAGGCAAAGTCACCACACTGAAAATGGCACAGTAAAAGATGTAAAGAATCTGTGCTCTCAAAAACATGATTCGACTCTCAGATAAGGATACAGCTTCCTTCCCTTGAGATGTCTTCTTGTGTGAGACAAACATTCTTCTTATCACGTAAGCCAATATATCTCGAAGAATAAGTATCAGCATCACCCTGTTAGAAATGCAAATTCTCAGGCTGCACTCCACAACCACTTTGTAAACTCTTGGAGATGGGGGCCAGCACGCCAGGTTTTAACAAGTCCTGGAGAAATGCTGATACATGCTCAGGCCTGAAAACCACTGGGAACCAAGCCATGTTGAATTGTTTTTTTCTGTTAGTTTTATAGCTAAGCATGTGAACTGATAATAAAATCTCTATAAAATATTCAAAATCTACGATTGTTCTTTTCGTTTTTATGCATTCATTCATAGTCACCACTGTCTCAAGCTCAGACCTGAGTTCCTGGAGTTGGTCCTCAGGCTCCTCTTCCTTTTCGCACAGGCTCATGACCCTCAGCCAAGTGTGTGATATGTCCCATTGTCTGTCCCTCTCACCTTTCCTCAGGTAGGTGTCTCCACCAGGGAAGCACCTTACTCACTCTTGTAAGTAAATTTCTTGTAAGCCCATCAGGCCTCCTAAAATACTTTACCATGAAAGCCGTTGCTGCATCCAACTTGGTCCTTAAGCCTCATGACAGCTCCTTGAGACAGATATTGCCATATTTTCACATGAAGGAAAAACTTGGGGCTCTGGAAACACGAGGAACTGTTAGTGATCACTCAGCTAACAGGGTGTGGAATCTGGGTGTGGATTTGCATATTCTTGATTCCCATGACTATTCTTTCACAGCAGCGACACCACAAATGGCAATGGCTATGTGAATTACACTTTGGCAATTTTTATCAGAGAAATGTAGCCTTGTTCAAAATAACTCATAGGTTTCCAAGAACTGCCTGCAATACAGTGGCCTAAAATGTTGTTCAGAAATGTCACTCACATAAATCCCACTTTTAGATGGAGCTGCTGCTTAAGAGAAACTTCCTCTTTGGAAGACCTGGTACTAAAGGTGGTAGAAAAGATCCACCAGGAGGCTAAGAACACAGACCACTTATTCACGGGTTCTGGTAGGTTAATTAAACACTTGAACCATGAACCGTATATAGATCTGAGACCACAAAAGAGTGTCATACACAATACGTACTCATTTAAACTATGATTGGTACCTGCAGGAAGCACTAACTCCATGAATAATTTACTCATCTTGGGAAGAAATTCTAAATACAGTCCTATGTTGCTTTGAAAAATAAAAAAGAATAATTGAGATGCAGGTGAAATAAGATGTCTCCTGATAGCAGCTACCTTCTCTCTCTCTCTCTCTCTCTATCTCTTTTTCTCTCTCTCTCCTCTCGCCTTCCTTCCTCCCTCCCTCTCTCTGTCCCTTATTCTCTCTCCTTCCCTCTTTCTATGACTTGTAGTACCACTTTACATATAGCAAAGAGACAGGAACAGTGAGAATATTTGGAGACAGAAGACAGGTTGATTTTCCAGCCATGCCATTTACTAGTCACTAGTGGTTTTTAGTGCAACTCACCTAATCTCTCTGAGTTTCAGCTTTCTCATCTATAAAATGGGTATTTTAATACCAATAATGTCCTCACAGATCTTTTACTTGGCAGGGGGGCTTGAGTACTAGATGAGGAAACACAGGTACAAATACTTTATCTGTGGTATTAGAGTAGGTTGGGATTGCTAGTGATGGTAATAGTCTCCATACATCGAGTATTTTCCCTGTGCCAGGTTCTATGCTAAGGCTTTAAAGGTAGCATTTCATTGGATTCTCACAACAATCCTATGGCAACTGTTCTATTATTTTACCCATTTTACAGATGAAGATCCAGACTAAGATTAAACAGTAGCTCCCCAAATTATAAATAAATAGCATGTGGCAGAGCTAAGATTCATTCCTAAGACTGATTTCAAAAACAAATAGGTGAGTACTATTACCGTCCCCATTTTAGAGGTGAAAATGTAACCTGCTATAAAAGATAGCAAAGCTGGGAATTCAAATCCAGCTATGAGTCTTCATCTCAAGCTCTTATTCACACAGCGTTCCACTACTTACAGAGGTTTTTGTTAGCGTTCACACAGCATGAGTTAAAGGTAGGCCAAAAAGTACTTTTGTAAACATGTGGGTTTCAATACTGATATCTATGTGCTTCCTTGCTCCTATTCTGACCAGCTTTTCAGTGATCTTTGAAACACCTAGGAATTCTTTATATAGCAGGATTTTACAGATGCTTTGCTTGGAGACCAAAAACAAAAAGATGGTAGCATTTATTTAAATTACAAAATGCAAATCGTTCAGGAAGCAGCAACCGCTCTAGCTTTAGGAGTCACTGATCTAATCTTGCTAGATAAAAGACAGGATTAGTGACATTTTTCACGGATTGAAGGATTTCTTTCATGTATGCAGATAAAATGTATCCCAGACTATGGATATTAGGAATAGCTTGCTTTCTTAAAAATGTGTTGTTGTAGTTCATTTTTGTTGTTATAAGCAAATACCTAAGGCTAGGTAATTTATAAAGAGGCTTATTTGGCTCACAGCTCTGCAGGCTGTACAAAAATATAGCACCGGCATCTGCTTCTAGTGAGAATTTCAGACAGCTTCCAATCATGGTGAAAGGTAAAGAGAATGTGTGGACAATACATGGTGAGAGAGGAAGCAACAGAGATACAGGGGAGGTGCCAGGCTTTTTTCTTTTTCTTTTTCTTTTTTTTTTTTTTTTTTTGTTGGAGTTTCACTCTTGTTGCCCAGGCTGGAGTGCAGTGGTGTGATCTTGGCTCACTGCAACCTCCACCTCCTAGGTTTAAGTGATTCTCCTGCCTCAGACTCCTGAGTAGCTGGGATTACAGGCATGTGCCACCACACCCAGCTAATTTTTGTATTTTTAGTAGAGGCAGAGTTTCTCCATGTTGGTCAGGCTGGTCTCAAACTCCTGACCTCAAATGATCTGCCCACCTTGGCCTCCCAAAGTGCTGGGATTACAGGCATGAGCCACTGTGCCCGGCTGGTGCCAGTCTCTTTTTAACAACCAGCTCTTACAGGAACTAGTAGAGAGAGAACTCAGTCACCAGTCTCCCCTAACCAGGGATTAATCTGTTCATAAAGATCCCATTAGAATCCTTGACTCATGGCCCAAACACTTCCCATTATCCAAATACTTCCCATTCCCACCAAGTCCCACCTGCAACACTGAGGATCAAATTTCAACATGAGATTTAGGGGGACAAACATCCCAACTATAACCTGTGTCTTTTGTACTAAACAACCTAGCATTTGTTCCCATGCTGTTTATCATGCCAGCATTTCTGACACTAAGATATTAAATTAACATAAAACAATATTTGTCAGTAGTCACTCATTGACTGGAGTATAGAACTGGACAATCTTTCAACCTTTGGCTACATTGTCAAATACCATTACCCTAGGCATGAAACCACAGACAAAGCCATTTCTTCCAGCTCATCTGCCAAGCTCTAGCCCCTCAATAGTCACTGGTTACAAGTGTTTTCCAGTTATTATCTTGTCTTCCCTTTCTCATGTTTTTCACTCCAGCCTCCTAGGCATGTCTCTTCTCTCTAACCAGTTGTAAGATTGCCTCCAAATGACCCCTCCTACAGCATGGTGCTACTCCCTGCTCTGGCTAATTCACAACTACATACAGTTGTGTACATGGGAAAATGAAAATTAAAATCACTACATTAGATTTCTGTTGTATTGACTAGCTAGGTTTAAGTAGCAGAAGCTTGTTTATTTCTGGTCACCCTGGTCCTATAACGAACAGATCAGTAGGGAGCAGTGAAATGTTACCAGAAGAAAGCAACAGACAGAGACCCAGATCCAAGAAGAAGCAGACAACCAGAGATGGAATGAGGACAGAAACACCTGAAGAATACAGAAAGTTGACAAATTGAAATGAAACATACGATGGTCAGCATTTGGATTAATTAAGATTAGTCTCACTTCCCAGAATTAATTCTGAGGAATAAATAAGGATGCAAAAGTCCTGGCACATAGTAACATCAAAGTTGTTCACATTGTTTTCTTTCCTTTCTGTAAGAGGCAGAATATGGGCAAAACTAGAGAGAAAGATCAACTACAGGTAAATGTGGGCCAGAGGAAGCCAACCGCTAAGCACAGCTTTTCCAGGAACTTACCCCATCTATGCTTAGCTCACTCCTCAACCCAAAAAACCCAGCCCTGCTGTTTCACACTAGAATGTGCACATTGGGTCTCACAACAGCTTTTTAATCCAGCATCTAGGATTTCGAAATTCCAGCTTCTACTGTGCTTTACGGTACTTGAAACAACTCTCTTTTAAGCATATGAAATATCATTACTGAGGATTTTTCTTTTCTCTAGAAATGTGCTTAATGAATATTTTAACTGTTTGACTCAAGAGAACACCTGCATTAATTCACTTCTGTTGGAGACCAGGAGGGAGGAAGAGAGGGAAGGAAGAGATAGCAGAGAGGCTTCAAAAGAAACCTGGATTTAAGCATTTATTTGGCTCCAGGAAATCACCACAACAAATCAAATCAAATGTAAAATAAAAAATGAAGATGTTTGGAAGGGTCCTTGCCTTGCAGGAGGATAAGTATACTTAGACTCCTTCAAAACATATCTTTCAAATTTCTAGATACTTTCATGTAATAGGCAGATAATATGTAATCCTTGACAATAACTGTCTCATTACATCTAAATTAGGTGCCTCAGAGACTTACAATGTTATCAGCTTTGTGCTGGATCATGTTTTTTTCTATGGCTCAAAATCATGCAAAATGTATCTGTGGTGTATTTCTGCCCCCTAAACCTGACAAAAAGAGGTACTTACTTATGATATCCCACTCCTGAACCTGACAACTGTGTATTGTGTAAAGGGAAGTCTCAAGAGGCAAACTCACCATTCAGAAGAGGGATGAGTCATCCAACATATTTAAAAGAGAATTTGAATTAGACTAGCCCACTCATTAATGTGGTTAGGAAGAGCGACTGGGCCTGAATCAATTTACAAATAAAAATTTCTTTTCTTTTTGCTATTTATTAAAATTAAGACACAAGAAATATGGGTACCTCTGGGTACCTACGAGGTCATAAAATAGTCATTGTATTTGTCTGGGGAAATCATTTCTATTTTGTCATTAATGAAATTAAGAAATAACTAATGGCTTCATGATAAATCATTTAGTCAGGATATGGTTCCAAAAACTTACATTTTAATCACAATATTAATGGTGACTTTAATACGTGCCTGCTTAAAATACACAATCTTAGTGAGGCAGCTCTAGCAACAGTTAAGTTAATCCTGTCCAAACCAATAGAAGTGACAGATTCTTATTAGCTCATAATGCCTGCTGGAATCCAGGATTCTTTACCCTTGTTTTTATTTCCCTATTCTTCTAATAGATTATCTATTGAAAAGTAGCCAATTACCTCAATTGTTGCTGACTCCAAGTAAAGTTAGCAAGAGTAAGAGATCTAAAATAGCAGTGAAACTTGGGGGTCAGGACTTGCTCTCCTGTTTTTGCCAGTACTATAGTCTATTCGAGGTAAAAAGTAATCTGGCTCTTTAGGAAGAAAGATACCGTTGTAATTAATCCGAGGGTATTTTCTTAAGGATGAAGCTACACAGATTTTGAACTCAAGGCTTTTAAAGCCACCCAAATCTAGTGAAAACGTGGCACCATTTAAGATGAACAGTGCCTTTCTGTAAACAGTACAGCATGTATAGGTCTTTTATTCATCTAAGTGTTTTTAGATAAAGTGTTTCCTGGCAAAACATGCATTTCATCCTCTTTATTAAGCACTTACTATCTGTCAAGAACTAAGCTAAGGGCTTTGCATATATATATTCTGATATATTTCAAAACCCCCAGTGGATACCTGAAATGGCAGATAGTATTGAAACCTATATATGCAATGTTTATTTTTCTTTCTATACATACATACCTATGGCAAAGTTTAATTTCTAAATTAGATACAGTAAGAGAATAGTCACAATATGCCAGGTGCAGTGGCTCATGCCTGTAATCCCAGTATTTTGGGAGGCCGAGGTGGGTGGATCACCTGAGGTCAGGAGTTCGAGACCAGCCTGGCCTACATGGTGAAACCACGTCTCTACTAAAAATAAAAAAAATAGCTAGGTGTGGTGGCACACACCTGTAGTCCCAGCAACTTGGGAGGCTGAGGCAGGAGACTCACGTGAACCTGTGAGGTGGAGATTGCAGTGAGCTGAGATCACGCCACTGCATTCCAGCCTGGATGACAAAGAGACTCCCTCTAAAAAAAAAAAAATAAAACAGAACAATGATAACAATATACTATATAACACAAATTATCACACTCTGTGCTATATCTTTTGCAGTTTGAGATGTGTCAGCAAAACCAGTACAACTTAATTTTTCCTTCTTCACAACTTCATGGATAGAAGACCCATTCTTACCATAGGTCTTAGCAACTTCAGCATACAATTTTGTGTCCTTATTAAGTTGAGAACTGTCACTTTTCAATTAAAAGAAGCACTTCACAGACTCTCTTTAGCATATTCGAACTGCCAGCATCATTCCTCTTGTGCTTTGAGGCCATTATTAAGTGAAATAAGGGTGCCTTGAACACAAGTCCTATGATAACAGCACAGTGGATCTCATCACTGAGATGACTCCTAAGTGGCTAATGGGTGAGAAGTGTCTTCAGTGTGTACACAGTGGACTTACGGAATTCACGTCCAGGTTGAGATGGAGTGGGATGGCATGAAATTTCATCCCACTACTCAAAACAGCAGACAATTTAAAACATGCATTGTTTAGTTCTGGAATTTTCTACTTAATATTCTCATTATTATCATACCTTGGTTTGACAGCAGGATAACTCAAACCACGGAAAGTGAAGTCATGGATAAGGTGGGACTATTGCATTACCTCATGTAACTTTAAAAACAATCCTTTTTGGAGGTGTAGCTGTGCCTGCTTGCTGCCTATCAAATGTTCATTTTTATTTTTTGCTTCTTAAAGAGAAGCAATAACTTCATCTGGGGTTGCAATGTGAGCAACTTAACGTTCTTCAGCCTCCCGTGCAGCAACATGTGTTGATGCTAAGTTTGATCAATTAGACGTAACTGGCAGTATTACCATTATGTCAGACGTCAAGACAGACTTATTAAAGAAGACTGTCTCAAAAAAAGAGATGTGCCCTTTTTGCGTTCCTACCATTCTTTCTCCATGCTGCAGGGAATGTAGTCCAAATGTCTGGAACTTCAGCAAATGTCTTGGACCATAAGGTGACATGAAGATGGAATCCCAAGTGCTAGTGTGGTGGAGAACAATGACAGAAGGGAACAGAGTCCCTATTCATCTAAAGAATGCCGTGCTATTCCTGGAATTTCTGCCTCTAGGCTTCATTTGTATGAGAAATAACTTATCTTTTTTTATTACAACTGTTATTTTTGATTTTCTGTTTTGTGAAGCCAAACATAATTAATCCTAACTAATTTAGGAGGACACTATTATCACCCTATTTTATAGATGGGAAAATTGAAGTAGATAGAGGATCAATAACTCACCCTGGGTCCTAGAGCTACTAATTGGTGAAGCATGGCTTTTAACCCAAGTACACACACACACACACACACATTCTCTCTCTCTCTCTGTCTCTTTCTCTCCGCATACACATATACATCCCAACTACTACTTCAAGTAAATATGAACTACATATACATTTGTTACTTTTTTGTCTATATACCATAATCTGCAAAAGAAATCATATAATTAACATTTATGGAGCACCTAATATGTTCAGGAATATTATGAAGCACTTTTTATGCATCAATTTGTTTAATCCTCACCACAACTACAACAAAATAACTAAGTCATTATTTTCATTTTAGAGATGAGGAAAACGGGAAGAATCAGAAACATCAAGTATGTTCCCAAGGCTCCACAGCTAGGAAACGGAGCCAGTACCCAAAGTCAGGTCTGTTCAATATACCGTACCCCTACTAAAACCATATTGTTAAGTGTGTCTGCCTGCTGTCCACGTAAGAGCAGAGAGAATTCCCATCTTTCACGGTTTTGGTGTCTGGTAGCAATGAGTAGTTGGCAACTTCAACAATGAAGACAATGCATACAGGTGTTCCAATCCCTAACAGAAAAGTAGCTAAGCACATTCTGGTCTCAAGGACTTTAAATTTCTGTTCCCCATAGCTGTAGTTTTCTTTCCCCATTATTTTCACATGGCTTTTTTCCTTTTCACCATTTAGGTTTCTGCTAAATGCAACTTTCTGCTAAATGATACTATTTTCACATAATTTTAAGTATCTGAGCAAGTATCTCAAATACTTTTTCAGAGATAAATTTCCCTAAAACTCGAAAGTAGCTACTATCAGTGCCATCATTCATTTTCTTATTTGATACTATGCAATTTATTCGTTAGCTTGCATATTGTTTATCTCAATTCACTGAAATGCAAGCTCCACCAAGCTTATTTAGTAGAATGACTGATTCTTCCCTACCTGGTCTTTTATGTTACAATCATTAACTCGCAAACATTTGCCGAATGTTCCTTCTGTACTGGATCACCTGATTCTCTTGCGTTTTATGGCTGTTTCACTTGAGAGACTAAGAAAACATTATAGATACCTTTTAGAAGCAGAAATCTCAGTCCTGCTCTCTGATGACAATATTGCAGGTATAACCACTAACTTTCTGTTCAAGGATTTCGTTTAGTATAAGAGAATTGTTCTACACAAACAAAGGCAACACCCCTGATCCTCCAAGATTTGAAGCTCTGATCCTTCCTCATTCTCCTACCCATTTTCTAGTGATTAAAAGCACACAGTTGTGAAACTGACAAATAAGGAAAAAGAATGGGGGATCTGTGGTCAGGAATTAGTATAAATATAAAGTATCTAAGCAAGGAGTAAACTTGTAACCTCAGTCTCTAGAGACTAACCAAATGAGTTACATGCCATTGGTGGTTTCGAAGAATATGCTCTTAAGAAATATGTTTCCATTTAGAATAAAGCTATTATTTCTTATACCAAGGGTATAGTTTTTAAGTTATACGTCCTCTTATATAATCAGGGATTTTTATATCCAAACTGCTGAAAAAAAGTCCTCATTGCTATTGCTCTTATATGTTGTCATCTGGAAAAATAGGATGTAGTTTTGAGGTAACAAACAAACAGAGGGAGGCCAGGCACCGTGGTGTGGGCCTGTAATCCTAGCATTTTGGGAGGCTGAGGTGGGCGCATCACTTGAATTCACGAGTTCAAGACCAGCCTGGCCAACATGTAGAAACCCCATCTCTACTAAAAATACAAAAATTAGCTGGGCATGGTGGCATGTGCCTGTTTTCCCAGCTACTCAGGAGGCTGAGGCAAAATTGCTTGAACCCAGGAGGTGGAGTTTGCAGTGAGCCAAGATCGTGCCACTGCACTTGAGCCTGGGTGACAGAGCGAGACTCTATCTCAAAAACAAAAAAACAAACAAACGAAAGAGAATACAGAGAGGCACTGTGCACACATTACTCGGGTCCAATTGTAACATCTTCTGGTAACTGTAACAATAATATTTTTTCATCATCCAATCAGGGATTGATTTAATAATCAGGTTGTGATTTTTTATTCTAATGTTTTAGAATTAAAGTGCCTTCCACGTGGATTGAGATGGAATAGATTTACTTGTAAGATGAGCATTGTTTCAGCTCATGATGCCAATGATTTCTAAATTCCTTTCTAATATAGTCTACACGGGAGGTGTGAGACTAAACGCAAGCATGTCAGAACACCACCCTGGGGCCAGGACTTATTATATTCTCTGCACAAGAGAAAAGATTGTGCAATTAGAATTTCATAAGTTGGCCTGATTATAATTTTAATTGAAAATAACTCCCCTAAATGTAATACACACACAGAGACACACACATACATGCACACTTCAACCAAGCATAATCACGGAGCAAAAGTTTTTTGGGATACATTTTGTTGACTAAGCTCCACGAGCACAGGAACTGTGTCTGTCATAGCCACTGCTATAGCCCCAGCATATTGTCCATCTCATAGTATGTGATAATGACATAAATGTTGAAGGACTTTTTGAATGAATAAATGCTTCATAAGTCGCAATATTAACAATATTGAGGCTAATAACTATTAGACAAGACATAATAAGGTTTATTTTCCTTCCTTAATTGCAGTAGTTTCCTTAAAAATACTTAGCACCAATTTCTATATTAAAGACACTTAGGTGATCCGCCTTAATGTAATTTAGATTATCATGGTTCAATGACAGGAAATTCTCTAATCAGTCTGCCCTAGATCTTTAAAACAATTTGGAAAAATTACAATTTACCCTTGACTCAGTCCATCAGGTGGGAAAATGTTGATGTATCAACTTAGGTACACATGAATATTAATTTCAGAAGGACTGATACTGGCAACCTAATGGATGGCCTACTGTGTATATACAAATCAAATGTGGATAAGCATAAATACATTCCCCACAAGATAGGATCTGAAGTATCTGTTTCTGAAAATGTGTTTCTTTGCAATTGGCTGGGCCAAGGCAGAATTGTGATTTCTAAGCTCATTCCTCAATTGCTTGAGGACTACCAATCACTTATATTTCCTGGAAACACAAGGACTTCTGGCAGCAGTTAAACTTATTTGCCACGTGATGTGGCCATATTCATTTTATAGGAAGAATTCCTTTGTCTTGAGCATTGATAGGTCTCAAAATTTTCCCAACTAATAAAAGCTTATCATATTTCCCAACAAATACAAGCCTATCTTGAACACTGTTAAAATCTCACTTGCCAATTCAGCCTCTCCAGCTAGCAAAACAAACATCTATAGAGACTCCAGACATTGGCTTGCCTCAAAAATGGACTTTCTATTCTCTTGTGGGAATAGCTCAAGGCTTTAAAGCATCAGAAGAACTACATATAAGTTAAACTCTAGAGTGTCAAGAATAAAAAAAAAATGATGACATAGCTACGTTGTTGCTGATGACTTTTTTCTTTTACATAGGTTTCATTGTATACAGAATATATAGCTTCAATGATGATTCATTGGAATCTGTACTATTTTTTAGTCTTTAATTTTGCTATTTAGTAATTTTACCAATATTAACTTTTAATGCATATCCTCATATCCATCCTGTAGGTAATAAGCAGCACATAATGTTCTGAATGTTATTTTAGAAAAGTCACAGTACTCATCTTGAAAGAATGATGCCAATTTAGCCAAACACCTCATCGAGAAGAAATTAGGTGAATTAGTTGCTTGGCTGAGTTTAATCATTTTCACTATTTTACCTTCCTTTTTTCAAGCCTCTCTGGAGTGCTATACTAAAGATAACCATAAAATTTATCTTGTCCCTTGTGAAAGGAGGCCCTATTAGTAAGTACACCAGGACCACAGGCATATAGCAAGACTATCACAGGCAAACCAGGTCATATGGTCCCCCTATTTATAGTTTTCAAATCCTGAGTCAAGGATGTGAATACATGTGATGGATTAAGGAAGGGCTCCCAGGAGAAAAGAGTAAGGTAGTGGAGAAAGCAGGACAGGAAAGGAAAGAAGCACCACAAGGGTGCAATTTCAGGTGAAGTCCCAGCCTCGGCCTGCTCCCAAAGGTAACACTAGACAATAAATTACATTGGAGTTTTTCCAACCTCTGGCAAAGAAGCTGGGATTTCGTCCTCACACATCAATCAGTCCTTGCCTCCAGGCTGTCCCCAGAAGAGGAGAAAAAAACTCTCCAGCACTTCTAGTTCTTTGAACTGGAATGTCAGTTTCATTGCCCAAAGGCAATCTTCTGAATGTTCTAAAGCACCAGAAACTTGGAGATAGGCCAGGTACTACCAGTGCCCACTGTATGCACATCTAGCTATCTAATCTTCCCTATTACTCTGCAGGGGGTACAGTTTTAAAATTTCTATTTTTAAACATGTGGGAACGACTGTGAGTCTATTCAAAGATGCTTGTCCAGAATCACGTAGCATATCATCAGCAGATCTGGGATTTAAACCCAGGTTATGGATTCAAGATGGATAGAGCATCTGTTCTGCAATACCTACTAGGAAGCTGCAATTAAATAATTCTACGATATGTGTAGTCCTCAGTAGGAAACATTATTAAAGAAGAAAATTTTAATGAAAGTTTGGGTATCTAGGCTTCATATATTTAGCTGTGCCTATATATAATGTGAAATATATATTTCACATTATATATTCAAATATATATTTCACATTATAGGCACATTTTCTGGTTAAAAACATGAGCTTGGGAGAAAATATTTTTCTTCATATGAATAGTAAATGAGAAAAGTTACTGCATCAGTCAGGGTTCTCCAGAGAAACAGAAAAACAGTATATATAGATATATAGTTATGGATAGAAAGAGATTGATGATAAGGAATTGGCTCAGATGATTACTGAGGCTGACATTTCTCAAGGTCTGCAGAGTGAGTTGGCAAGCTGAAGACCCAGGACAGCCAATGGTGTATTTCTAGTCTGAGTGCAAAGGAGAGCTGATGTCGTAATTTCTAATCTGAAGGCCCAACAGGATTGAAATCCTGGAAGATCCAGTGTTTCAGTTCTAGTTCAAAAGCAAGGGGAAAAAAAAATCTGATTTCTCAGTTCAAAGGTCGTCAGGCAGAAGGAATTCTCTTTTACTTGGTGGAAAGTCAGTCTTTTTCCTTTCAGGCCACACTCACTAAGAAGGGAAATCTGCTTTATTCAATCAACAGATTTGTATATTAATTGCACCTAAAATCAATTTCAAAAAAAAAAAAAAAAACCAGAATAATGTTTGACCAAATATCTGGTTACCCTGTGGTCCAGTCCAATTGACGTGTAAAATTAACCATAACAGTTAGTATTACCCCAGTGCCTTCTGCATGACTATAAAGGAAAACATTATTAAATTTTAAAAATTGAATTCCAATTTAACATTTAAACACATGTAATTCAGATTCCTACTTGTAAGCATGCCCTCTTTTTCTCTTCTTACGATCTGCTAGTATTAGAGACAATTTCCAGATATTTTAGAGAAAATTATGCATGCTTTCTCAGAATCTATTCTATTGGGATTTTTTTTTTCAGTTAATGTATAGCCACTTATGTGTAATAAATTGCCTTATAAATAAATGGATTAGATTTGGACACTACCAATTTCTCTGAGAGGAGAAGCATACAACATTTCTGACAAATCATTGCTTTAGTGTAATCATATTTTAGGCAGAACACTTCCTTTAAACTTGTATCTACTTAAAGAAATAAGACTATTTCTACAATGTGAAACCACAGCTTAGTTTATTGGGGGAAAGTAAAATTGTTCTTTCAGGCTGGACTGATTACTTCCGTCAAATTACAAAGTCACAAAATTAATAAGTAACATGGTTATCAGTCAAAACTAGCTCACAGCATCTGAGCTCTACGGCTTCCTTAAAACAGAGTGTTTCGTTTGTCATGTGCACTATTTTCAAATGTTTTCTTTATGTTAAGCATTTTCTTAATCTAAAAATATCTCTTCTCTCCTTCTATTGCTATTAAAATCTTACTAATCTTCAGAAACTCAACACAAAACTAGCTCCTCAAAGAAAGCTTCCCTAATGCCTCAATTTGAATGCTTCATGGACCTCTATCAGAGATCTTATTTGATTTTACATCATTCTCCCTTGCTGGATCATGAGACCCCTGTGGGCTCAAAGCATCTACCACAGAGTCCAGCATGTAGGTGTTCAATAACTACTGAGTGATTGCTTCTCATCCAAATTTACTTAGGTGGCAGAGAGATAACAACAACCTACTAGATGGGAAGTGAAAGATGTGGGCTTGTGTCACACTCCAACTACTTCCTACCTATGAGCATGGGACTGTGAAGACCTCACTTCATTTACTTCAGTTTAATTTCAAATAAAGAGATTATATAGGGTCATGTCTCCATTTTCTTCTTGTTCCAAATTTATGACATAATCTTTTCTCCTCTTGCTTTCCTTTCTCCTTCCTTTCTTTCTCTAAGCACTTATTGAATACTTACTATGTGCTAGGCATTCAGGACACAGTTCCACTGTGACCTCAGCCTTTCAGTGGGAATATATTCATTTTTGGACCCTCTACTGTGTTAAGATACATTATTCCTTAAATCCTTGGGGTCAGGATTTTTTTTAAGTTTTTAATGAAAAAAGACTACAGCAATGAACTCTCCTAGAATCTGTAAAGTGTTTCAAGAAATTAGCAATAAATATCTAGATAGAGCAAAGGAAAAAAAAAACAGAAAAAATGTAATGATTCAATTACATTATTGCTGCCTTTACATACATCCTCAAGACACCCAGTTATACTGACAAATTCATCTCTACTGTATTTCCAAATTTTTTGTAATGAATAGGTTCTACCTTCATCTTCAATTTTCTTAAGCTCTATACCAAGAGCCATTAAGAAGCAACTTCAATGAAAATCTGCCACTATTAAGGTCATATTGCTACTAAAACCAATCTGATTTGAAGCCAAAATAGTTTTTAACTATTAAATTTATAATTATTCCAAAGAACAATAATATCCAGTTTTGTGAGGCATGGCAAAACTAGCACTCATATGTATTGATAACGGTACTATAAATTGGCATTATCTTTCTGGAGGTAAATTTGGCAACATATAGTAAATCTCCAGATTATTTAATTCCATAATCTTATCTCTGGGAATTTATCTTAAGAAAATAATCGTTAATTTTTACAAATACTTACATATAATAAGTGTCATCACACCACTGTTTATATAACAAAATAATATAAACAATTAAAATGCCATATAATAGAAAATTATAAATACATAGTATATCCATACAATAGCATTCTGTGTACCTGTATTATTGAGATTAGATAGAGCATGCTGCCTTAACAAATTAACCTATAAATTCCAGTGGCTTACAAAAACAAAGATGTATTTCTCACTTGTGCTCCCTGTCCAACAGGGAGTGGCAGAAGTCACAGCTCCACATGGCCATTCAGAGACAGAAGCTGATGGAAAATCCATCATAGAATGTCTCCAGTCACTTAGCAGAAAAAGAAATAAATTGGTGGGGATACATGCTAGCTTTTCCACACATCGGCCCAGAAATGACTTTTGTCCTTTCTGCCAATGTCCACTGGCAAGAAATAATCATGGAGATCTATCTAACTGCAAAGGAGATGAGAAATGCAGAGGGCAAAATGGAATGCTTGGTAAGCACTAATGTCTTTTTATCATAGCAGTTAGAAAAAAAACAATCTGTAGAGTTATAACAGAATTAAATACTCATATAAGTAAAAAAGCAAGCTGAAACGTTCTGTGTGGAATATAATTTCAGATTTGTAAAAAATTACCTATTCCTTTATGTTTGATGCATTTAAAAATATTCTTTAATTAAATGGCTAACTTTTATAATAAAATTATTTTCAAATAAGTATAATTTATCTTTGAATATTCAGTTCAAATTTTTTCTCTTTACTGGTATGTGCCTTATGTCAGACACTGTGCTAGGCACTGATACAGAGATGGATAATGTAGTCCTTAGCCTCAAGAAGTTCACAGTCAAAGCAGGGAGAAAAATACATACACTTAATTGCAATGCGGCATGTGCACTGTGATGTGATAGTAGAGATGCATGCAAAGTACTATGAGAGCGCAAAGGTAACAGGTAAGCAAAAAGAAGGAAGGATAGAGAATGGTAACAATTTGTTCTCAGCTTTAAACAAGTACGAGAACTTGCAACATCAAAGAACTCAAAAGTTCTTGTCTCTGGTTTGGAACGCCTACATTCATTTGCCTCATTGCCTTACCTCCAGGCTGCTAAGATATTGGAAGCTGCATCCCTATAAGGAACTGGGGACTATAGTAATTCTGTACACTAAATCCAGGATCTAAGGTACCAAGGTTAGAGCTGTAAGTACCCATGTCCATATAAAGCCCACATTACATGCCTAGTTTCTAATAATGCATACTTTGATGCCGGAAAAGTTCTGAGCCATAGCACATGGCTCTTAGAAGGCCTATGTCCTCTTCCCTGGGTCCTCAAACAACAAATCACTGACTTGACTGCTGTCCCCCAACTTCCTACCCTTTTTCTGTCAGGTTAACCATGACACTGTAACTCATTTGAATGCAAGTATCTTTGCCCAGGTGCCTCCATTAGAATGCGTATACCTCAGATATCAATATTAGCTCCAACTGAACACAAATTCACTGCATCTTTTTAGGAAACTGTGACTTGGACCATTCTTGTCTTTAAGGGTGATGGGTAGATAATGGCTATTTTTTAGAGGATCTCATAGTGTAAAGTTCCAGCTCACATCTGTCCCAAAGCCATTTTGGTTATGCCATTGTTCTCAGTTATCCCTTATTAGACCATAGGGATGCCTTCTGACCAGTACTGTGTGAATATTTACCATGTTCGCCAACCATATTTACAACCATTTAAGTGTGGTGGCTTATTAAACTGACACAATAATGGTTTTTGAACACAGATTGTGTTAATACAAAATGTGAAATTCTTTGCATCTGTAATATGTAATTATCTTTAGATTGCTCATTTAAAAAAAAAATATTTTGGGCTTAGCACAGTGAGGGATTTCTGCATAACACCTTACTGTTTCTAATGGCTATTGATGTAAACTAACAAAGGCCCAGCATGCCATTCAGCATTTCAAGATAGGTAGCATAACTGGAAAAATGTGGCTAACTTAAAAAAAAAATAGTCCTGGCAGCTTTTGTGAAAAACAACAGAAAGAAATGCAGATAGATTAACAGTAATTGATTACACACATCGCTCTCATGTTTATACAGTGCATATATTAAGCGAAAATAACTCCAGTGCCCCAACCATCAAATTCAGAGGTTAGCATCTCAAAAATATTTACTGCATAATAAGCAGAGCTTGAGCACACTATGAATGGTAGTGCATTAAAAATTTCAAGACTAAAAACACATGCAAAATAGTGTGTGTTTGTATGTGTGCATGATTATATGTGCTCACCCACATATGTGCAGAACAACAATCTAATAGACTAACAGTAATAAACATTCATGGGCAATACGTGTATACGATAACATAGAACAGTGGGCTTCAAGTTTTAAATGACAAATTGCTTATGGAATTTTTACAGATTAAAAGCAAAACTAATGTTTTATGCAGTTCAAATATAAATTTGAAGAAAAGCATTGATTTTAGTCTCAGTAATATGCTTTAGGTTATTTTTAAAATCTTCCTTTTAACATCATCAAGTTATACTGCAAAGCAGAGGTCTAAAAACCACAGCTTACAAGCCGAAACCAGCCCCCGACCTGCTTTTGTCAATTAAGGCTTAGTGGAATACAGCCATGTTCATTTGATTACGTATTTTCTGATTTTTTTTTTCCAGGTTACAAAGGCAGAGTTGAGTACTTGTAGCAGAGTCCCTGTTGCCCACAAAGCCTAAAACCTTCACTATTTGATCTTTTATATAAAGCTTCTTGGTTTCTTCCTACTCCTAAGTGTGGTATCCAACACAGTTGCCACTAGCCATGTGCAGCTATTTAAATTTAAATTACGTAAAATTCATTTAAAATTCAGTTCCTTAGTCACACTAACCACATTTCAAGTGCTCAATAGGCACATGTGGCTAGTGGCTACAATGTTGGACAGAGCAGATTATAGAACACTTCCTTCATTGCAGAAAGTTCATTTGGCTAGCAAGAGAGCTTTGCTGCACAAAGTGTGCTCCGCGTATCAGCAGCATTGCCATTACTGCGAAGCTTGTTGAAAATGTAGAACACAAGCGTCCCTCTAAATCAGAATCTACAGTTTAACAAGATCCCCAGGTGATTCTTATGCACATTCATGTTTGAAAAAGTAGTTCCAGGGGTGAGGAATAAAGTCAATAGATGGTGAACAAATGATTCAGTATCGAGAGGAAAGTGCCATCACCTAGGGGAAATAAAAAACAGGAAAGTTCCCTACAACAGACTCCATTAGCTGACAAAAATAATCTCTCCCTGAACACCTCTTGGTAAAGTCCTGTAAATTCTGTGTGTTTGTTGTGGTTATAATTATCATTATTATTAAGGCTCCTGGGATGTCATAACCTGAGGACAGCTACAAAAAATTAAAGTCTGGGAAGCCCTGAGCCTTAGGAAGCGATGCCAGTCTAGGTTTTACTGTGCTGATGAACTGTCTGGTGTGTCTGTGGGCTGAAGGCAGACCGGGGAGCTTTATCTTACTGGCAGGAATGGCTTCAACCTCAGGATCAAATTCCCTTCTTTTCCTCCAGCTCCACGTAGGTCAATCCAGTGTGTACACGGAACTAACAGAAAAGTCCCCTGGTTTTGAGGGGGGAGTGTTTGTATTTTTGTTGTTGTTTTACTCTGGGTTCAAAACATTGGAAGACTAAAGAGTCAGTGACAGAAGTCGTTACATGATACTATTCTGAAAAGGGAGCTTGCCCTGTCTTCCTCGTTCCAGAGGCTAAGACTAATGCATCATAGCTTGGAAAAAGCATATGTTGGTCTACTATAAAGAAGACCTGGCTGTCACAGCTGAAAGCCAGGGGAACTGTCAACCCTGCAAGTGTGCTAGTGGAGGGCTCCTTTGGAGCAGATATTTTTCCAAAAAGTGGACAAATCAGAATCATTTGTGATAGGAGTAAGGGTGGATAAAGGGGCAGATTTGTAGTCTCAGAAAGGAAAGTATGTTTTTCTTTTAAGTATTTAGAAATTTCAAATCACAATCAAGGATAGTGTAAGGTTTTATGTTTATTAAAATGTGGTATGAATTAAAATAACATTGAAAGTCTCTTTTAGACAGAGGTGGAAATGGCTTCACAGGGCTGTGCTCGTGACCTTGGTGAATTTGCTCTGCTCTAAGGTTTAACGCTTGGCATTGAAAACTCTAAAACCCGAATGAGTCACATATAAAGGGCAGAGGTGAATCTACTCATTGCTCAGCTCAAAAGTACACTTATGTTAATCAAGCTCACAAGAATAATGTATAAAGCCCAAATGCTAATTTATAATTGCACAAGGAAATATATGTAACAGGAATTAATAGTTGGCACAACTACTTCATTTCCTTTCTGTAGCTATTTCTATATGACAATTCAAAGTAAAATGTGTGGCCAGGCATGGTGGCTCATGCCTTTAACCCCAGCACTGTGGGAGGCCTAGGAGGGCTGATCACTTGAGGTCAGGAGTTCAAGACCAGCCAGGCCAATATGGCAAAACACCATCTCTACTAAAAACACAAAAATTTGCTGAGCGTGGTGCCACGTGCCTAGAGTCCCAACTACTTGGGAGGCTGAGGTGAGATAGGAAGATCCATTGAACCTGGGAAGTAGAGTTTGCAGTGAGCCAAGATCATGCCACTGCACTCCAGCCTGGGTGACACAGCAGGACTCCATCTCAAAATATAAATAAATAAATAGTAGAATGTGAATGCCCATTTGTTAGTATACAGGAAGACTTACTACTATCACAGAACCTGTATCATTTCAAGGACAGTATATTCTTTCCTTAGGCAAACCGTAATTAAATTACTTTGACTGTTTTACAGACTCAGCTAAAGAAAATCTTATGTATTGTTTTCACAGTAGAAATTACTTTCAAAGAAATAGGAATACTTGCTTCTGTGATCCCTTTCACTTATTCATTTACTTATTTATTCATTCTTTTGCTCATTCCTTCATTATATATCTGTCTACCATGTAACTGCCACATGCTAGACTCTCTCAAATAATCTAATAGGCATTAGAGATACAGCTGTGAACAAAATAGACACAAAAACATGGCTCTTACATTCTAGATAGAAAACAGTATAAAGGGAAACAATTAAAGCAGGTAAGAGACACAGAGATTGGAGGATGAGGAATGAAATTTTAAACCTGGTGATTAGAGAAAGGCTGAGACATGCTTTTCTCCAGAGCTTCCTTAGGTAACCACATGCATATCCGTCCTTCTGAAAGAAACATTCTTTCTTTAGAAGAATTATGTGATATGAATGAAGCACGGAAGCCTATAAGCTACTCTGCTTCTTTAAGGCAACATTCTCAACCCTGACAGCTAGTGAGAATCACTTCAGGAGCTTTTGATAAAGCACCTGGGCACTACCCTGGTCCAATTAAATAAGAATCCCTGGTGGCGTGCCTGGGGCATGTGCATTTTTTAAATGTCCTCTAGATGTTTCTAATGTGCAGTTAGGATTGAGACTCACCTCACTGCTTTAAGGTGGCTTTGGCTTAATCCAGTATCTACTGAGCTTAAAGCTTAATTCTTCAAAGGGAATCATATTTCCTATTTTGGGGGCAACATACCTTGGTTCTCCAAATTTTTCTGTAGGAAAATAAAGCATACTCTCTTTAAACTACCACATGCAGAAAAAAAAAAAAGAATTTTAATGGGTATGATTCAATACCCCTTATCGATTTCTAAAACAGGATCAGAAAATAAAAACCAGAGAATCCTACTTTAAAATAAATTTCATAAACAAGTGAAAATAAAACCCCCGCCAAGATTAGGGTTTCCCCTTCCTGACAGATTTTTTTTCTTACCAATAATAAAGCTCCTACTTTTGTTTAGCAGGCTGCTCAGTAATAAACGTTGCTCGTCTTTCCCCCTTGGAGAACAGAAGATTGAGGTAGTAATCAAGCTGCAGTCACATTTAGCTATTGATTTGTTTCAGCTCCGAGTACAGGTGCTGCGCTGAGTATTACAGCACTTGGTTGCTGGGTACGGAGGAGATTGCCACATATCCCCTATCAGGGAGGCTGTTTGCAGGGAATGCAAAGTTGTAATGTGCACCACTGGTGGCTAATTGGGTAATTAATGCAGAAGAGACCAGATCTGTATAACAGAAGTGTAACATGAAAGGACACTGTAACCCAGAACTTCAGAAAGCAGATGTTACTGATTATATATACAAAAGCAATGGGAGACAGGATTGCGGGGTTGGCTCAGTAGCTTGTCACATGACTTGGCCAACCTAAAAGTTGCCGGCAGTAAAATCTATAAGAGACCCCAAATCTGATTTACCTCCAAGCTAATGCTTGTTTAGATATGTTCGTGAAAAAGTTGAAATTTGGTACCTGACTCACTTTGTCTTGAGATATGCATGTGTTTCATAGTAAGGAAAAGCCTCTCCTTCAAGAGTACAACAGAAATCCATGGCCTACAGGAATGTCACTGAGAATATAAATCTCCTCCCGAGGCAGGCACAAAAGTAGCAGAGAGGAGAGAATGGGAGCTTCAAGTACAACTACTGCACTATCAGTCTCTTCTTGCTGATGGCTTCTTTTCATTCATCTGTTCCTTCCCTTGAAAGGCATTTTTGCTCCAAAATGTAGAGGAGAAAAGAACTGGTTTAGCTCCAGGATGCGTGTCATGAAAGCATCCTCTTCTCCATGTCCTAGTGGAGGAGAGGTTCCTCTGTCAAAATTTACAAGGAATCCACTGGGATTCCTGCAACATGTCCCCACTCTGATCTCAGCCTTGGAGTCATTTGAATAAAAGGGGGAAAGGGGCATAGGAAAGCTGTCTTAAATGCCCACAATGGACCAGACGTTTGAACTACATTGCGGTAATCGGAAGTGAGTTGACTAACGTCCCAGTCAAATCCATATCCACTCAGAACCTCAGATGTGACCTTATTTGAAGAATAAGGTCTTTGCAGATGTTATTAGGTAAGGATCTTGAGATGATGTGATAATGGATTTAGAGTGATCTCTAAGTCCAACGACTGATGCCCTTATGAGAAGACGAGAGGACATACAGAGACACACAGAGAGGAAAGCCATGTGAGGGCAAAGAATTTATACTGCCACAGCTAAGGAACACCTGGGACTATCAGAAGCTGGCAGAGGCAAGGAAAAATTGTCCCCTAGAGTCTTTGGAGACAGCATGGCTCTGCTGACATTTGGTTTCAGACTTCTAACCTCTAGAGCTGTGAGAGGATAAATTTGTGATATTTGAAGCTCCCAAATTTAGGGTAATTTGTTAAGGAAACCCTAGGAAGCTAACACACCAACCAATCCAAAAGAAATTGATGAGGAAAGCATATTTATCCTTACTTTACAGGTGAGGAAACTAAAGACACTCAGCGGTGGAAACACAATTTAAAATTCATCCCTGTCTAATCCCTAGGCTTGTTTCCTTTCCAGTAAGCATCCTGCTTGTTTAATAAGAGAAAGCCCTAGTCAACGATTTTCTGAGCTTGAGTTTCTCGGGCTTTAATGTGCATATGAATCATCAGAGGCTCTTATTAAAATGCAGCTGCCTAGTCCATCGGTCTGGAAAGCGCCTGAGTTTCTACAATTCTAGCATGCACCCATGTTATGCTTAGGCTTCAGGTGCATACACTTCACTTAAGGATCTAAATCAGTGGCCAGAGAAGTGTTTCTACAAAAGGTCATATTGTAAGTAGTTTGAGCGTTGTGGTCCATTCAGCTCGGGTCTGTATGTCAGCAGCTACTCAACTCTACTGTTGTCACGTGGAAGTAGCCATAGGCAGATAAGTGGGCTTGACTGCGTTTTAATGAAACTATTTACAGACACTAAAATTTGAATTTCATATCACTTCCAGATGCCAAGGAATATTATTCTTTTTTATTTTTTTAACCATTAGAAAATGTCCAAAACATTCTTAGCTCACAGGGCATACAGAAACAGATGCGGATTTGTCCTCTACGCCACAGTTAGCCAACCCCTTGGTCGAAATTTTTCAGACCTGATTGTTTGCTGCATGGTGTGCAAGAAATGATGTGACTTTTTTTTTCTTTTTTGAGACAGAGTCTTGCTCTGTCGCCAGGTGCCAGGCTGGAGTACAGTGGCACGATCTTGGCTCACTGCAACCTCCGCCTCCTGGGTTTAAGCAATTCTCCCGCCGCAGCCTCCCAGGTAGCTGGGACTGCAGGCACAAGCCACCACACCTAGCTAATTTTTTTTTGTATTTTTAGTAGAGACAGGGTTTCACCATGTTGGCCAGGATGGTCTCGATCTCTTGACCTCGTGATCCACCTACCTCGGCCTCCCAAAGTGAAAGGCAGAATAATTGAGAAGCATTCTGGTAGGACAGAAAAATAGTGACTAGAAATTGATAGAGCTAGGCTTCAAATTCTGTCCTTGATCCTAATTAGCAAAAGGCTTCTCTTAACTGCCTCCCATTCCTATTTTCTCACTGGATTTGATCATAGAGACTTCCCTCTTTACCTTCCTGAGTTGATTGCAAGTTAAACAGTGAAAGATGTTCCTCAGTTCTCCTTTCTCTCTGCTCTTCCTGCCTCCATCTTTCTTTACTCTGACATAAGCATTTACTAACTCCAGGTGAATTAATTGGGATGAGAACATTAATTTAAGTGGATGTGTGTTGACATCAATCTTAGAAATAAAGGTGCCAGTGGGCTATGATAACATGTATGTG
The DNA here is from genome assembly GCF_001604975.1 of Cebus imitator. Taxonomy (NCBI): domain Eukaryota; kingdom Metazoa; phylum Chordata; class Mammalia; order Primates; family Cebidae; genus Cebus; species Cebus imitator. Next base: position 977,039 of record NW_016107807.1, on the reverse strand, counting down.
ACAAAACTAAAAATAATGAAAATATACACCCATACACCTGCAACAAAGAAATCCAATGACAAATAAGCATCTGAGAGGGTGCAGGGAACAGTGGCTAGGTAGCAGAGGAAGGACAAGGGGCAGGCAGCACGCACTGTGAAGTGGAAGGATGCAAAGGGAATAGAGATTTCTAGGAAAAAAAGCCAGGAACAAAGAGTGAAGCGGATGATTTTATCCCTTTATTAATTAGCACTTGGACTTACAGACATGATCCTGTGCATACAACTACATATACCACACAGACGTTTGAACCCCATGTTTCCATCCAGAGTTATCTTTTGGAGCCAAAAGGAGCTAAACCTGTATTCACACTTGCTTCCTATGAAGTAACTCTTGATTAAACTCCTTCTGCATCAGTTAGCCACTAAAATGACCCAGGGGACTTTTAGCCCACATTAACTCTAAGTGCTCAAAGATAACCTCTAATTCAGAAGTCTACCTTTTAATTTCCTATTTGGAAGTCAACAAGGCATGGGAGCAAGGCCAAAGAAAATCAACTTATCCCAAAGTTTTCGTTAGTAGAGACATTTGACCCTAAAGACGCCTTCCATTCAGTTCGGCAAACATTTCCGGAGCACTTACCATGCATCAGGTGCAGTTGCACGAGACCTCATCCCTAACAATCAGTTCAAAGAGAGGGGGAAATGGCCCCCGCCCACAAGATGCTTAAAGTCTACAATGAGAAACAGGCATGGCAATAAATAGCTGCAATGTAATAGGGAACATACACAGTGAAAAGAAAAATGCATGCATAAACTCCAGCAGCAAGGCTGGGAAAGAAGTGATTCATTCTGGCTGGGGTCAAGAGAGCAGGGATAATACCATGAGACTGGACAGAGAACACCCAAATAGCGTTTTGAAGAAGAATAGCTAACGCATATAGAGTGCTTATTATGTGCTGGAAATTAGACTACATTAACCCATTTGATCCTCAAAACAACTCATTCTCATTCTTTCCCTAAAAGTTAGAACTGCTGTTGGGAGATCCTAGCTAGTTTCTGCCACTGGCCTGGAGTGAAAGACACATGAGTGTGCAAAGAGTGTGAGTCAGCCATGTCTGGCCACGTGCTGCACACTGGAGCCGTCAAAACTGACCCACAGGGAATGGCAGACACAAATGGAGAATGACAAGGAATGAAATGGTGTGCACACAGAGGCAAAGATGAAGATTCAGGTTGAACAAGCAAAGGAAAAGGAGAAAGACTTCCTGCTTAAAAGGGCATTGACAAGTTCTCCTCTTAAGTTTTTACTGTCTTGGTTCCAACATCCCATTAAAGCAACTCATAGTCGGTCTTGAAGAGAATCTTATTAGGTAACCTTTGGTCTATTCCCCACTCCAACCCTCTTAGTCAAGGCCTACTGGACTAAAATTGATCATGTGACCCACCTCCTCACATCAGCAACCTTCTGCCCTTTAAATGCTGAAACAGTGATAGCTAGTTTGCAAAGTGAGTTAAAAATAAGGCAAAATCTTAGAGAAAAAAAAAGAATTGAAGTGCCAGTAGCTAACTGAAGCCTGATGTCCTGAGGTTTTCCAGGCCTTGCTTTCTGCTTCCTGTGATGCCCAACTGTTTCCTCACCTTGGACTGCACGAGAGATTTCAGTATCTTGTCAATAAAATTTCTGATTTTTGGCTTGTGATATATTGAGTGGAAGTTTCAGTTGGTTGCAACCAAAAGAATCTTACTTGAGACACAAAAGAAGAATCTAAAGCAACATTTTTCAGGAGGATAACTCTTCAGTGTACCAGCATGTCCCTGAGTGAATATTTTGTTTTATTCACAGCAGTGCATTCTGACTTGGCAAAATTGGACAGACAATAACATTATTTCACAAAACAGTAAAATATTTAAAAATAGAACTTAAGTGCTTTGAATAATATGATTTAACATTTCTCTATATTCACTCTAGTCTCTATTTGTAAATGCTCTTTCATAGGACTGCCAATTTTAACAATTCTGATTTTAACAATTAAGAGAGATTGAAGCAGATAACACACAGCCATGTAATGAAGACTCCTTTATGCATAAAACTCAACTGAAACAGGACAGATCTAACCAGGTAAACTATCATTTTATCCATATGTCTTGCCCAGGAAAAAAACAAGACCCAGTTGCCATGTGGTGAAATCTTCCACAAATACTAGAGGGATTTTTATATGTGGTTGGTTTTTCCAACGAGCTCTCACTGTGTCCTATTTATAACATAAACAATGAAGAGAGAAGACATTGCATCTGAAACTGATATTCAGACATGTAAACATACATCCAGGCCTGCTGGAATCTGAGATCTTTTATTCCCCCTCTTGTTTACCTTGTAAATCAATTTTGAGAATTAGCCGTCTTTTAAAATAAAAGTGCTTTGTAATCTCAATACCATCTACATGCAAGGAATTAGAAAAAAGGGAAAGGTTAAAGAGGAAACTAGCATTTGTTAATTTGTATGTCATTTCATTTAGCCTTCAGAACAATCCTAGATATTATTTTTCACGCCCCATTCTATAGATGAGGAAACAAAGGCTTATTGAGGTTCTTAAATGACGTCAACATCATAGATAGTCAGGTAGATTTTCCATGCTAAAATTTCATTTTCATGTCTCAATATTTAACTTACCATCATATTTTAAACACATGGACACAGGGAGGGGAGCACTACACACTGGGGTGTGTTGGGGGCAAATAGGGGAGGGTGGGGGGGTGGAGAGTTGGGGAGAGATAGCATGGGGAGAAATGCCAGATATAGGTGATGGGGAGGAAGGCAGCAAATCACACTGCCATNTAGGTGATGGGGAGGAAGGCAGCAAATCACACTGCCATGTGTGTACCTATGCAACAATCTGGCATGTTCTTCACATGCACCCCAAAAGCTAAAATGCAATAAAAATTTTAAAAAAATAAATAAGAAGTAAAAATAAATAAATAAATAAAGGAGATGATACAGGGATATAGTGCTACACCCTCTCCTCTGCCCCAAAACATGCATCTACAGATAGCCCCACCTTCACCAACCTACCCATCATATGTACTTGTACTCAATTGTGCTAACATAAAAGGTGCCCAGCAGAGGTGGTGAGTGGAGACTGAAATCCAGCCATAGCTCTACTCTCCAAGACTGGAACAGTGGTGTGGAGCTACTTCCTCCTCCCAGAGGGAGGATTTTTCTGCCAATTTTTCCAAGTGCACTCACGAAGCCCTGGGGCTGCATAAAGCTAGGAGGCCTTACTTTTGGTAATTCGTAAAGAAGGCAATCTATAAACTAGCAGGCAACCTATGAACTAGAAGGCACCCTGTAAACTCCCCTTTATTTTCAAAGGCACATCTTAATCCCCAGGTAAAAGCAATTCTTGTGTAGGGACAAAAGCATACCCAAATTTAGTCCATGTCTTTCAGGTGTCCCCAGAATGAAAGGCTCATCTTAGAGACCCAGATTTATAAGTATAAGTGATATATTTGAAGCCAGAAAGAAAAAAACAGGAAACTTAACAGCAACAACAAGGTCATACTGTCCTTCTGGTCACCTCAACATGGGCCTGGATCAGAAAGGAAAGGTCCTCTGAGATAATGTACTGCCCCTCACTGTGCAGAGCTCTGTGAGACAAGTCTCAGTCTTAACTGTATAGCACATCAGGAAACTCTGGGCCTGACCTTTTACTAGGATTCTTGATTCTGGTGGAGAAAGGCAGAAAGAAACCTTCTGGAAGAAGAGGCAGCACTCTAAATCCAGGCTTTCTATTAGGCCATCCAGAGCCTCATTTCCTGGTGTTGGCCTTTCGTGGTCAGCTATCTATCCTAATAATAACTTTAATAGACATTTAATAGACATATGTTAATGGTTGACTTTAAGATATATAAAGGGTATAATCACTCATTCATATTCTATTATACTCTATGTGAGAGAGCATGTTTAAGGTGTTAGGTATTGTACATAAGCTCAGGAGAACCATGAGACTGAGGTACTCGGGTGATTTGCAGAAAGACTTAACATAGCAGATCTACTGTCCTTACAAAACCGTGCTTACAGAGTTGGCAGTTGGCTATATTCTGGGAATTTGGATTTTGGGAGGGCTTCCACTACTCCCTAACTGAAGAGTGGACCACTGTGACTAAGTTGTTTCTGCCAACAATATGATTTATGTTAAACATCTGCTTTCTTTCTGGAAGTTTGGAATTCTGGTGCATGCTAGACAGAGGTTGCCTAAATGACCAGTCTCAATATAATCCTTGAATTCTGAGACACTAATGAGTTTCCTTAGCAGATAACACTTTACATGTGTTGCCACAATTCTATGCCAGAGGAATTAAACGCATCTCTTTGGCTTCCCCGGAAGAGGACTCTTGAAATATTGTTCCAGGTTTCCATCAGAGCTTACACCCATGCAGCATTTCTCTTTCCTGGTTTTTCCTTGTATATCCATTCATAGTCATGAGTAAGATTCTATGCTGAGTCTTGACTTCTCCTAGCAAATCATTGAATCTGGAGGTGGTCTCAGAGACCCTCAACAGAAATGAACACTAAGTGTCATGGGAAAAACATAAAGAAACCAACAAAAAAGGTGAGATCTGCTGACCTCAACGACCAGCTGCCCAAAGAAAACTACCTTCAAACCATTGAACACATGTTCATTTATTTCTTGCTTTTTCCTCAAAAGTTTTGAGGCAGCTTGAAATAAGATTATGCATAATAATACAGTGTGATTTCATTATATAAAAATATACATATGGGCACAGGGAAATAGACTGGGAAGAATACAGCAAAACATTAACAGTTGTTTTTTCCAGATGAAGTGGTAGAATTCTGATGCTTAATTTTTTTTCTTGTGCCAAACTGTATTTTCGACACTTCTACAATGAGCACATATTGCTTTTATAATGATACTAAAAAAGGATTACATAAAATGAAATGTTAAAACATAATTACGGATAGAAAAATCAAGCAAAATACACAAAAGTACGGGAAGACATGAAGAAGATAAAAATATTGAAAATAGACTTACACATTGTAAAGTCCCCTATAACTGTTAACATTTTTGCCACAAATGTGACTCTGCCCTGTCTGTGAGGGGAATATAGGTACACAGTCATCAAAATGGCATCATATTTCTATTACTGTATAGCAAATTATCACAAACATAGTGACATAAAAATCCACATTTATCAGCTCACAGTTTTGTGGAACAGACGTCCAGCAGCCAGGACTGAAGTTTTTGTCCAGAGTCTCTGGGGAATAGTCTGCTTCCAGTTTTATTCTCCTTGTTGGCAGAATTTAGTTCCTTGCAGTTGTTGGACTGAGGTCCCAATTTTCTTGCAACAAGATTTCCTCCATCTTCTGACATGTCAAATCTGCCTTGTGCTTCAAATATGTTACTTCCCTGACTATGACATTAGATTTAAAGGTCCCGTGTGATTAGGTCAGGACTAACTAAATAATCACCCTTTCTATAAAATCAATATAACATAACCAAATCATGGAAATGAAATTGATTATGCTCACGGTTCCTGGCGTTATGAAGGGTATAAGGAATCTTGGGGACTATCCTGGAATTCTATAGAACTTGTAATTCTGTATGTTGGTGTGTGTGGAGGGGGAAGTAATTTAACCACTCCTATAGTTAGGACATTTGAGCCCTCCAAATCTCGTGTTGAAATGTGATCCCCAATGTTGGAGGTGGGGCCTAATGGGAAGGGTTTGGGTCATAGGGGCAGATCCCTCATTAAGGGTTTGGTGCTATTCTCGTAGCAGTGAGTGAATTCCCACACTCTTAATTCCCAAGAGAACTGGTTGTTGCAAAGATCCTGGCACTCCCTACTCAATCTTTCTCTTTTCCTTTCTCTTTCACAAGGTCGTCTGCACATGTCAGCTCCCATTTGCCTTTCACCGTGAGTGAAAGCAGCCTGAAGCCCTCCTCAGAACCAGAAGCTGGCACCACGTTTCTTGTATAGTCTGCAGAACTATAAACCAAATAATCATTGCTTTTTGTAAACCACCCAGCTTCAGGTATTTCTTTATGGCAACAATTGTGAACAGTTAAATGTTTATTCCCAAAACCTGTGGCTGTCTCCTATGTCAATTACAATTTACTCTATCCAAAGTACTTTTCCTAGAATCCCAGCCAATTTCTTCTTCATTTGCAGCTTTTTGTTAGAGTCCATCTCCAACATTGGGGATCAAATTTCAACATGAGGCTTGGAGGGGTCAAATATCCAAAACATAGTAGTGGTTAAATTACTTTTTTTTTTTCCCACAAACATACAGAATTACACATTTTCATGTGCCTGTAAACAGATTGTGATGACCACTTTACCTACATAGATATAGTCTCTCTGTCAGTTCTGTGCCCAGAAATAGCACTAGCATACTACAGACAGTTCCCTAAGTGAACACTAATCACACTTGTATGCCCCTTTTAACGCTGATGTTTAGCTTTTGAGGAAATCTGCTGAAAAAAAGAAATAAACAAAGGAGAACTTGGATGGGAATCTTGGGAGGAGAAGTACTTTGGGTAGAGTGAATGGTAATTGGCATAGGAGGGAGCCACATATTGGGGAATAAATATTTGACTGAGTGTCTGAAACCAGAATTGCTAAACCCAACTCTGCTGCTACCTAGTTTTGTGGACTTTGCCAAGTCCCTTTATTTCCCCATACAGACTTCTCTCTCTCTCTCTCTTTTTTTTTTTTTTTTTTTTGAATGTCCCAATGCTTTGCCTTCTCTTTTGGACTGCTGGATAGTTACTACTAATGTCAATTGTGCTTTGCTTGCCAAAGGATGCTTCAGTGACCAGCAACATCAGTGTCACCTAAGTTTGTCAGAAACAGTTTTAGACTCTGCCTCTGATATGGTTTGGCTCGGTGTCCCACCCAAATCACATCTTGAATTGTAATCCCCACGTATTGAGGGAGAGACCTGGTAGGAGGTGACACGATCATGGGAGAGGTTCCCCCATGCTGTTCTCATGATAGTGAGAGAGTTCACATAAGAGCTGATGGTTTCAAAGCGTTTGGCAGTTCCCCCTTTGCTATTCTTTCTCTCCTGCTGCCCTGTGAAGAAGGTTCTAGCTTTTCCTTTTCCTTCCACCATGATTGTAACTTTCCTGAGGTTTCCTCAGCCATGTGGAACTGTGAGTCAGTGAAACCTATTTCCTTTATAAATTACCCAGTTTCAAGTATTTTGTTATATCAGTGTGAAAACAGACTAATACAGCTTCAGACCTAGTGAATCAGACCCTTCATTTAAACCAGACTGCTGCATGATTCATATGCACATGAAAGCTTTGACGTGCTGCATTCAGAATCTTGCTGCTGTCTTAGTGAATCAGGCTGCCCAGACTAACTATAGTCCTGAGGGCTTGGAGCCTGTATCCCTGTCGTCTGCTCTCTCATACCCACCTACTCAAAAATGAAAAGAGCCACTAACTTGAAATAAACTAGGAGTACGGCTGTAAACTCAGCTCACCTTAAGAAGTGATGGGCAAACTGATCCTAAAATTTGTATAAAAATGCAAGAGACCTAGATAGCCAAAATAGAGGAACAAAGATGGAGGATTCACACTTTGCAAAGGGTGAGGAAGCTCGAAACTTACTACAAAGGCAAGTATGGTGGCACGTGCCTATTGTCCTAGCTACCTGTGAGGCTGAGGCAGGAGGATCACTGAACCCAGGAGTTCGAGGCTATAATGGGCCATGATTGTAACTGGGAATAGCCACTACAGTGTAGCCTGGGAAACGTTAAAAAAGAGAAGAAAACACTGAAAAGAACCAAGTTAGATGGAGGACTTCTCAAGTTAATTCAAAACTTTCTAGAAAGCTACAGTAATCAAAATAGTGTAGTCCCAGTATAAGGATGGACATATAGACCCAACGAACAGAATTGAGAGTACAGAAATAAATCCATACATCTGTTTGTGATTAATTTTTGACACAGGGGCCAAGATCATCCAATGGTAAATGCATAGTCTTTTTACAAAATGGCACTGGGACAGTTGGATATCTATATGCAAGAGAACGAATTTGCACCCACACCTCATGCCATAATCGAAAAATATTTAAAATGAATCAAAGGCATAAATGTAAGAACTAAATCTATAAAAATCTGAAAAAATTAACATGGGGCAAATCTGCAAGACCTTGTTATTTGACAATGGTTTCTTAAATATGGCACCAAAATCATAGGCAACAAAACAAAAACTAGATATGTTAGACTTGATTAAAAGTGAAAACTTTTGTACGTCAAAAGCACTATCAGGACAGTAGAAACACAACTCGCAAAATGGTAGAAATATTTGCAAATCAGACTTTATAAAGGTTTAATATCTGCAATATATAAATAACTCCTATAACTCAACAACAAAACACAATCAAATTAAGACATAGGCAAGTAATTTGAATAGGTACCATAACAATGAAGATATACAAATGGCTAATAAGCCAATGAAAAGATGCTCATCCTCGTTAGTTATTAGAGAGACACACATCAAAACCACAATATGATACTACTTCACACCCACTGGGATGCTTATGATAAAATAAAGAAAGTGGAAAATATCAAGCATTGGTGAGGATTTACAGAAACTGGGACCCTTTTGCACTGCTTGTCGAATGTCATGTGATCCAGCAATTTCACTTCCAGGTATATACCCAAGATAACTGATAACATATTTTCACATGAAAATATTTTCAAAAGTGTTTATTAGGAGGATTATTCACAATAGCAAAAATGGAAACACAACAAATGTCTATCAGTGGCTCAATGGATAAAAAATGATATATTTGTATGATGTTATATTATTCAGCTACAAAAATGAATGAAATATTGATACATGCTGTGACATGGGTGAACCTTGAAAATATGTGAGTGAAAGAAGCCACCAAAGCCCACATATTGTTTGATTCCATTCATTTGAAATGCACAGAATAGGCAATTCCATGGTGACAGAAAGCTGATAAATTGTTGCCTCATGATGGAGTAAGAAGGAATTGGAATTGGGTCTTGTCTGCTAGTAGGTGTGAGGTACTCTCGGAAGAGAGGAGTAGAAAAGTTTTAGAATTAGATGATTGGATGTTCATACAACACAGTGAATTCACTGAAAACCACTGAACTGTAGACCTTAAAATGGTGAACTTAATGTTTATGTGAATTACACCTCAATAATAAAAGAAAGATTTTTGTTTTTGTTTTTGAGATGAAGTCTCACTCTGTCACCCAAGCTGGAGTGCAATGGCATGATCAGCTCACTGCAACCTCTGCCTCCCGGGGTTCAAGTGTTTCCTGCCTCAGCCTCCCTAGTAGCTGGGATTACAAGTGTCCAGCACCACGCCTGGCTAATTTTTGTATTTTTAGTAGAGGTGGGGTTTCACCGTGTTGGCCGGGCTGGTCTTGAACTCTTGACCTCAGGTGATCCACCCACCTTGGCCTCTCAAAGTGCTGGGATTACAGGCATGAGTTACTACACCCAGCCAAAAAAGATATTTTCAAAAAGATGCTAAAGAGCCCACTTCCGGATTCCAGTCCTCTGAACTCAGGCATCAGAGGCCAATCTAGAAGCTTTCCTTACTACCCACTGAGTGTAGAGGCAGAAGGAAGGCAGTATTTAATTAGTTTAAGATAAATGAAATTAAATCACAACATGAAATGAATTGATGAAATGCCCCCCTACTTAGGGGGAATATATCAACTGTAAAAATGAAACTCTTTTCTTCTCTAGGGATAGGAGGAAATTCTACTTCTCTCAATTACTGTATCAGCTGGTCCCTTCCTGAGGAAAGAAATTCAATCATCTAGTTATTTGGTCTCCAAGTCAGTTGACAGAAATTTTTTTCTCTCCCCACTGTTCTGTTGGTGATTAATTATTTCATTGCCATCTAAAAAAAGCCTTAAACTTGGTGGTGTAAATAAAATGTACTCTGGGATATACTCAACAGACATTCTGCCAAATAAGCTGCTATGACAGAAGGAGGGATTTAAGGATTTTCTTTTTCTTTCTCATGAATACAGTAAGTCTCAGCTTTCTAAAAAGCATTTTGTGATGTCTCAAATCAGATTGAGGCTTTTTCTCTCTTTCACTTCTAGCCTTTGGTATAAGCTAGTCTCTATTTTTGAAACATTTATATTCTTCTTTGCATAGATGGCTGTTTCTAGTATTTATGTCTCAGCTTTATATCACTTTCTCTAGGCGGCTATGCAGAACACCTAGAACAGGAGGAAGACCTGGAAGGAGTTGCTATGGTTTAGATGTTTGTCCATAATTCATGTTGAAATTCAATTGCCATTGTAACAGTATTAAGAGCTGGGACGTTTTCAATTTTAAGGTGATGTCTCACTCTGTTGCTCAGGCTTAAGTGAGGTGGTACAATGATAGCTCACTGCAGCCTTGAATTTTGGGGCTCAAATGGCTCTCCCACCTCAGTCTCTTAAGTAGCATGGACTTAAGAGACTACAGTCATGTGCCACCAAATCTGGCTAAAAGCTGGGACTTTTGAGAGGTGATTAGGCCATGTGGTGTCCTCCCTTATGGGTGGAATTAGGGCCATTATAAAAGGGCATATCAGCTCTCCTTTGTTCTCTCTCTCTTCACCCTTCCACTATGTGATGCCTTCTACCATGTGATAATGTAGCAAGAAGGTCCTCAGAAGATGCTGGCATCTTAATATTGGACTTCCCAGTCTCTAGAACTGTGAGGAAATAAATTTCTCTTCTTTACAAATTACCCAGTCTCAGGTATTCCATTATAGCCGCACTAAATGGAGTAAGATAGAGGTGGCTGATATTTTACTCTGCTGCAAACAAGATAATGACCTTGTATTCGTTTTCCATTTTGCATCACAAATTTCCACACACTTACTGGCTTACAACAACACTTATTTTTCACCTTACAGTTTCCATGCATCAGTAGTCTTGGAATAGCGACACTGGATCCTCAATTCAGGGTTTCATAAGGTTGCAATCATGTATGTCAGCTGATCTATGTGCTAATCTGGAGGTTGGGATCTGCTTCCAGCCTCATTTAAGATGTCAGTAGAGTTCAGTTCCTTGCTGCTGTAGGACTGAGGACCTCAGATCCTAATGACTTCCCCTATTCATGGGACGTTCACAACATGTTTGTTTATTTATTCAAGGCCAGCAAAAGAGTACCTTTGCTGCTTTAAAACTATGACTTTAGAGAAGGCATAGTAGCTTTTTAAAAGGGCTCACTTGATTAGGTCAGGCACAGCTAGCATATTATCCCTTTTGAATGACTAGTAACTGATTAGGAAATTTACATCTGAAAAATCTTTTTACCATTGCCATGTAACCTATTCACAGGTCTTGCCCATACTCAAGAGGAGAAAATTATACAGGGTATATACACCCCAGCAAAAACTTGGAGGCCATCTTAGAATTTTCTATTACAGGCCCCCTGATTTTACCTTGGGGACTACATTTTCCCTCGCAGTCCAGGAGATTTGAGTAGGGTTCATCTTAATGCTGCCATTCCCTAACATATTTTCATAGGAAATCTAATAATAAGCTATTCTTTATCAAGTACAGGGCAGATCATATCTGGCTCCCTGAGAGCGGGCCTCAGAGACCACACGGTATAGGCTAAAATGTACTTACTTTTGTGTTAGACAAGCCTGGGTTGAAGTCCCTTGGTCCAACATTTATTTACTCTGTGACCTTACGCAAGTCATTCAATCTCTTTCATCCCAAGTTCCTTATGTACAAAAGTGTTGTTATAAGTATTTAGCATACTGATTGAGAAAGTAAACATTAAGCAACAAAATCACAGCCCTTCTTATATAGGGAACAAAACTAAAGTAAAAAAAAAATTTTGTAATTTGAATTTCCAATTCTGCATATGAGAAGCTTGGAAGTCACTGCTCCATCCTAACAACAAGTAAAAGAATGAACGATCCAAAAAATCAACAACTTTTTTTCAGATGCATAACAGAATTGAGTTCACAGCAAATGACTGCGCTGAACATTTAAAATACAGACAAGCAGGTACAGAGTCACAACCTACCTGAGCAGACACCTTCATGGGAACCAGTACCGGAGTAAGAAAACTTGAATTACAATCAGCAAAATTCTCCAGGCTCATCATGCATAAATTTCAGAGTTAAAAACTCCAGGGTACCGAGTATTAGAAGGGGCTCCCACACATTTGTGAGTTTTACTCCCGGGAGCTCAACCAGGATCTTTCACTAAATATCACAGAAAAATGCCCTCATGCTTCCAGCATGTGAATAGGAAAAGAAATCATTTTGAAATATGCCAGAACACTGTTTTTCCTTACAAAATATGTCCTCAGGAGAAACTAGGCAACCAGAGCTTGACCTGCTAGGGTTTTATCAAAGCCTAACTGACTTCAGAGAAGGGAAATTTTCAGCTCCAACTCACTCTAGAATTCAACACAAGAGACAGAAAATATCCAACTCTAGTCTAAGTTAGCCTTCCTATCCAGCCTAGGGACTTTGGGAACTCAGGGGGAAGGGTGGGAAGGTGGGAGGAAGGAAGATAAAAAAACTACACGTTGGGTACAGTGTACACTGCTTGGGTGACAGGTGCACCAACATTTCAGAAATTACCACTAAAGAATTTTCACATACAACTCCCAAAACTATTGAAATAAAAAAGAAAAACATAGCATATTAGTTGGTCAGCCATGTACACTTTTTAGTGATTCTGAACACGATCAAAAATTGTGGAGTTATGCTGTTGAAAGGACAGGAGAAAGGATGTAAGTGAACCTCCTCTTTCAAAATAGGCAGGTCAAGAGATAGCGCCTAACTTGGACCTCTCAGGAGATATAGATAATTGTCATAAATGCTCTATTTAGGAAGTAAAAACCAGAAGAAACCACTGAATAAGTTGAAATGCTTGCTTTTACCAAGCAGTTTGGTGTGGAGTAGAAAGCGTGTTACTTCTGCTACAATCCTTTAGCATATTATGACTCTGTCAACATTCTTCACACATTATTTTGGGGAATGAAAACTGACTTGAAGACCAAATTAATTAGTTAATAGAAGACATGGCCAATAAAAAAATAACCTGGAGTTTTCTCATAACAGTTCCAGACAGTAAAATAGTTAGAAGGGGGAGCAGAAATTAAAGTAGCACATCATACATGCAAAGGGCATTTAATAATTATAATTTTTTCTTGAATTATTTGTGAGCAAATGCTGCAAACTGTACTGAGTTCACCTGCATAATCACTAACTTGATTCTACCCATTTCTTTGTCAAGTACTAAAGATATTATGGTGAGCTTTTGGCTGTAAATTGTGTTTCTCTTGGTGATTCTAAAGTCTTTCTTTTAGGCTGCTATATTATTGAGCTTCAAGGGTGCTACAGCAACTTTTTCTCCTTCCTTTTATCTATTTCCTTTCAGATTTCCTAGAATCTTACATAACTAGTACTGGGCAGTACTTATTAAAGCGCATGCATGTATACACACACATGCATGCATTTAACTTTACATAATGTATTCTGAAAGGTGATCTTTCATAGAAAAACAATCGTCCTTTGGTATTGGTTCCAGGATGCTCAGGAATATCAAAATTCACTGACGTTCAAGTTCCATAGTCCACCCTGAAGAAACTGTGGTTATGAAAAATTGACCTTAGGAACAGGGGATTCTACATCCCTCAAATAGCCTGTTTCAATCCACTGTTTGTTGAATCTGTGGATGCAGAACCTATGGAAGAGGTCCAACTGCATTTTATCTTATTTTCTTATTCTGCAGCAAAAGAATTAGAAGAAACTTAAAGATGACTCAGTATGAAAAAAATAAAAATAAAAAAGTTAAAACTTCCTAGTCTAGAAGCAATAGACCCTAAAATAGAACCACAGAATTCTTCCTCTCCCCCACTCTACCTTACCACCACATGACTAAAACCTATCTGGCAGTTTCTTTTACTTAGTTCATCTTGTCCAGCTATCAAGAAATTATAAGTCATACTAAAAGGCAAAAAGCACAGTTTGAAGGGACAGAGAACGCATCAGAACCAGATATTTTAGGAATGTTGAAATTATCAGTAAGAGAATTTAAACAACCATAATTAATATGGTAAGGGTTGTAACAGTTAAAGTAGACAGCATGTAAGAATGGATGTACAATGTAAGCAAAGAGCTGGAAATACAAAGGAACAAACAAAAATAAATGCTAGAGACAATCTTAAGAAAAAAGAAAAAATTCGAAACTAGAGGCATTACATTATCAGACTTCAAACTACACTACAAGGCTACAGTAATCAAAGCAGCACCAAAACAGAGATATAGATGAATGGAACAGAGCAGAGGCCTCAGAAATAATACCACACATCTACAACCATCTGATCTTTGACAAATCTGACAAAAATAAACAATGGGAAAGGATTCCCTATTTAATAAACAGTGTTGAGAAAACTGACTAGCCATATACAGGAAGCTGAGACTGGATGCATTCCTTATACCTTATACAAAAATTAACTTGAGATGGATTAAAGATTTAAATGTAAGACCTGACACCACAAAGACCCTAGAAGAACATCTAGGCAATACCATTCAGGACATAGGCATGGGCAAGCACTTCATGACTAAAACACCAAAAGCAATGGCATCAAAACCAAAATTGACAAATGGGATCTAATTAAACTAAAGAGCTTTTTCACAGCAAAAGAAACAATCATTAGAATGAACCAGCAACCAACAGAATGGGAAAAAATTTTTGCAATCTACCCATCTGACAAAGGGTTAATACCCAGATTCTACAAAGAACTTAAACAAATTTAAAAGAAATAACAAACAACCCCATCAAAAAATGGGTGAAGGATATGAACAGACACTTTACAAAGGAAGACATACATGAGGCCAACAAACATATAAAAAAAAGCTCATCATCACTGGTCATTAGAGAACTGCAAATCAAAACCACATTGAGATACCATCTCACACCAGTTAGAATGGTGATCATTAAAACATCTGGAGACAACAGATGCTGGAGTTGATGTGGAGAAACAGGAATGCTTTTACACTGTTGGTGGGAGTGTAAATTAATTCAACCATTGTGGAAGACAGTGTGGTGATTCCTTAAGGATCTAGAAGTGGAAATATCACTTGACCCAGCAATCCCATTACTGGGTATATACCCAAAGGATTATAAATCATTCTATTATAAAGACACATGCACACATAACATATGCTTATTGCAACACTGTTCACAATAGCAAAGACTTGGGACCAACCCAAATGCCCATCAATGATAGGCTGGATAAAGAAAATGTAGCACATATACACCATGGAATACTATGCAGCCATAAAAAGGATGAGTTCATGTTGTTTGCAGGGGCATGGATGAAGCTGGAAACCATCCTTCTCTGCAAACTGACAGAAGAACAGAAAACCAAACACCACATGTTCTCACTCATAAGTGGATGTTGAACAATGAGAACACATGGATACAGGGAGGGGAACATCACACACTGTGGCCTCTCAGGGTGTTGAGGGGCCAGGGGAGGAAGAGCAGAGTTGTCAGGGGCTAGGGGAGGCATAGCATTAGGAGAAATACCTAACATAGATGATCCATACATGGGGTGATGGATAGACCAAACCATGATGGCAAGTGTACACCTACATAACTGACCTGCAAGTTCTGCTCATGTACCTCAGAACTTAAAGTATAATTTTAAAAAATGCAGTCTGGGCACAGTGGCACATGTATGTAATCCCAGCACTTTGGGACACCTAGGCAGGCAGATCACATGAGGTCAGAATTTGAGACCAACCTGGCCAATAGGGTGAAACCTCTTATCTACTAAAAAGTCAAAAAATTAGCCAGGCATGGTGGCAGGCACATGAAATCCCAGCTACTAGGGAAGCTGAGGCAGGAGAATCACTTGAACCTTGGAGGTGGAGGTTGCAGTAAGCCAAGATTGTGCCACTGCATTCCAGCCTGGGTGACAGAGTGAGACTCCTTCTCAAAAAAAAAAAAAAATTAAAATTAAATGAAAAATAAACACAATGTAATAGAAATGAAGAATTCTTTTGATGGGTAATATAGTTTGGATATGTGTCCCCTCCAACTCTCATGTTGAAGTTCTCTCCAATGTTGGAGGTGTGGCCTAGTTGGAGGTGTTTGGTTCATGGATGCTGATATCTCATGAAGGGTTTGGTGCCATCTTCATGGTAATCAGTGTGATTTTAATCTATTCGTTTATGCAAGAGCTGGTTGATTTAAAAGAGTCTGGCATTTGTCTTGTTCTTTCTCTCCCCATGTGATGCATCAGCTCCACTTCCCTTCCACCATGAGTAAAATCTTCCTGAGGCTTCACTAGAGGCAGGTGTTGGTACCATGCTTCTTACAGAGCTGATAGAACCATGAGCCAAATAAGCCTCTTTTTCCCTTATAGATTACCCAGTCTCAGTTATTCCTTTACAGCAAATCAGAATGGACTAACACAATGGGCTTTTTAAGTAAATTCCACTTGGTTAAAGAAAACTCTCTGAGCTTGAAGATATATCAAAAGAAGCCTCAAAAGCTGAAATGCAAAAAGAAGAAAGACTGAAAAATGAAGAACAGAATATCCAAGAACTGTGGCACAACTATAAAAGGTGTAAAATATCATGTATATTGGAAATACCAGAGGGGAAGAAAAAAAACAAGAAACAGAATAAATATTTGAAAAAATAATGACTAAGAATTTCCCCAAATTAATGTCATACACCAAACCACAGATCCAGGAATCTTACCGAACTCCATGCAGTCCAAATGTTTTACATTGTTGTTTTACAAACAAATAAACAAAAAAATAAAACAAAAACAAAACAAAAAACTATATTTGGGCATACTATTTTCAAACTATAGAAAATCAAAACTAAAGGAAAAAATTCTGAAAAAACCCAGAAAGGGAAAGAAGTCTTACCTAGAGAGAAGAAAAGATAAGAATTACATGCAGTTTATTCACAGAACCATGCAAGCGAGAAGAGAGTGGAATGAAATATTTAAATTGTTTAGAAAGAAAATAAAAACACTAACTTATAGTTCATAAACTGCAAAATTGTCCTTTAAAAGTGAGGGAGAAATAAAAGCTTCTCCAACAAAAAAAAATGGAAGGAAATTTTTTTCCAGTAGACCTGCCTTGCAAAAAACCTTAAAAAAATATTTTTTACAGAGAGGGAAAGAAATATAGGTAAGAAATGCACGCGGTGGCTCAAGCCTGTAATCCCAGCACTTTGGGAGGCCGATGCGGGTGGATCACGAGGTCAAGAGATCGAGACCATCCTGGTCAACATGGTGAAACCCCGTCTCTACAAAAAATACAAAAAATTAGCTGGGCATGGTGGTTCGTGCCTGTAATCAGGAGGCTGAGGCAGGAGAATTGCCTGAACCCAGGAGGCGGAGGTTGCGGTGAGCTGAGATCGTGCCA
>NW_016107807.1:948987-959580 GCF_001604975.1 Cebus imitator | reverse complement strand
AAAAGAAATGCGGAGCTACGTAAAGTAAGAAAGAGGATTCAAGAAGGAATAAGTTAATATAAAACAAAAACTTTCATTTTTTTCTCATTCCTAATTGACAGATAACTGTTGAAAATAATAGCAATAACATTAAATTTTGTATGATTATATCTTGTGTGTGCATATCCTTATTTAAGTGTGCATATAATGAAATGAATAAGAGTGGAGATGTGAGGAAGAGGAAAAGAGAATTAGTATTATTTGGTTATTATCATTTTATTGAAAAGTGGGTTGCATTACTTCTAAATGTATATTGTAAACTCTAGGGCAACCATGGGGGAAAAAAATCTAAGATTGGAAATAAAACAGTTTTTAAGAAAAAAGGACAAGAAAATCATATAAAAATGCTCAATTAAAACAACAATATGCAGAGAAACAATGTATGACAAAAATAGAAACAAAGAGCAAGAGCAACAAATAAACAGTAACAAATATGGTATATATTAATCCAAGTATATCAATAATCACTTTGAATGTCAATAGTCTAAATGTACCAATTATAAGACAGAGATTGTCCAAGTAGATCAAAACAGACATATATATATATACATATATTTACAAGGAATCCCTTGTAAATATAAAGACACTCATAGATTTAAAGTTAAGGGATAGAGGAGCATATACCATGCTAACATAAATCAAAGAAAGAAGGGGTAGCTATATTAAATTCCGGCAGAGCAGAGTTCAAAGCAAAAAAACAAAAGTTATCAGAGATAAATTATATGTAATTACATGTAATGATAATGGGGTCAGTTTTTCAAGAAAACATCGAAAGTCAACACCCCTCTATACTACAGGCAGAAAATCATTAAGAACATAGCTGAAGTAAAAAATATCATCAAATGGATGTAATCAACCTCTAGATATTCCCTCATCCAACAACAGTACAATATACATTTTTCTCAAACTCACATGGAATATTCACCAAGATAGTGTGAATTATGGGCCATAAAACATATCTTAACAAATTAAAAATATAGAAATCATTCAAGGTCTGCTCTGAGACCACAGTGAAATTAAGGTCGAAATCAATAAGTGAAAGATACCTAGAAAAAAACCCAAGTATGTGGGGATTAAACAACACACTTTTAAACTATACATGAGGCAAAGAAGAAATATCAATATAAATTTAAAAATATTTTGAGCTAAAATAAATAAACATACAACCCACTAAAATGTGTGGTATGCAGTGAAAGCAATGCTTAGAGGAAAATTTATAGCATGAAATGTACATACCAGAAAAAACAAAGAGCTAAAACCTATATTCTTAGCTTCTAATTTAGAAAACTAGAAGAAAAAAAACGCAAATTAAATTGAAAAGAATCAGGAGAAAAGAAATAATAAAAATTAGAAAATAAATCAATGAAATTGAAAATGAGAAATTAACACAGGAAATCAATAAAACCAAAACTGTTCCTTTGAATATATAAATAATATTATTAAATCTCCATCCTTGCTAACTATGAATAAAAGAGAGGAAGTAAATTATTAATATCACAAATGAAAGAGGAGGCATTCTTTCAGATCTCATGGACATTAAAAAATTAAAAAGGAATACCAGAAACAGCTATATGCCCCAAAATTTGATTATCTGGATGAAATGAACCAATTCTTCAAAAGAGACAATCTGCTGAGATTCACACACGAAGAAATAGACAATCTGGACATGACTATTGATACATTTTGAATATAAATAAGTCCCTGTAAAATCTCATATTAAAATGTCATCCCCAGTGTCAGAGGTGGGGCCTGGTGGGAGGTGTTTGGGTCATGGGGTCAGATCCCTCATGGCTTGGCACCATCCTTGAGATAGTGGGTAAGTTCTCATGAGATCTGCTTATTTAAGTATGTGGCACCTTCCCACTCTCTCTCAATCTTACTGTATTCTGCCTTGTGACATGTCTGCTACTGCTTTACTTTCCATAATGAGTAAAAGCTTCCTGAGGCCTCATGGGAGGCCAAACACACTCTAGCACCATGATTTCTTTACAGCCTGCAGAAACATGGTCCAATTAAAACTATTTTTTTAAAATAAATTACCCAGTCTCAGGTATTTCTTCACAGCAACACAAAAATGACCTAACACAGAAAATTGGTACCAGGAGTGGGGCATAACTACAAAGATACCTGAAAATGTGGAAGTGACTTTGCATTTGGTAACAGGAAGAAGTTAGAAGAATTTGAAGGGCTCGGAAGAAAACAGGAAGTTGAGGGAAATTTTGGAACTTCTTAGAGACTGGTAAAATGACTGTGACCCAATACTGACAGTGATATGGACAGTGAATCCAGTTTGATAAGGTCTCAGGTAGAAATGAGAGACTTACTGGGAACTGGGGCAAAGATCACCCTTGTTATACCTTAGGAAAGAGCTTGACTGTATTGTGTACATGCTACAGAGATCCATGAAAGTCTGAACTCCAGAGTTGTGATTTAGGAAAACTGGTGGAAGAGATTTCTAAGCAGTAAGTGTTCAAGATGTAACCTGGTTGCCTCTAACAGCCTTGGCTCAGATGTGAGAGCAAAGAAATGACTTAAAGTTGGAAGATATATTTAAAAAAGAAGCAGAGCATAAAAGTTTGGAAAGCTTTTAGCCTAATGTGGTAGAAAAGAAAAGTCTGGTTTCAGGGGACAAATTCAAGCATGCTGTGGAGCAACCACTTCTCTTTAATTAAAAAGAGGAAACACTCACTGGAGAAAACACATAACTAAAAAGGAGCCAAGTGTTAGTAGCCAAGACAATGCGAAAAAGGACTTCAAGGCATTTTAGAGCTCTTCAAACCAGCCCCTCCCATCACAGGCTCAAAGGCCCAGGAAGAATAAATAATTTTGAGGGCTGGGCCCTGGGCACCACTATCCTGCACCATCCCCAGAGCCTGCTCCTCGTATCATAGCTGCTTGCACTCTAGCTTTGGTTCAAATTTCCTCAGATACTGTTGAGGCCACCTCTTTGTAAAGTCCAAGCCACCATAAACCATGACAGCTTCCAAGTGGTGGTAGGCCTAAGACAAGCATAGTGCAAGAGTGAAGAAGGCTTGGCAACCTCTGCCTAGATTTCAAAGAATGTATAAGGAAGACTGGGTGCCCAAGTAGAAACCTGTAATAGGGATAGAGCCCTCATAGGGAACTTTTACTAGTGCAATACAGAGGGGAAATGTGGAGTTGGAGCCCTACACACGAGACCTCATCAGGGCACTACCTAGTGAAGATGTGAGAGAGGGACCACTGTCCTCCAGAATCCAGAATGGTAGATCCACTGGCAGCTTGCACTCTGTGTCTGGAAAAGCTGCAGGCGATCAATTACAGACTGTGATAGAAGCCCTAGGGGCTGAAACGTACAAAGCCACAGGAGTGGAGCTTCCCAAGGCCTGGGGTGCAAATTGCTTGCACCAGTATGCCCAGGATGTGGGACATGGTGTCAATGGGGATTATTTTGGAGCCTTAAAATTTAATGACTGCCCTGCTGGATTTCATACTTGCCTGTCCCCTGTAGCCCACATCTTTTGGCCTATTTCTCCATTTTGGGATGAATATGTTTACCTAATTCCTGTACCTCCATTGTATCTTATAAGTAAATAATTTGTTTTTATTTTATAAGCTTGTAGGTGGAAGGAACCTATTTTCAAATGAGCCTATGGCCTTTGGATATGGGACATTTGATGGTGGTGATGCTAGAATGAGTTAAGACTTTGGGTAACGTTAGCATGGTGTCATTGTATTTTGTAATGTGAGAAGCACAGGGGATTTTGGAGGGCAGAGATAGAATGATTTACTTTAAAAATGTGAGCCCACAAAATTTCATGTTGAATTGTAATTCTCAATGTTGAGTGTGGGGCAGGGTCATGGGAGTGGATTACTCATGTTTGGGTCATGGGAGTGGATTACTCATGGCCTAGTACTATCTTTTCTTTTTAATTTTTATTTTAGGCTCAGGGGTACATGTTCAAGTTTGTTATATAGGTAACCTCATGTCACAAGAGGTTGTTGTACAGATTATTTTGTCATCAAGGTATTAAGCCTAGTACCCAGTAGTTATTTTTTTTTTATTCTCTCCCTCATCCTCCACTCTCTCATAGGACCCAGTGTCTATTTATCCACTCTGTGTCTCTATGTTCTTATCATTTACCCCCCACTTATAAGTGAGAATGTGCAGTATTTGGTTTTCTGTTTCATCCTTAGTTTGTTAAGGGTAATGGCCTCTATCTCCATCCATGTTCCTAAAAAGCATATAATCTCATTCTTTTTATTGCTGCATAGCTTTCCATGGTGTATATGTACCGGATTTTCTTTATCTAATCTGCCAATGATGAACATTTAGTTTCATTCCATATTTTTGCTATTGTGAATAGTGTTGTAATAGTGACAATATTACGACATTATTACAATATTATAAAACTCACTGTTGTGAATACCGTGAATGGTATTGTGAATGTTGTAATGAACATACCCGTGTATGTGTCTTTATGGTAGAATGGCTTATATTCCTTCGGGTATATTCCTAGTAATGAGATTGCTGGGTTGAATGATAGTTCTTTTTTTAGGTCTTTGAGAAATCGCCACACTGTCTTCCATATGTTTGAATTAATTTACACTCTTTCCAACAATGTATAAGTGCTCCATTTTCTCCACACTGACATCAGCATCTCTTATTTTACACTTTTTATAATAGCCACTCTGACTGGTGTGGGACAATATCTCATTGTGGTTTTGATTTGTATTTTTCTAATGATCAGTGGTATTGAGCTTTTTTTCATATGCTTGCTGATTGCATGTATGTCTTCTTTTGAAAAGGGTTTGTTCATGTCCTTGCCTACTTTTTACTGTGATTGTTTGCTTTTTCCCATAAATGTGTTTAAATTACTTATGGATGATAGATATTAGACTTTGTTAGGTGCACAGTTTACACGTATTTTCTCCCATTCTGTAGGTTGTAAGCTTACTCTGTTGATAGTCTTTTTTTTTTCTGTGCATAAGCTCTTTAGTTTAATTAGATTCCAGTTTTTTTGTTTGTTTTTTTGCTGTCATTATGATTACTTTTGGCATCTTTGTCATGAAACCTTGGCACCTTCCTATGTCCAGAATGGTATTGCCTAGGTTGTCTTCCACAGTTTTTATAGTTTTGGGTTTTATATTTAAGTCTTTAGTCTGTTTTGAGTTGATTTTTGCATATGGTATACGGAAAGAGTCCTATTTCTATCTTCTGTGTGTGGCTAGTCACTTATCCCAGCACCATTTACTGAATAGGGTATCTTTGCTTGTTTTTGTCAGGTTTGTCAAAGATTAGACAGTTGTAGGTTTGTGGTCTTATTTCTTATCTCTCTATTCTGTTTCAGGGATCCATGTGTCTGTTTTTGTGCCAGTGCCATGCTTTTTTTTGGTTACTGTAGTCCTGTCATATAGTTCGAAGTTGGGTAGTATGAATTTGAGTAGTGTGATGCCTTCAGTATTATTTTTTATTTTTTGCTTGGAATTGCCTTGACTATTCAAGCTCTTGTTTTGCTTTGGTTTTCAGTCATAAATTTTAAAATAGTTTTTATTTTAGTTCTGTGAAGAATGTCATTGGTAGTTTGATAGGAGTAGCATTACATCTATAAATTGCTTTGGGCAGTATCACCATTTAATATTGATTCTTCCTATTATGGGCATGAAATGTTTTTCCACTTGTTTGTGTCATCTCTGATTTCTTTGTGCAGTGTTTCATAATTCTCATTGTAGAGATCTCTCATCTCCTTAGTTAGCTGTTTTCTAACTTTTTTTTCTTTTTGTGGCAATTCTGAATGGGATTGTGTTTCTTTTTGGCTCTCAGCTTTGTTGTGATTGGTGGATAGGAAAGCTAGTTATTTTTCTACATTTATTCTGCATCCTGAATGTTTGCTGAAGTTGCTTTTCTGCTAAAGGAAGTTTTGAGCCAAGACTACAAAGTTTTCTAGAATCACGCCATCTGCAAACAGGGATAGTTTGATTTCCTCTCTTCCTATTTGTATGCCCTTTATCTTTCTCTTTCCTGTAAATTAATAATTTATATGCTTCCAAAAAGAAAGCACTAGGCCAAGATAGGTTGACTGATGAATTCTAACAAACACTAAAGGAAGAAATTATACTAATTCTTCACAAGCTATTTCACACAATAGAAGCAGAAGGAATACTTTCTAACTAATTCTATGAGACTAGCATCATCCTAATACCAAAACAAGAGAAATATATTTTACTAGAATAAAAAACTATAGACCAATAAATTTCAGAAGCATAGATGCAAAACTCCTAAACAAAATGTTACCATATTGAAACTCACAACGTATGAAAAGAATTGTACACCACGAATGATGGGCAAGGCTGGTTCAACATTAGAAAATCAGTTAATGTAAGCCATCACATTAGTAAGCTAAAGGAGAAAAATTATGATTGTATCTATAGATGCACAAAATGTACTTGATGATATCTAAATCCATTCATAACGAAAACACTCAGCAAACCAGGAATAAAAGGGAACTTCCTAACTTGGTAAAGAATATCTACAAGAAACTTAGAGCTAACATCATTAACTGGAAGAAATTAGAAACTTTTTCCCTAAGGTTAGGAACAAGCAAAAGACACCCCCTCTCGCTACTTGTTGACAACGTTATACTAGAAGTCTTAGCTCATGCAATGACAAGAAAAAGAAGTTAAAAGTATACTGATTGGGAAGGAAGAAATAAAACTGTCTGTCTATAGGTGACATTATCATCTATGGAAAAATCTAAAAGAATCAACAACAAAAACTAAACCTAATGAGCAATTATACAAGGTTTCAGGATAAGGTTAATATGCAAAAGTAAATACCAGCAATGAACAAGTGGAATTTGAAATTTAAAACAAAAAAATATTTACATTTGCATATCAGAATATAAAATACTTCCGGGTTTGGTGACCTATACCTGTAGTCTTAGCTACTTGGGAGGCTGAAATGGGAGGATCTCTTGGAGACAGAAGTTCAGGGCCAGACTGCATTATAATGGCATCTGTGAATTACCACTGCACTCCAACCTGGGCAACACAGTGAAATACCAACTCTTAAAAAAACGCTAAATGCAAATGATGAAATACTTAGGTATAAATCTAGCAATATAAGTGCAAGAGCTATATGAAAAAAATATGAAACTCTGATGAAAGAAATAAAAAATAACTAAATAAATGGAGATATATTTCATGTTAATAGAAAGTGTTACTGGAAAAAGGGGTCTTGAACCAGATCCCAGAAGAGTGTTCTTGAATCTCGCAGAGGAAAGCATTAACAATGAATCACAGAGCACAGTGAAAGAAGCAAGTTTATTATTAACTACTCCATTACCGAGTAGGATATCCTTAGGAAGCAAGGTGAGGAATATACCATAATTGTTTTAAGCTTTTCTTATATAGGGGTCTTATCTATTTAAAGACTAAACTATGCTCTCTTTACATGCAGGTGGGCTGACAGCATGACAAAATGTATTATTCTATTGATTTAATTAAAACTATTTTTGATATTGTAGTGTGTGAGTACTTCAAAGCATAACTATAATTATCTTAAAAATATATATCATTATGGACATTGGAACATCTGGACTTTCTGTTGTTGTAGGAGTTTGTCTTTGGAGACATGACCAGGTAGCTTCCTCAGCTGTAAATATCTTAGGACCATGAGTTCTGACTGGCAAGGAATATGCCTTGTTAGTTTCAGCATGAAGTGGATTTTAAAGTAATGTCACTCTGGCTCTTCTAGGCTCCTGCCTCCCTAACAAAAGGCGGATTTAATACTGTCAAATTGTTAGCTCCTCCAAAATTGATCTATAGTTTTAACACAATCCTAGTCAAAATCCCTGGAGGTTATTTTGTGGATATTGACTCTAAAGTTCATATGTAGAAACAAAAGATACAGAATTATTAGCAAAATATTGAAGGAGAAGAACAAAGCTAGAGTAAGCAAAAGAGTGTGGTATTGGTGAAACTATAGACATATAGATGAATAGAACAGAGTAGAGATCCCAGTAACAGACCCACATAAATATATTCAACGCATCTTGAAAAAGAAGCAAAGGCAATACAATGTAGCTAATGTAGTCTTTGCAACCAGTGGTGCTGTAACAGCTGGACATTCACATGCAAAACCATGACTCTACATATAGATGTTACACCATTCACTTGAACTAACTCTGATGGATCAAAGACCTAAATGTAAAATGCAAAACTATAAAATTCCTAGAAAACAGGAGAAAATCTTGAGATGTACAATGACTTTTTGGATACAATACGAAAGGCATAAACTCTGAAAGAATTATTAAGCTGGTCTTTATGAAAAATAAAAATCTAAAGATGGCTGACTAGAGTCATTTGGCACTTACTTCATTGACAAAGAAGAATCAAAATAGTAAATAGATAATCACACTTCGCATACAGCATTTGAGAGAGAACACCGGAATTCAGCAGAGACATAACAGGAAATGCCTGAGGCATAGAAGGAGAGGGACACAAGACAGCTGGCCTGGCTGGGAATGGCTGGCAGCCCAGAGAGACCCCACTAATGCAGGGAAAATGTAACTTACAGATTTCCAATGGTCCACATTTTCACTATAAGCTCTTGAAATCCTGCCATAAGAGAGTATCTTGACACTTGCAGGCCCCAAGACTAATATAGGTATCTTCCTGGAGTCTTTGTGATAATATTGCTCCAAGAAGGGAGATCACACTAGGTCCTAGATATACCCCAAGACCCAAGTATCTGGAGTATATTGGCATTTTCGAAGCCCAAACCCACCAGGATACATCCTGCCCTGTGGTTCAATGGCCCCTGGGTCACTACATCCCTGGAGCCCCCACTGACATTCCCCCATGTTTGCCTCATGGGCTGCAGCAGCATCATGCTGATTGGACTCAGTAGTTTGGGTGTTACCCAGCATTTCAGACTGCACGATGTCAGAAACCCCAAACAATAGGCAGTGCATTGGACTGGAAAGGCTGCATGAAGGACAAAGGGAGTTAAAGTACAGGCTCTTCAGAGCCTGCAAGCCACTTCTCTGCCATGGACAAACCCACCCCCATCAGAAACAGGGCCACAGTACACTGGCATGTGTTCCAAGGACAGGCGGTCCCTGCCTGCCTCCATTGCTACCACCACTTCTGCCATCTAAGCATGTCGCGGGGTGGCCTGGAGATTGCTCTGTCCAGTAACCCACCACCTGTACTTGTGCACACCACTGAAGGGTCTGAGGACAGGACCACTTGGGCTGGCACTGCACCATCTGAGTACCCAAGCATGCCACCTGTTGACCTGTGAATCACCACACACTCTCCATCACCCCAGGCACATGTGTTCGCCACCAGAAGGCCTAACAATAGGCCAAAAACACCTGCCACCAATGGCAAAGCTGAATTCTACCAAACTCATAAAGAAAAACTAACACCAGTTGTCCTGAAATTATTTCAAAAAAATTGAAGAGGAAAGAATTCCCACTACATCTTTTTATGTATCCAGCATTACCCTAACACCAAAACTAAACAAGCATGCAACAAAAGAGGAAAACTACAGGTTAATATACCTGAAAAACATTGATGCAAAAATCCTCAACATTAGTAAACCAAATTCAACTTCACATAAAAAGATAACATACCATGATAAAGTGGGATTTATTTCAGAGATGCAAGGATGGTTCACCATAAACAAATCAATAAATATGTTACATCAAATTTAAAAAAAACAAAATTCAGCATTATATGATCATCTCCACAACTGAAGTAAAATCATTCGATAAAAGTCAATATCATTTCACAATAAAAACTCTCAAAAAACTAAGCATGTAGGAACATAGCTCAACACAATAAAGGCCATATATGATAAAATCACAACTAACATCACAATGAATGAGGAAAAGCTGAAAACCTGTTATCTAAATACTGGAACAACGTAAGAATCCCTGCTTTCAGCACTCATATTCAACAATGAAATGGAAGTGCTAGCCAGAGCAATCAGGCAAGAGAAGTAAATAAAGAGCATCCAAATTGGAAAATGGGGAAGTCAAATTGTCTCTCTTTGCAGATGACATGATCTTATATTTAGAAAAACCTAAAGACATAAGCACAAAACAGATCAGATAAGCAAATTCTGGATAGTTGCAGGATATATGATCAACATACAAAAAATCAATAGTGTTTCTACATACCAATAATGATCTCCATGAAATGGAAAACAAGAAGGAAATCCCATTTACAATAGCTACAAGAATAAAATGCTAAGACTAAACTTAACCAAGGAAGTGAAACATCACTATAAGAAAAGCCACATGGTGGCTCATGCTGGTAATTCCAGCACTTTGGGAGGTCGACGGGGGAGGTTTACTTGAGGCCAGGAGTTTGAGACCATCCTGGCCAACATGGTGAAACACCATCTCTACTAAAAATACAAAAGTTAGCTGTATGTGGTGGTGCATGCCTGTAATCCCAGATACCTGGGAGGCTGAGGCAGGAGAATTTCTTGGACCTGGGAAGCAGAGGTTGCATTGAGCCGAGATCACACCCCTGCACTCCAGCCTGGTTACAGAGTGAGAC
>NW_016107807.1:937229-948365 GCF_001604975.1 Cebus imitator | reverse complement strand
CTAAATATAAAATTTTATAGCTAAGACCTCAAAAGCACGGGCAACAAAACCAAAAACAGACAAATGGAAATATATTAAACCAAAAACCTCCTTCTGCACAGTTAATGGAGTGAAGAAACCACCTGTTGAATGGGAGAAGCTATTTGCAAACTATTCATCTGACAAGGGACTAAATATGCAGAAAATATAAGGAACCCAACTCAACAGTCAAGATACCCCATAAATTAGCCCATTATAAAGTGAGCAAATAGGCCAGGCATGGTGGTGCATGCCTGTAGTCCCAGCACTTTGGGAAGCCGAGGCAGATGGATTGCTTGAGTCCAGGAGTTCGAGACCAGCTTGGCCAACATGGCGAAACCCTGTCTCTACAAGAAATACAAACAAAAAATAGTCAGGCATGGTGGTATGCAACAGTAGTCTAACCTAGTTGGGAGGGTGAGGTGAGAGGATTGCTTGAGCCCAGGAAACGGAAGCTGCACTGAGCCAAGATGCCACGACCACACTCCAGCCTGGCCACCAGAGTGAGACTCTAACGAAAAAGGTAGGCAAATGATCTGAATAGAAACTTCTCAAAGGAAAACATACAAATGTGCAACAGGTACATGACAAAAATGCTTGACCTCTCTAATCATCAGAAAATGTAAATCAAAACTACAATAAAATATTATCTTACACACTTAGAATGGCTAGTATAAAAATTTTTAAAAATTAGATGCCACTGAGGATTTGGACAATTGTTGGTAAAAATGTAAATTAATGCAGCTATTATGGAAAACAATATGGAGATCTAACAAAAAACTAAAACTAGAACCACCATAAGATTCAGCTTTCCCACTACTGGACATTTACCCAAGAAAATCTCAGCATATCAAAGGCATAACTGTACCCCCATTTAATTGCAGCACTATTCACAATAGCAAAGATACAGAATCAACCTGTTTCCATCAACAGGTGAATGGATAATGAAAATGTGCCATATGTACACAATGGAATACTATTAAGCAATACAAATAATAAAATCCTATCATTTGCAGAAACATGGAGGAAACTGGAGATCATTATATTAAGTGAAATAAGCCAGGCACAGAAAGACAAATATTGCATGTTCTCACTTAAATGTGAAAATGTAAAAAGTTACTCTCATGGAGGTAGAAAATAGAATGATTGTTGCCAGAGACTGGGAAGGGTGTATGGCCTGAGGGGGGCACAAGAGAGGTTTGTTAATGTGTACAAATATACAGTTAGATAGAAGGAATAATTTCTAATGTTTGATAGAAGACTAGTGTGACTATATTTAACAACGATTGTATATTTCAAAATAACTAGAAGAGAGGTCTTGAAATGTTCCCAACACATAGTAACGACAAATGCTTAAGGTGATGGTTATCCTAAATATCTTGATCATTAAACATTCTATGCATGTAACAAAGTATCAACTATACCACAAATGTGTACAAATATTATGTATCAATTGAAAAATATGATGATGGAAGTTAAATGATTTGTCTGATAAGGTAAGTCATTCATCTTTTTCTCCAAAATTGTCTTAGCTACAATTTGCCCCTTTGCTTTGCTAAAAATATTTTTAAACCAGGTGAATTTACAGATTAATTTTGGGAGGCTTGAGAACCTAAAGCTGTTCTAAAAATAAAGTATTTTAAAAAACTTAAAAAAATGAAACATCTTTTTAAAGTTTCGGTCTCAAAGGTTTTTAAGTGGAATTTCTGAACAGCTCCCATGTACACTATGCTATTCAACATGTTTATCAATGACTTTTATAAGATCCAGAGGGTTCCTCAAAAAAAAAAAAAAAAAAAAGCCTGAATTTATAACCTTTTGAAACAGAGGAGACCCATTTGCCCTGGAATCCTAGAATATCCACGTCCCCAGACGATACAAGTTGGCTATGTTCCTTACTAAAGGAAAAACATTTTATTTATTTATTTATTTATTTTTTGTGGATTTACAGGTGAGGGTGGGAGGGTAAAGTAGGGGTTAGGAACTTCTGCCTAAGGATCAGGTTTAGTCTTGCTTATGGGTAACTGGTGGGGTTCCAGAAATGGACGTGGGTCTTCCAGTAGGAATGGTAACATGAAGGACCCCCAACAATTGCTTTAATTAGTGCTTATTCTAGTTTGAGCACTGCCTGTATTCTTAAGGTCAGACGCAGCCCACGGTCGAAGCTTCTTGAATAGGAGTTGATATACCAACAAGTCAGAGCTAGAGATCCATCTTCTATTTGAGAGGCAACAGCTGGAATGGGCTTTCCTCCACTATTTAGGAACCCTGAAACTGAGCAATCTAGGGTGAATTAATACTGCTGTCTTGCCTTCCTCCCTTTGATCGTAATATAAACGTTTTTCAAGAACTGGAAGTGAGTGTGTAGAGAAAAGGCCAAGTAGAAAGGTTACAGGTGAGATGAATGAATTCACACTGTTGCTGTATAAATACACACGTTTTTTAAACAGCACCATTTCCAAGTTATACACAATATGCTTATGACTTGGCACAACTTTTAAAGGTGGAAAAGACTAGTTGCTAGTTCAGTCATAAAAGACCTGGTACATAAAAGGATAAGGAGCTGTATTCTACCTGCTTCTGCCCATTTTCTAAGGCGAAATTCAAGCCAGCTGCAGAAATTTGTGTAAGTAATGAGAAGCCAAAGGTTAATAGCCAAGACCATGGGTGAAATGTCTCCAGGGCAGGTCAGAGACCTTTGCGGCAGCTCCTCTGATCACAGGCCTAGAGACCTAAGTGGAAAGTACGATTTCCTCGGCTGCGCCCACGGCCCCCTGCTGTGTGCGGCCTAGGGACTTGGTGCTCTGCGTACCAGCTGCTCTGCCATGACTAAAAAAGGCAAAGGTACAATTCGAGCTGTGGCTTCAGAGCGTACAAGACCCAGCCTTGGCAGCTTCCCAATGGTGTTGATCCTGTGGGTACATAGAAGCCAAGAATTGAGTTTTGGGACCCTCTGCCTAGATTTCTAAGGATATATGGAAATGCCTGGATGTCCCGGCAGAAATTTGTTGTAGGGGTGGGGTCTACATGGAGAACTTTTGCTAGGGCAGTGTAGAAGGGAAACGTGGGGTTGAAGCCCCCACACAGAGTCCCCACTGGGGAACTGCTGAGTGGAACTGTGAAAAGGGGTCCACCAGACCTCAGAATGGTAGATCTACTGACAGCTTCCACTTGTACCTGGAAAAACCACAGATATTCAATATCAGCTCATGAAAGCAGGTAGGAGGGAGGCTTTACCCTGCAAAGCCATAGGGGTGAAGCTGTCCAAGGCTGTGGGAACCCGTATCCTGCATCAGCGTGACTGGATGTGAGACATGGAGTCAATGGAGATCATCTGGACCTTTAAGATTTGGCTGCCCTGGGGGCTGGGCGCGGTGGCTCACGCCTGTAATCCCAGCACTTTGGGAGGCCGAGGTGGGTGGATCACGAGGTCAAGAGATCGAGACCATCCTGGTCAACATGGTGAAACCCCATCTCTACTAAAACTACAAAAAATCAGCTGGGCATGGTGGCACGTGCCTGTAATCCCAGCTACTCAGGAGGCTGAGGCAGGAGAATTGCCTGAACCCAGGAGGCGGAGGTTGCGGTGAGCCAAGATTGCACCATTGCACTCCAGCCTGTAACAAGAGCGAAACTCTGACTCAAAAAAAAAAAAAAAAAAGATTTGACTGCCCTGCTGGATTTTAGACTTACATGGGGCCTTTAGCCCTTTAATTTTGGCCAATTTCTCCCATTTGGAATGGGTGTATTTATTCAAAGCCTATACCCCAGTTGTATCTAGGAGGTAACTAACTTGCTTTTGATTTTAGAGGCTCATAGGCAGAAGGAACTTGCCTTGTTTCAGATGAGACTTTGGACCGTGGACTTACAAGTTAATGCTGAAATGAGTTAAGAGTTTGGGGGACTGTTGGGAAAACATGATTGATTTTCAAATGTGAGGACATGAGATTTGGGAGGGCCCAGGGATGTAGTGATATGGTTTGGCTGTGTCCCCCCCTCAGATCTCACCTCGAATTGTAGCTCCCATAATGCCCACATGTTGTCAGAGGGACACAGTGGAACATAACTGAATCATGGGGGCAGTTTTCCCCATACTGTTCTCATGGTTGTGAGATCTGATGATTTGATGAGAGTTTCCCCTGTTTGGCTGGCTTTCGTTCGCTCTTTTCTGCTGCCACATGGGGCATGCCTCTCTGCCTTCCACCATGATTGTGAGGCCTCCCCAGCCACTTGAAAATGTGACTTCCATTAAACTTTTTTCTTTTTTAAATAAATTTCCCAGTCTCAGGTGTTTCTTTTCCAGCAACGTGAAAAGAAACTAATGCACTCCTTTGACTTGCACTCCTGCTGGCTGCTCTACAATCCAGTTTCCATAGAGTGGCCAACATTATCTTTCTAATGTTTAATCATATAATGTCTCTCTTTAGCTTAAAATCTTAAGCTGTCTTACAGCTAAATTCAAAATCCTTGATGCGACCAGAAAGCCTCACCTTGATCTTGCCCGTGCCTGAATCTCCAAACTCATCTTGTTCTACTCCTCGCCTCATTCATTTTAGGTACACTGGCCTAAGTGAGCATGCTACATTTATTTTATCTTCAAAGCCTATGCCCTGGTAGTTCCCTCTGCCTGAGGCGTTTGTCCCCTTAATGTTTGCACACACAACTGATTCCTTTATGCCATTCAGGTCTTAGCTCAAATTCCACCTGCTCAGTAACAACTTTTCAAGTCATCTGATCTCAATTACTTCTACCCCTCTCCCAGTTCCTCACTAAGTCACCCTGTTTACATTTTTCATACAAACTTTTATTTTTCTTTATTTGTTTTTATGTATATAATTTCTATGTGTATGAGAATGCAATCATCATTAATGTAGGAATATTATTAATCTTGTTCGATTTTTTGTCCTCTTAATGTGGATGATTCTTTGGCATATATTAGGTGTGAAACAAACCTTTGTTAAATGGGCTAACGCCATTTTCAGATGAGGAAAGAAGCTGGGAGGATAGAAATGTCCTTAGGTTATAAAGCTAGTAAACAATTTAGAAGCTGAGAAAATCTCCAAAGAATAATGATAGTAACCACTTCCGTAACACTATGTGTCAGGCACTGTTATCATTTAATCTTCAAAATCATTCTAAGTGGTAGAGTATTTGGGGGCAGTGGAAGTGTTAAACAATTAGGATTGATTTAGTTCTTAATTAATTGCAATCAGTCAGGTACCTCTCATCACGTAGCTCTGCCAGCTTCTTGGACCTCAGGATCTGGATTCTTCGCATCTGAATTGCATGCAAGGGAAGAGAAAAAAATCAAATAGCATCTTGTGATCTTCTACAGTCAGGCCACGCTCTTTAAGCTCAACAATGCAAAGAGAATGTGTACAGCATGTTCCCAATTTTGGAACAAAGTGAGCCCGCTCGTATCATGGACACAGGTGGGGAGGTGATCCGCACATAATGATTCATATTTCTCCACATTTCATTAGCTAGAACTCAGTCACTTGATTCTATATAAAGGCAAAGAAGGGCAGGGATATTTACTTATCCCTGTGAAGCCAGGAGGAAGGTAACATGCCCGTTGGTTTTTCTGATGAGACCCTTTGTCCTTTTGAGAAGGCCATAGGGTCCTCCTAACAGGATCCTTGGTCCTCTTTAAGTTACTGCTGGTGCTCCTGAAGAGATTCTTTTTCCTTGATGAGACTGTTGATTTTACCATGCTCAGTTATGACCACATGATGTACGGGAAGAAGTTTGTCTCCGGTAAGTCAAAATAAAAAAATGAGGAGGAAAGAAAGAAGCTTGTTTCTTCATAAGCTTGTTTTTTAAACAAACAAATGCTATTCTTTGCATGTTTTTGCATGTTTTTGCTTGTTGCCTGAACTCATGTGTCCTTCAAAAGAGAGCTCAACAGCTCTAAAATTCTGTATCTGATTTCCCTTTAAACTTTATTTCATTTTTTCCCCCTGTACTCTTTCGTCTGCTTCCACCTCAAAAGTAAGCTCTTCAAGGACTTGGACTTCAGCATTTGAAATGTGAAGCCAGGTAATTTTCAAATTTTAAAGACCTAATTAAAATACATATTTTAAATTTTGTGTATTTTGGAATATCACTTTAAATAATAAAAGCATAATCTCAGAAAATGGAGAATTTGAAAGGAAAGGAACAACTTTTAAATACTTAGAAAAGATCTAAACACAGGTATTTAACAATGTATGTGACATTGCAAGGAAAAAAAAAATAGTCATAGCCAGGAATGGTTCAAGTAAATTGAACTATATAAAACTAAACTCACTGGGTGTGGTAGTTCACTCCTGCAATCCCAGCACTTTGGGAGGCCAAGGTGGTGGATCACCTGAGGTCAGGAGTTTAAGACCAGCCTGGTCAATATGGTGGAAACTGTCTATCAAAAATACAAAAGTTAGCTGGACTTGGTGGTGGGTGCCTGTAATCCTAGCTACTAGGGAGGCTGAGGCAGAAGAATCACTTGAACCTGGACAGTGGAGTTTACAGTGAGCAAACACTGTGCCACTGCCCTCCAGTCTGGGCAACAGAGCAAGATTGATCTCAAAAAAAAAAAAAAAAACTGTGAAAAATTGAGTAAATTGAATATCTTGACATATTTTCTTTTGAATATTAAAAAGATGTTAATTTTTAAGGGGGAAATGTTTTTCAAATGTTTTTCAATAGAGATTGCTTTTTATTTTTACACCTTTCTTTGAAACTGTTTCAAACTTACAAAAACTTGCAAGATCAGGACAGTATAAGCAAAACCACATTCCCTTTGTCAAGATTCACTTGTTTTTTTTCATTTTTATTTTTGGAGACAAGGACTCATTCAGTCACACAGGCTGGAGTGCAGTGGCACGATCTAAGCTCACTATAGCCTAGACCTCGCAGGTTTAAATGATCCTCCCACCTCAGCCTCCAAATAGCTGGGACCACAGGCACCACGCCCAGCTAATTTTTTTTTTCAAATTTTTTTGTAGAGATTGTTTCACCATGTTTCCAGGCTGGTCTTGAACTCCTGAACTCAAATAACATAAGGAATCTTTTGTCATATGATTCTCATAATTTGTGACAAAGGGAATCATTGCCTGTGATTTTTTCCTAAATATTGTCTAGTTATGAAAAGGTTGCAATTATCAATTTTCTGTGCATGATGAAAATAAATACATATTGGTTTTATTAGCAATTTCTAGTTTAACTGCTTCATAATCAGAGATGGTTATTTGTGATAGTTCTCCTTTCTGAAAATTGATGTTTTCTTATGACTAAATATGTTTAATTTTTGTGAATGTGCCATGTACAACTTAAAAGAATACGTATTCTCTATTGTCAGAGTTTAGAATGTGACATATATTAATAAATTCTGCCTTGTTGATTATATCATTTAGATCTTCTCTCTCCTTACTTATGTTTTGTCCACTTGATCTGTCTCCTATTGAGGGTGGAGTTTCAAACTTTGCTTTCCTTATTTTATTTATTTATTTATTTATTTTGAGACAGAGCCTCACTCTTGTTGCCCAGGATGGAGGGCAATGGCGAGATCTCTGCTCATCACAACCTCCACCACCCGGGTTTAATCGATTCTCTTGTCCCAGGCTCCTGAGTAGCTGGCATTACAGGCATGCACCACCATGCCTGGCTAACTTTATATTAAACTTTCCTTTTCTTACTGTCTTTCTGTTTCTGTTTCCCTGTGTATTCTGTAGTTTTTACTTCATGAAGGTTATGATTTGGCAATAAAAATTCTTAAATGTTATGGTATAATTCTACATTACAGACTTTAACATTAAGAATGTCCTTTTTGGCTGGGAGCAGTGGCTCATACCTGTAATCCCAGCACTTTGGGAGGCCAAAGTGGGTGGATCACCTGAAGTCAGGAGTTTGAGCCCAGTCTGACCAATGTGGTGAAACCCATCTCTACTAAAAACACAAAAAAATTAGCTAGGTGTGGTGATAGGCGCGTATAATCCCAGCTACTCAGAAGGCTGAGGCATGGGAATCGCTTGAACCTGGGAGGGGGAGGTTGCAATGAGCTGAGATCACGCCACTGCCCTCCAGTCTGGGTGACAGAGTGGGACTCTCTCAGAAAAAAAA
Organism: Cebus imitator; assembly: GCF_001604975.1. NCBI lineage: Eukaryota > Metazoa > Chordata > Mammalia > Primates > Cebidae > Cebus > Cebus imitator. The sequence continues at coordinate 940,250 of NW_016107807.1, read as the reverse complement.
AAAAAGTCCTTTTGTCATATGCCTGCTTTTGGGCTTGACTTTCATTTTACTGATTATTCCAGGATATCCTGCTGTCTTTCTGTTTTCATTTTTTTCTATTTCCATTCTTCCTGTTTTCATTGGCCTGATATACCTTTCCCCTCCCTTTCTGTTTAGCCTTTTGAGTCACTGTTTGTGGTGTAACTCTTGTATATAAAAGCTTTGGGGTTCGTTCTGTAAGAAAAACTGAAAATCTTTTTTTAAAAAGCAGGTTATGAGGCTGGGCACTGTGGCTCATGCCTGTAATCCCAGCATTTTGGGAGGCTGAGGCAGGTGGATCATCAGAGCTCAGGGGTTTGAGACCAGCCTGGCCAACACAGTGAAACCCCATCTCTACTAAAAATATGAAATTAGTCAGGCGTGGGTGGCTCACACCCGTAGTTCTGGCTACTGAGAAGGCTGAGGCAGAAGAATCACTTGATCCTGGAAGGTGGAGGTTGCAGTGGGCCAAGATCACGCCATTGCAATCCTCCAGCCTGCACAAAAAGAGTGAAACTCTCATCTCAAAAAATATTAAAATAAAAAGCAGGCTAGGCCCATGTCCATTTAGTTATGTAAATTGTATCTTCTCGATTTTGTGATAATTTTTTATAATTGTTTTATGATATTTGCTATGTTTTTCTATGATACACGTATCCTTTGCTTTTTAATTTATACACACATGTTTATATGTGCAATCCATCTATCTACATGTATTTGCATATTTACGGAAGTTTTTATTTTTGTTCTAGGGGCTATTTTTGCATTTATACTTTTTAAAATATACATCGTTTCTTGTTTTCTTATTTAACCTTGATTTAATAAGAAAACCAAGGATACTTGGTTTTTCAGATTTTGTTAGTGATATTTAACTTTCACCTATTGCCCATTCTATTTTGTCTTCTCCTATTTATTGGTTGTATTTCACTTTGTGAAAACCTATAACATTTAAACATTAGTCGTTCACTCTCATTCATCCAAAATTTTCTGTGTTCTTTAAATCTATTTCATCCATTCATGATTCCATCCATTTATCCACCTACCTACCTACCTATCTACATAAATGCATTAGCATTTATGAAAATTTACAGATATCTCTTGGTTGGAAGAAGGTTATCTTCTGGTATAAGAGCTGGCAAACTTCTCTAGTAGATCAGATAGCAAATATGTTAGGCTTTGAAGGCCATTCAGTTTCTGTCACAAATAATTAGTTCTCCTATTGTATCAGAAAAGTCACCATAGACAATAAGAAAATGAGTGTAGCTGTGTATTCATATTGTATCTGTACACACTGAATTTGTGAATTGCATATAATTTCAATAGGGCATGAAATATTGTTAATATTATTTTCTTTCAGCCATTAAAAAATGTAAAAATCATTTTATTTTGTACATAATAGGGGACAGGCTGGAAGTGGTTGATGATCTGTAGTTTGCCAAGATCTACTCTAGGAGATTTCTCAAGAAGAGCTCATTGATACGGAATTCCGTAACCTTTTTTACCTTGAAAACTGTTTTAATAGCCTTGATACTTGAAGGAAAGCTTTGTTGTATAGAACATTCTTGGTTCATACTTATTTTTATTGAGTATTTTAATAACATTGCTTCATTTTTGCCTTGCTTATATATTGTTTTTGGAGGTCTGATACGAGACTGATTCTTTTGCCTTTATATATTGCTTAATCTTTTGGCCTGGTGGCCTTGAAAATTTTGTGTCTTTGAAATGCAATAGTGGAAATAGATTATATCTTAGAGTTGATTTACATTTTCAATGTATATGTAGACTTAAGTATTTATTTCTAGAAAGTTTTCTTGGTTGGGAGACCGAAGCGGGTGGATCACCTGAGGTCAGGAGTTCGAGACCAGTCTGGCCAACATGGCAAAAACTCGTATCTACTAAAAATACAAAAATTAGTTGGGCATGGTGGTGGGTGCCTGTAATCCCAGCTACTTGGGAGGCTGAGGCAGGAGAATCACTTGAACCTGGGAAGCAGAGATTGCAGTGAGCCTAGACCACGCCATTACGCTCATTCCAGCCTAGGTGACAAGAGCAAAACTGTGTCTCAAAAAAAAGTAAGTTTTTTTGGATTATATTTTTCAGTAGTACTTTTGTTCTATTGATTATCTTTTCATAGGGACTGCAGTAACTTGAAAGGCGTTGCTTTCTTTCTCTATTTCCATTACTCTCTCTGTTATCCTTTTTGTTTTCCTAATCTCATTTTCACTTTATCGTTTTTCCTGCCTCTTAATATTCCCCAATTTCCCCTATGAGATTTTACTAGGGATTCTTCTCACTTTGGGATCCTGTAATTTATTTTTCATTTCTAAAATTACTTTATATTTTTCTTCTATTTCTTTTCTGAATTCAGTCAAGTCTATTTCTTCCTTTGTTTGCTTTTTACTGTCTTTAACTTTTGAGTTTCTGATTTGAGGTTTTTAAAAATATTGCCAAATGTTCATTTGTGTCTGTTTAATAATGTTTGGAGTATTATATTACATTGGATGTTTTGGTTTGCTTCATTGTTTTTCTGTGCCTTGGTTTAACTCAAATGATATGTATTGAATTTAGTTTTCTAGTTTTTTCAAAACTCCATATGGATCTGTTAATCTTATTGTTCATTTTTGTGGTATTGGGATATTTTACAAGACTCCTAGTTTACCAAGACACATTTATGTCAGTAGAGAAAAGTCCACACACTTTGGTGGATTTGGTTGTTTTCACCAGTGGGGCATATTTGCTTCTTTTCTACTTCACAAACCAATTCCAGTAGGTGCTTCTGTCTTCCTATTTTAACCATTTTTTCCCTCCTAGATGCTATGAGTTTTAAAAACTGCTCCTTTAAATTACATGTACATTTTAGTCCTTTGCTTGTGAATTCTGATGTGCCCAGATACTTTTTATTAATTTATTTATTTTTTGAGACAGAGTCTTGCCCTGTCACCCAGGCTGGAGTACACTGGTATGATCTCGGCTCACTGCAACCTCTGCCTCCTGGGTTCAAGC
>NW_016107807.1:926720-937129 GCF_001604975.1 Cebus imitator | reverse complement strand
ACCATGTTGGCCAGGCTGGTCTTGAACTCCTGACATCAAATGACCCACCCGCCTTAGCCTTCCGAAGTGCTGGTATTCAAGGAGTGAGCCACTGCCCCCAGCCTCCCAGACACTTTTTAAAAAGTATTTCCAGCTGGTCAAGGTGGCTTATGCCTGTAATCCCAGCTGTGCCTGTAATATCAATAACAGAGGAAACTAAGATGGGAGGATCCCTTAAGGCCAAAAGTTTGAGACCAGCCTAGACAACATAGCAAGACCCTGTCTCTAAAAAATAATGAAACATAGCTGGGCATGATGCTGCACTCCTATATCCAAGCTACTCAAGACGCTAAAGCAGGAGGATTTCTTGAACCCAGATGTTCGAGGCTGCAATGAGCTATGATGATACCATTACACTCCTGCCTGAGTGATAGCGTCAGACTCTGTCTCTTAAAGAAAAAAAGTAGTTTTAGACTAAGGTCAAGCTCAACAACTTAGGACTTGTTGCTGTTTCTCCTTTTCTCTTTGCTTGGATTTTGTGTAGGCTTACCTCTTTCCTCCTTGTTGATCTTTAGTGATTTTGGAGGATACAGTGGGAGCTGGAGATCTAGGTGGCCCTCGTTGTCCAAGAAATCCATAAAAGTGAATACACTTTGCAGGTAAGGCTTCTTTTGTGCTTTGGGATAGTTACACCTGTTAAAAGACAAGTTGTACTTTTATGGAGACCACCACTAACATGTTTCAAAGGTCAAAGAGCCATTAATTATTTCATTTTATGATAGGTCATACCACTGTATGTAAGAAACTTTGAGAAACCTTCAGTAGATATTTGATGACTTCATCCAGCTTTTTTAAACCATAGCTATTTGTCCAAATTTGCCTCAGTCTTTTGGATATTTCTGGAAGCTTTACTTTGGGGTAATGGCAGTATGAGTAATCCATGCTGCTGAGTCACATTCAGTTAATGTAATTATACAAGTTAGACTAACTTTGTTGTTTTGTTTTGTTTTGTTTTGTTTTTAACTCCTGGTAATGTCAAAGGATAAACAACTCACCTTAACTGTCAATTATTTGAGAAAAGATCCTTCAATCATATTAGTCATACTGGAAATATTACAGAATTTTAAATGCCTGCATTCTTTATAAGTGGAACAGAATATTAATTAAAATGATTGCTTTTCGTATATGTAGGAAATAGCATGTTACTATCATCAAATATCAAACTAAATAAATATAATTCTTTAATAACTATGACTTTGATGGTTCAATGATAGTGTGTATTATCTGATCTGTTTGCAATCTTGCAGCTCACTGGAAGCAGACTAACCCCTCCTTAAATCAGTTAGATTAGAAATTCAAAGAAAGAAGTATGGTGTATGTGCTATGTGTAATTTACATGTGATTATATTTTAAAGGAATATTTTGAGCTACCTTTTGCAAAAGTAAGACATAATTGACAATTTTTTGTCTTTGAAAGTTTCGTATTTGATAGATCCCTAAAATATGAACAAAGTAGATTAAGTCAAGACTCCCTCACTGTGAAAATTACGAAGAATTGGCCCTTTGGGAAATTCACATTAACTTTTTCTCACCTAATTGATTATCCACTAAACCCTCTTGTCTTTTAAAACTTGTTCAATGCAGTCAAATTTACAACGTCTTTGACCTTAAAGCCTAATTTCTACTATACTTTATATTTTCTAATGCTGTATTTCTACTTGAGTTTGTTATGCATAACCAATCTCCCACATTAAATCTCATTATCACTTAGAAATGATCCGTCATCAAGTTCTCAAACTCTAAAATGCAGACCTCCTTTTTCTCAGATCTCCTGCCACCCTGCTTCTACTACTGAGTACTCACACGGTCTTTGATTTCCAGTGCTACCCAGTCCCTTTACTGTTCTCTCAGAGCATCACCTATCTTAGACTTCATTTGCCACCTAAAGCAGCCTGGACCCCTGAATTGGCTATTATGGTAGTGCCCCTGCTACTATTCCAAATCCCTTGCCTCTTTGAACTGTAATTCTTGCCATGCCATTTTCCACTGTGATTAACCTCAGAGGGATTCTATTCTGACACCCAGATTTCCAAACTGGCTTCACTATTAAGTCGACTGCCTAGCATCAGTTGAGCTTTCTTTCGTGTCTTTCTCTGTTGTCCTCCTCTCACATTGCACGTCTTTTTTTCTACACCATAGTTATTTTCAAGGCTCTTAACCTACTGTTACAACCTCATATATCACAATTCTCCTAAACTTCTGCTTCAATCACATTGGGCTGTTTACTGATTCTAAAACAAATAGGGTGCTTTTCCATCCGTTCGCTTCACTTCCTGCCATACGCTCAGGCAGCATTAGCCAATCCCATTGTCGTGTCAAAAGGCTGCACATGTATACGTCTTTTTATTGCACTTTGTTTCATTGTGCTTCGCAGAAAGTACATTTTTTTTTTTTCCCACAAATTGAAGGTTTGTGGCAACGCTGTGTCAGGCAAGGCTCTTGGCACCATTTTTCAAACAGCATTTTGAAAATGCTGTGCTGACTATATCCTACGTTACCTTTTGGCAATTCTCACAATATTTCAGACTTTTTCATCATTATTAATCTGTGATGGTGATTTACGATGATTTTTGATGTGGCTACTGTGATTGTTTTGCAGTATCATAAACACACCCATATGAAAGTATAAAATTTATTGATAAATGAGTGTTCTAACTGCTCTACCAACCAGAATTTATCTCTTCTCTTTCCCTCTCCTCGAGCCTCTCTATTCTTGGAGACACAGAACTATTGAAGTTGAAGTGAGGCCATTCAACAACCCTACAATGCCCTGTGAGTATTCAAGTGAAAAGAAGAGTCACATATTTTTCACTTTATCTTTTTTCCTTCTAACTTTTATTTTAGGTTTGGGAGGATACATGTGCATGTTTGTTACATGGGTAAATTTTGTGTTGCCAGGATTTGATGTATAAATTAATTTCATCACCCAGGTAGTGAGCATAGTACCTGATGGTTACTTTTTTGGTCCTTACCTTCTTCTAAGCTTCCACCCTCAGGTAGGCCCTGGTGACTGTTGTTCCCTTCTCTGTGTCCCCTTCTTTATGTTCCCTTCAACGTTTAGCCCTAATGTGTGCTCAGTGTTTACTGTTGTGGCATTTGGTTTTCAGTTTCTGCATTAATTCACTTAGGGTGGTGGCCTCCACGTCCATCTGTGTTGCTGAAAAGGATATGATTTTATTCTTTGTTATGGCTATGCAGTATTCCATAATGTATAATTTTCACATCTTTATGCCATTAATGAGCATCTAGGTTGATTCCATGTCTTTGATATTGTGAATAGTACTGCAGTGAACATATGTGTGCATACGTCTTTATGGTAGAATGATCCCTATGTCTTTGGGTACATATCCAGTAATGAGATGGTGGAGTCAAATGGTAGTTCTATTGTAAGTTTCTTGAGAAATCTTCAAAATGCTTTCCATAGTGGCTGAAGTAATTTACATTCCCACCAGTAATAGATAAGCATTCTATATTCTCTGCAGCCTTGCCAGCAACTGTTAATTATTGACTGTTTCATAATAGCCATTCTGATTGATATGATCAAAGCCACATATCTCACTTTAAATGAAAAGCTAGAAATGACTAGGCTTAGTGAGGGAGACATATCAAAAGCTAAAACAGGGTGAAAGCTAAGCCTCTTCCACCAAATGGCAAGCTAAGTTGTCAATGCAAAGGAAAGTTCTTGAAGGAAATTAAAAGAAATGTGATGTAGTTTTAATATATGTCATAGCCAAATCTCATGTTGAATTGCAATCCCTCTGTTGTAGGTAGGGTCTGGTAGTAAGTGTTTGGGTCATGCGGGTGGATTCCTCATGGGTTGATGCTATGCCCCTCATAGTGAGTGAGTTCTTATGAGATCTGGTCATTTCAAAGTGTGTGGGAACTCCCTGGTCTTGCTACTGCATTTGTCATGTGACATACAAACTCATGCTTTACATTTTGCCATGAGTAAAATCTCCCTCAGGCCTCTCCAGAAGGAAAGTAAGTGCCAGTGCCATGCTTGTACAGCCTGCCAAACCATAAGCCAATTAAATTTCTTTTCCTTATAAATTACTTAATCTCAGGTATTTCTTTAGAGCAGTGCAAGAATGGCCTGATACAGAAAATTAGTACCAGGAGTGGGGCATTTTATAAAATACCTGAAGATGTGGAAGCAGCTTTGGAATTGGGTAACAGGCAGAGGTTGGAAGAGTTTTGAGGGCTCAGAAGAAGACAGGGTGATGAAGGAAAGTTTGGAATTTCACAGAGACTGATGGTTTTGACCAAAATGCTAATAATGATATGGACAGTGAAGTTCACACTGATGAGGCCTCAGATGGAAATGAAGAGCTTATTGGAAACTGGAGCAAAGGTCATGCATGTTAGGCCTTGGTAAAGAATTTAGCTGCATTCTGTTAATGTCCTAGGGATCTGCGAAATTTTGGACTTCAGAGTCATCACTTAGGGTATATAGTAGAAGAAATTTCAAAGCAGCAAAGCATTCAAATGTGGCCTGGCTGCTTCCAGCAAACAAATTCATATCCAGGAGCAAAGAAATGACATAAAGTTGGAATTTATGTTTAAAAAGGAAGCAAGTTTGTAAAATGTGCAGCCTATCTTTCTGACAAAGAAAGAAAAAGCTTTTCAAGAGAGGAATTTAAGCAGGTAGTGAAACTACTTGCTAAAGGTATTTGCATAACTGAAAGGGAGCCAAGTGTTAATATATAAGGCAATGGGAAAAAGATCTCAGAGGTATTTCAGATTTCAGAGATTTTCACAGCAGTCCCTCCTATCACAGGCTTAGAGGCCTAGGGGGGAAGAATGGATGTGTGGGCCAGGCCCAGGGATCTGATGCTTTGCATAGCCTCAGGACACTGTTTCCCACATCCAGGCCACTCCAGCCCCAGCTGTGTCTCACAGGAGCGTAGGTATAGCTTGGACTGCCACTTTGGAGAATGCAAGCCATAAGCCTTTGTGGCTTCCATGTAAGTTTAAGCCTGCAGGCATACAGAACACAAGGATGAAGAATGTATGGAAGCCTCCACCTAGATTTCAGCAGGTGTATGAGAAAGCATGAGTACCTAGGCAGAAGCCTGTTGCAGGGGTGGAGCCCCCACAGAGAAACTTTATTGGTTCTCTGTAGAGAACCAGTAGGTTGTGCAGAAGGGAAATGTGGGGTCTGAAGCCCCACATTAAGTCCCCACAAGGGCACTGCCTAGTGAAGCTGTGAGAAGGGAACCACCATCCTTCAAACCCCAGAATGATAGATCTGCCAGCAGCTTGCTCCCTGTGCCTAAAAATGCTGCAGGCCCTCAACAACCTATGATAGCAGCCCTAGGAGCTGAACCCTGCAAATCCACATGGGTGGAGCTACTCGAGGGTTTGGGAGGCCACCACTTGCAGCAATGTGCCCTGCTTGTGTGACATGGAGTCAAAAGAGATCAGTTTGGAGCTTTAAGATTTAACAACTCCCCTGCTTGGTTTCAAAATGGCATGAGATTTGTAGGCCCTTTATTTTGGCTGATTGCTCTATTTTGGAATGGGAATGTTTACCCAATGCCTACATTCTCATTGTATCTCAGAAGTAAATAACTTGTTTTTTATTTTACAGGCCAATAGGTGGAAGGTACTTCCTTTGTCTCAGATGATACTTTGGATTTTGAGGTTCATGCTGGAATGAGTTAAGACTTTAGGAGACTGTTGGTAGGGGATGATTGCATTTTGCAATGTGAGAAGGACATGAGATTTGGAGGTGTAGGGGTAGAATATTGCAGTTTGAATATATGTCCTGGCCAAATCTCATGCTGAATTGTAATCCCCAGTGTTGACTGTGGGGCCTGGTCAGAGGTTTTTGGGTCATGGGGGTGGATCCCTCATGGTTTGATACTGTCCTTATGATAGTGAGTGAGTTCTTGCAAGGTGTAGTCATTTAAAAGTATGTGACACTTTCTCTCCTCTTTCTCCCGAGCTCACCATGTGATGTGCAGGCTCCCACTTTACCTTCCACTATGAGTAAAAGCTCCGTTAGGATTTCCCAGAAACAGAGCTGATGCCAGAGTCATACTTGTACAACCTGCAGAACTGAGAGCCAATTACATCACTTTTAAAAATAAGTAACACAGTCTCAAATATTTCCTTATAGCAGGGTAAGAACAGCCTAGTACAAAAGCAAAACAGTTTTATTATTGATGTGGAGAAAGTTTTAGTAGTCTGGCTAGATCAACCCAACATTTCCTTAAGTCGAAGCCTAATCTAGAGCAAAGCCCTAACTCGCTTCAATTCTATGAAGGCTGAGAAAAGTTAGAAGCTGTAAAAGAAAAAAATTGAAGCTAGAAGAGGTTGCTTTGTGAGATGTAAGGAAAGAAGGTGTATTCATAACATAAAAGTGCAAGATGAAGAAGCAAATGCTGATGTAGAATCTGCAGCAAGTTATCCAGGAGATTTAGCCAAGGTAAATGAAAGTAGCTAAACAACAGATTTTCAATGTAGATGAAACTGCCTTCAATTGAAAAAATAATGCCATCTGGAGCTTTCATAGTCAGAGGGTAGAAGTCAGTGCCTGGCTTCAAAGCTTCAAAGGAAGGTGCACTCTCTTGTTAGGGGTTAATGCAGCTGGTGACTTTGAGTTGAAGGCAATGCTCATTTACTATTCTGAAAATCCTAGGTTCCTTAAGAATTGTGCTTACTCTTCCTGTGTTCTAAAATTGAACAACAAAGGCAGGATGACAGCACATCTGTTTATAACCTGGTTTACTGAATATTTTAAGCCTACTCTTGAGACTAACTGCTCAGGAAAAAAGATTCCTTTGAAAATATTACTGCTCATTAACAATGTACCTGTTTACTCAAAAGCTCTGTTGGAGTTGTAAAAGAAGATTAATGTTGTTTTCATGCTTTGTAATACAATATCCATTCTGTAGCCCAGAAATCAATGAGTAATTTTGTCCTTTAAGTATTATTATTTAAGTAATACATTTTGTAAGGAAGGCTATAGCTGGCAGGGATAGTGAATGCTCTGATCGATCTGGGAAAAGGTGGCTGAGAACCTTCTGGAAAAGATTCATCATACCTGATGCTATTAAGAACACTCATGATACATGAGAGAATGCCAAAATATAAACATTAATAGTGGTTTGGAAAATGTTGATTCCAACCATCATGGATGATTTTGAGGGGTTCAAGGCTTAAATGGAGGAAGTAACTGAAGATGTAGTAGAAATAGCAAGAAATTTAGAAATAGAAATGGAGCCTCAAGATGTGAATGAATTACTACAATCTCATTATCAAACTTGAATGGATGAGGTGATGCTTCCCATGGATGAACAAAGAAAGTAGTTTTTTTTTTTTTTTTTTGAGATAGAATCTACTTTTAGTTTAGAAGATATGAACATTTTTGAAATAACAACTGAATTAGTCTGTTCTCACATTGCTATAAAGAAATACTTGGAGACTGAGTAATTTATATTAAAAAGGTTTAATTGGCTTACGGCTCTGAAGGCTATAGAGGAAGCATAATAAAGGCCTCTGCTTCCGGGGAGACCTCAGGAGGCTTATAGTCATGGTGGAAGGTGAATGGGGAGCAAGCATCTCATATGGCAGGAGCAGGAGCCAGAGTGAATGGAGGTGCAATACATTTCTAAACAACCAGATCTCATGAGAACTCACTCACCATTTGAGACAGCTAAACCATTTATGAGAATCCATCCCCATGATCCAGTCACCTCCCACCAGGCCTTACCTCCAACATCGGGCATTACAACTCCACATGAGTTTTGGGTGATGACATATATTCAAATTATAGCATTCTACCCCTAGCCAACCCCTGCAAATCTCATGTTCTCACATGTTGAAATCCCTTCCCAATAGACCCCCAAAATCTTAACTAATTTCAGCATTAACTCAAAAGTACAAAGTCCGATGTTTCATCAGAGAAAAGGCAAATCTTTTCCACCTATGAGCCTATAAAATAATTTAAAAAAAAAGTCAGTTACTTCCAAGGTACAATGGGGTTATGAGCATTGGGTAAAAATTCCTATTCCACAAGGAAGAAGTCAGCCAAAAGAAAAAAGCTATAGGCCCCACGCAAGTTCAAAACCCAGCAGGGCGGTCATTAAATGATAAAATTTAAAAACAATCACTTTTGATTCCATGTTCAACATCCAGGGCATACTGCTGAGAGGGTTGGACTCCCAAGGTCTTGCGCAGCTCCACCCATGTGGCTTTGAAGGATTCAGCCCCTGTGCTACTTTCATGAGCTGTCATTAAGTCACTGTGGCTTTTTCAGGTACAAGGTACAAACTGCTAGTGGTTGGACCATTCTAAGGTCTGGAGAATGGTGGCCCTATTCTCAAAGCTCCACTAGGCAGTGACCCAGTGGGTATTCTGTGTAGGTCTTCCAACTTTACATTTCCCCTTTGCCCTGCCTTAGTAGAGGTTCTTTGGGAGGGCTCTGCCCCTGCAGCAGGTTTCTGCTTGGGCATGCAGGCTTTTCCATACCTCCTCTGAAATCTAGGTGGAGGCTCCTAAGCCTCAATCCTTGCATTCTGTGCCCTCACAGGCTTAACACCATATGGAAGCCACCAAGGCTTATACTTGCACCCTCTGGAACTGTGACCCAAGGTGTATCTGGGCCCCTTTGAGTGGAGGCTAAGGACCCAGTGGCCAGGATACAGGGAGCAGTGTCTCCAGCCTGCACCCCTGGGCCTGGCCCACAAAACTATTCTTCCCTCCTAGGCTTCTAGGCCTGGGATGGCAGGAGCTACTGTGAAGGTTTCTGACATACTGTTGAAGTATTGTCCCCATTGTCTTGGCTATCAGCACTTGACTTCTTTTTAGTTATGCAAATCTTTCTAGCACCTGCTTGCTCTGCAGCTTGCTTGGATTCCTCTCCCAAAAAAAGCTTTTTTTTCCTCTGCCATGTGGCCAGGTTTCACATTTTCCAAACTGTGAGGCTCTGCTTCTGTTTTAACTATAAGCTCCAACTTCAAGTCATTCCTTTGCTCTTTTATCGGAGTTAGGCTGTTAGAAGTAGCTAGAATACTTCTTGAACACTTTGCTGCTTAGAAATTTCTTCTACTAGATACCCTAAGTCATCAGTCTGAAGTTCATACTTCCACAGATCCCTAGGGCATCTACATAATGCAGCCGAATTCTTTGCTAAGGCATAACAAAAGTGATCTTTACTCCAGTTCCCAATAAGTTCACTTTCATCTGAAACCTTGGCAGCCTGGACTTCACTGTCCATATCACTGTCAACATTGTAGTGACAAGCATTTAACCAGTCTCTAAGAAGTTCCAAACTTTCCCTTATCATCCGGTCTTCTTCTGCACCCTACTCTTCCAACCTCTGCCTGTTACCCAATTCCAAGGCTGCTTCCACATTTTCTATTTTCTTTGTAGCAATGCCTCACTCTTCAGTACCAATTGTCTGTATTAGTCTATTCCCGCATTGCTCTAAAGAAGTGCCTGAGTCTGGGCAATTTGTAAAGAAAGAAGGTTTAGTTGGCTCAGGGTTCTGAAGGCTGTGGAGGAAGCATAACACAGGCATCTGCTCCTGGGGAGGTGGCGTCTCACGTGGTGGGAGGAGGAGCAAGGCAGGATGGCATAGGGGGTGGGTTCCACATACTTTTTAACAACCAGATCTCATGAGAACTCACTATTGTGAGGACAGCAACAAGAAGATGGTGCTAAACCACTCATGAGAAATCCACTCCCTTGATTGAGTCACCTTCTACCACATCCCACTTCTAACATCGGACATTACAACTCAACATGAGATTTAGATGGAGACACATATCCAAACTATACCAATGACAAAGGATTTAGAATATTATAGTAACTTGGTTGATAAAGTGGCAATATGATTTAATAGGATCTATTCTATTTTGAAATTTCTACTATGGGCAGAATGCTATCAAAGGGTATTGCATACTACAGAGAAATCTGTCATAAAAGAAAGTGAATCTATATAGAAAAGTTCATTGTTATTTCATTTTAAGAAATTCCACAGCCTTCACAGCCTTCAGCAACCACCACCATATGATCAGTTAGCAGCCGTCATCGAGGCAAGACCCTCCACCGGCAAAAAGATCACAACTCCCTGAGAGCTCAGATGGTCATTAGCATTTTTGACAAGACAGTATTTTTAATTAAGGTATGTACATTTTTGACATAATACTATTGCACACTTAATAGACTACTGTATAATGTAAACAAAACTTTTACATGCACTGAGAAACCAGAAAATTCATGTGACTTGCTTTACATTATTGCTGTGTTTACTTTGCTTTACTGCTGTGACCTTAAATGCTCCCTTCTGCATCGAGCCTTACAGTCACTCCTCATTTAAAAAAACTTCACATTTTTATAACCCTTCTCATGCCTTTCTTTTT
>NW_016107807.1:914992-926600 GCF_001604975.1 Cebus imitator | reverse complement strand
GGGGTTTCACCATGTTGACCAGGATGGTCTCGATCTCTTGACCTCGTGATCCACCCGCCTCGGCCTCCCAAAGTGCTGGGATTACAGGCTTGAGCCACCGTGCCCGGCCTACTTCTCATGCCTTTCATATGGCGTTTTGGTTATTGGATCTTATAGTTGATAATTATGCTTGTGTAGGGGAATGAAAATGACTTCCCTCCCCTCTTCTAGGTTCTTTGGGTGGGCTGTGAATGAAATAGACACAGAAACAGGTTAACATGGGAAAAATATATTTAGTTATGTATTATGCATGGAGGCCACAAGATATGGGACTCCCAGAAGGGTCAGATGATTGACACTTACTAGCACCCTGAGCTACCTAGAAGAATAAGTGTTTGAGACTTTTGAGGGGTGGAGGTGATGCAAGTTATGAGAGGGTAACAGGAGGAAACCTGTGGAAAAAAAGATTGTCTTATTGTGCAGATAAAACATCTCTCAAGTAATAAAAGTTGTCCAGGAGCATCCTTTAGAAGAAAAGGTGATTGTGTGGGGGTACTGTAAAAGAGTTAACCTTTCAGGGTTGATGAAATTCCCAGGAAGATAATTTATGATAATAGTGATCCATTCTTAGGCAGATAAGGAAATTCAAAGAAAGCCCCTCCCTGCATTAACTAAATATTCCTCAATTGTCTTCAATCTAAAATAATTAGCATACCAAAGTTGCATATTTTGGGGTGGCATTTTCTGAAGTCCTTCATTTGCTGCAGTTACATTATCTTTCAACATTACTGTGAGCCCCATGAGGGCAAGGAGGCTAATCTGACTTTTCTTTGTATCCTTAGCACCTAACTTAAGGCCTCACACATGTTAGATGTTTATTAATGAAGAGAAAAATAGGAAATCATGATCATGATAAAGCCGCCACAGACTTTGACACTTAAACATGACCCATGAAAATCCAACTTATTCAATTCCCACAGACGAAGATACTGAGACTCAGATGAGTTGGATTTTCATGGGTGATGCTTAAGTGTCAGTGTTTCATGCCAGTCTGTCTGATCCTGTCCTCTGTGACTTTTCTATGGCAGCACTGGTCTATGATTTTATTGTCTTCCCTTGAAGACAAATTCCTGTTGTATTTGTATATGTTCTTCCTGTACTTCTTTCCACCTTTCTTTTCATTACTTAATTTCATAATTCATACATATATTCTCTTTACAAATAGATATTTTATATTTATATATATATATATGTACTCACCACCTCAATGCCCTACTCAAAGGGGTAACAATTACTGCAGGTTTGGTTTGGCATTAATCTTTCTAGAACATTTGCTATGTACTGAGATACTCAGAAAATATGGTACTATATTTTGTGGGGCTTCGGCTACCTTCTCTTACCAGACTGTATGCCTCTTGGTAATAGCAGCCATTTTTGTTTAACTGGAGCCTAGCATAAAACCTGGGACGAGTATCTACTAGACTACGATGAATAAAAGAAATGCCCTGGAATCATAGAATTCAAATCAGCCCCTCTGCAGACTTTCTTTTATTAGCCTTTTTGAATAAACACATGGATCTACTTACAGTCTTGTGGAAATAAGAAACTAGAGTCCTCCTCTCTACCAGCAGTTTCTTTACCGTTTTATCTCTTTTAACTTTCTTCCCTTTCCTCTTTCTTTTTTATCCTCCTATACCCAATCCTTAGCTCTGCTAATCCACCTCTGCATACTCCACCTACTTTTAGGGGTAGGAGCTACGTGTTGCTGAAAGGGATCAACTGACCCTTAACCAAAATATCCATGCATTTGACAGGTGTCTTTGGAAATTTGTCTGATATCATAACAATACATGTGGTCCTATGTTTGTATTAACCTAACATTTCAAGGTACATTTGGATCATTTTCATTCCTCATGCTAAGTTGTCCCACCTCTATTCTCACATTCTACAATGGTCATTTATAATATCCATTTATTATCTCAGTCACAGGGATATGATGTATAAAAACAATGAGACATATGATTAGATAACAATATATTAGTAATAATAATGGTAATAATGACACTCCAGGCAAGATAAATCTAAGAAAGAATTTTCCCTTCCCACATATATTGTTTATAGAATAAGGAGTTTTCTTAACTGAGTAACAAGGAAAATCGACAACTAAAATGACAGAGTTGTACTCTCCATTCAATCTGTCCGTTGCTTCATAAACCTGTAATTACCCAACACCCTAGAGCAGAGTACGGCAAACTACAGCTCACAGGCCAAATACACCACACTGCCTAGTTTTGTAAACAAAATATTATTGGAAGACCAAACACCCATTTCTTTACGCTATTTTCTATGGTTGCTTTCTTGCTCCAATTGGAGACAGGGTTGCATAGAAGATGCAGAGACAGCCTTACTGCTTGTAAAGCCTCAACTATTTACTCTCTGGCCCTTTACTGATACTGTTTGCTGACCATTGCCCTATAGATGGAGCAGCATGCAATGATAGTCAAGTAACTGTTTCAAGAATACAGCCGGTCGCGGTGGCACACACCTGTAATCCCAGCACTTTGGGAGGCCGAGGCGGGTGGATCACGAGGTCAAGAGATCGAGACCATCCTGGTCAACATGGTGAAACCCCGTCTCTACTAAAAATACAAAACATTAGCTGGGCATGGTGGCGCGTGCCTGTAATCCCAGCTACTTAGGAGGTCGAGGCAGGAGAATTGCCTGAACCCAGGAGACGGAGGTTGCGGTGAGCCGAGATCGCGCCATTGCACTCCAGCCTGGGTAACAAGAGTGAAACTCCATCTCAAAAAAGAATACAGATCAGAGGAATCCCTTCTGTCTGGCATAATTGAGCGATACCAGGTACTTCTTCTAGCTGGTTACTTGATCACTTTCTTCTAATTCATCATCTATATCACTATCAGAATAATCTTAGAAAAATGCCAGTTAGCATTATTTCTTTTTGCCAAAACTCCTCTGATGACTTTCAAGACCTTTTGTTGTCATGTTTCTATCCAAACTGATCCCTATGATTCCTCAACACAATTTCCTGGATTCAGAAAGATTAGTAATCCAAATATATATTACATAGAGCATGCTGAGTCCTTGCCTCTGTGCATTTGCCCAAGCTGCTTTTCCTCTCAGAATGTCCATCTTGCACTCTATAGGACATATCTAAATCTTACCCATTCTCTAAGATTCGGCTCCAGGCTTCCACTTCTGTATGCCTCCCCTTGGCAGCCCAGCTTACAGAAATCTCTTGATCCTGAAGATGCGATTTACAATATTTGACTTCTACTAACCTTACAGATTTCAATCAGTAGTTTTTCATTGGTTGTTTCTCCCATTCTCCTTTACATTTGTATTTTAACTTGATACAAAATGTTTTATACTATCTACTCTGCGATCACTGTTCTAAACAAATGGAAGAAAGTGTCTATATTCACTTAGATATACTTTAGTAAACAAAAACTAGGTAGTATTTTTCTAGGTCAGAACACATTGTGAGGAAAAAAGTCTTTCTTGTCAACTTAGCAACTTCCTCCTGCCACTATAAAAATTTATTTCCAGCTGGACACTGTGGCTCATATCTGTAATCCCAGCACTTTGGGAGGCTTGGATGGGTGAATCACAAGGTCAGGGGTTCGAGACCAGCCTGGACAACATGGTGAAACCCCATGTCTACTAAGGATATAAAAAATTAGCTGGGTGTGGTGACACACACCTGTAATCCCTGCTGCTCAAGGCTGAGGCAGGAGAATCACTTGAACCTGGGAGGCAGAGGTTGCAGTGAGCCAAGATTGCACCATTATGCTCCAGCCTGAGCGACAGGGTGAGGCTCTGTCTCAAAAAAAAAAAATAAAATAAAAATAAAGAAAAAGAAATTTATTTCCCCAGTCCATACTTGAGTCAGAATTGCAAGAAGAAAATTCTCCCTTTAATGAGAAGGGGATATAATGAATGGTGAGCATTAGAATTTCCAGAACTAACTGTATAGATAGGAAGGATCATCAATCCAGTTGAGTACATTTTAAGGAAATAATGATTTTCTAGGTCTAAATATGACCAAAATATCTTGAAAAACGAATTGGTACATAAATGTGCTGTCAGTAAGATTCTATTTTTTCTCTACCTCCACAGTACTGTTTCTTAAGCCCAAGTTGAATATTTCGCTATGGCAATATGAAGTAAATTACCCATTATCAGATTGAAATGGAGAAACTTAACATATATATGGTACAGTAAGCAAAGTTATCAATATAAGTGCTCGACAGCAAGACCTTTTGTTGACTGCTGTTTCTAGTGCCTATGAAGAAACAATTTCTCAACTCAAGCTCAGTCCTGCCTTTCCATCACCTCTGCTATCTGACTAACTGCAGGCCATCTGAACTCTGACCTTTCTTCAGCACCTATCCCACGTATTGTATACTAAAAATGTATTTGTTGTTTATCTGAAATTTAACTAGACGATCCTTATTTTACCTGACAAACATACCCTAAACTGATCACCTTGGCCAGGTCCCTATTGCTGAAAATGGAAAACATGATGAGTGGGCCTTTCCCTTTAGCCAAGTAGCCAAGCCAGAAATCTGTAAGACATACTAGGGACTAGACAGCACTCTATCACCAAGTCACGTCCATTCCATGTACTTGATATTACTAAACCATTAGCCCCTCTTTGTTTTGAATGCCGCCACCCTAGGTTCAGCCCTTATCAACATCTGCCTGGATCTTACAGTAGCTTCCTGAGTGGTCTTCATGCTTCTCATCTTGTCTCTTTTGCATTCATCTCCATCTGTTTCCTGTCTGACTCTCCAGACTTTTCTCTCCCCATGCCTTCTCCACCTCCCTTGCACATTGTTTGCTAGCCATTTCTAGTCTGAGCATGCTATCTTCTTTATTATCTCTGTCTTGATTCCAGTGGCATAAAATAAACGCCCCCCTCACACCTGCCGGAAACTACACTCCCACTCACCTTCACTGGGTCACTTACGTTTTAGAACTCAACTTTAGGGTCTCTACCAGTAAAAGCTGTTTCTCTGCACTCCCTCAGCCAATGGATGAGGCTTCAACATGCATCTTTTCTTATACACTGACATTTCTAAGACAACAGCAAGTTGGGTTAGTATTAATTCTTCAGAAGAAACTATAGCGCTAGAAAGCTTTATATCAGCACATGCTGTTTTGTCCATGTAAAAAGTCATCACTTCCAAAATCAGAGTGTCCTTGGTATGGTTTGGTTCTGTGTGGGGATCCAAATCTCATCCCTAATTGTAATCCCCACATTTTGAGGGAGGGAGGTGATTGGATCATGGTGGAAGTTATCATGATAGTAAGTTCTCAGGAGATCTAATGGTTTTATTAGCGTTTGAGAGTTCCTCCTTCACACTCTTTCCTTCCGTGTTGTGAAGGTTATTACTTCCTCTTCCACCACGATTGTAAGCTTCCTGAGGCTTCCCCAGCCATGTAGCACTGTGAGTCAATTAAAGCACTTTCATTTATAAATCACCAAGTCTCAGGTATTATTTATAGCAGTGTGAAACAGACTAGTACAGTCCATTTGCAAGAAAGTTCAGGAGCCAGGAAATCAGCTTTGGGCCAAAGGGCCAGACTAATTCAGCAGGAGAGATGGGATGGGAAATTGGGAGCAGTTTCTATCACTGACATTTACTCTGGTTTTTGTTTTGTTTAAGAGTTGTTTGTTAATCAATTAACGACTATTTCTTTATTTATACTTGTGTACTCAGAGTACAATTTGTGGAAAGCTGATAAATCATGGAAATCGAGGTAGATACCAAACTTGTGTTAATAAATTAACTGCTGGGTGAAGAGTGTGGAAGAGAAATCCATCTCCTTTTAGGGTATATGTTTATAAAAATTCTATAGACAGTTATATAAGGAAGAAGTAGGCCAATTTACAAAGGTCAAAAGAAAGTCAGCCCTAAGATTTTAAAAGCCGCTCTCTTTAGTTGGAAGCATTGCTTGCTTAAAAAAAAGAAATCCTTGATAAAAACTGGCTGATATTTTTCTGTATGTCCTCTGCTAAGCAACTTTAAACGTTGGCTTCCTCAGACGACCTTTTAAGAGTTAGGTTATAGGTGTATCCTCTATTCCCCATAACAAGGTTTGAATAACACCTAAAAAGGCGGTTCTCAACCCAGGCTGCACATTATAATCACAAAGGGAATGTTCGAAAAATACGGATTTCCTGGAACCACCCCAGACATTCTAATTTAATTGGTCTGTGTAAAAGGCACAGGAACTGACATTTTTCATCCCACCCCTACCCCAGCTGATTTATGTGCAGTCAGGTCGAGACCTACTGCTAGACTCCATTAAATGACCTCTCCTATTGAGGCTTCACTGTTTACTTTATAAAGTGTACTCATCCCAGGAAAAGTCAGACCTGGACCCAAATGCCAAGCTGCAGACTGGTTGGATGTAGAAGCAACATGTGCTTCTCCTGCTGCTGCTCCACTTCAGTTAAGTCCCCAGGTACTGATACCCTATAGCCCATGACCCAGATAGCTGGTTGTTCTATGTTACACAGATATTGAACACACTGCTAATTCATCTTCAGTCTTGTAAGGGAAACTCAGAGAGAATGGTTTCCTGTAAGATGTGACCTTACACTTGGTACTAAAGGTGTTGGCTCTTTTTAATCCTGAGAAGGCTGCTTTAAGGAACAAATCGATTTGGAATCTAACCATACTGCTCCTATTCAGGAATTTAATATATTTCCAAAGGATAAATGGATTTCAGAGCATTAAATAATTGCACTTGAATTTATTCCATTTCAAGCCATGGCTATAGGATTTACAGTCATATTATTAATTGCTGCCAACAAAATCATATCCATGTACATATTTTCTCCTTTACCTTTTGTGACCGTGGTGATAAGAACAAGTTCAAGTGAATGATTCTCTCAGTGTATCATTTGGCATTAACAAGTGGCAGTCTGAGACATGAATCTGATCTCTTGGGATTTAACACACAGTAAGTGAAAGCCCCAGGCCATGCAATATAGGAATGCAGTGGAGAAAATGTCTCCATTTTTAGTGAAAAAAACTATGAAAGACTTATGAGAGTCACTACTGATATTAAAACATTGCATGTGGGAGGTAGTACATTTTATGATTTATAAATTGACCTATAAACAGCAGTAGGAAATACAGCCTTACAGAAGACATAAAACTACATAAATAAAAGTATCAGTATTTCCCAAACATAGGAGCTTCTTTTTATAGTTGTGGGCAATGATTCTTTCATTATCATCCCAATTCTTGTTGATTTTTCCATAGTTTGGCACATCCAGGCTCTATGTCCTACTGTGGTTTCCTGAAAATACGCTTCCTAAGAGTGGGAAAGAGTGGGCACACATTTAGTTGGCTCCTTCCATTACTCTTGGGTCTCTGGATAAACAATATAAATCCTCCACCATAATATTCTGTGGGCATCCCTTTAAATCCTGAAGCTCTTACCTAGTCCTATAATGGCTCCTCTCTTGCAATGTGTGTGTATAGGGACCTCACATGTTTAGAACATTTTTACTCTGGGGCCAACATCAGAAATTCCCTATTATTCACTCTCCTGTTGGTAAATGGGATTATCTCTATGGACAGCAATTCCAGGCATCAGCTTCCTATGGAATTGCTATAGGAAGCTACAGTGGAGTGTGTTGGGAGGAGCTGGAAGTCTGGTTAGAGAGGCTTTCTTTAGCTAAAGATGGCCCCAATAGGCATTAACAGTTATTGCTAGTTACAGAACTAGCAATACGTTATGGCTAGTAATGAAAAAATATATATGTGTATGTGTGTGTATCTTTGTTTATGTCTTTGTACTATATATCTCGTGTATACACATAGACATATATACATGTGTATATGTATGTTTGTGGATATATAAATACACTCACATATATATAGTGAGGATTCCCTTCATAACACAAAATAGGACAGAGTTTTGTATGTATTCTTTTGTGTTAATTGCAGAGAAGAAATACTGCTACTGTCAGCCTGCATAATCTGTGCCTAGGTGTTTTCTGATAGACAAGGAACAGAATTGAGGCACTGGCTGGAAGTCTTTTCCTCATTTTTAGCATCTTAAGTGTGGTGAGCACATTCAGAAGGGTAGTACTTGGCACTGCCAAGAGAGGAAAATTAGGATTCATCTGCTTCTCTTACCAGCCAATGTGAGAATGTTGAATTTGGTCGATTAGATTTGTTAATATAATTCTGTGTCTGCAGTACTCACAAGATATGTGCTCAGGGTAAAATCACCATCTGGGTTAGCAGAATAGGTATTCCCAAATATCATGCCTACTCAACAGAGCATGATACTCTTGTAGTTTTTAATCTGGTCCTTCTGAGGGAGAACCAGAAACAGGAATTTCTCAGGAGGTGATGGTTGTTGTTTCTATATAATTTCTTGAAAATAACCTTCAAACACCACATAAACAGTCACAAATGCTTACAAATGTACAGGTTCTTTCACCATGGGTCCATGGAATTACTACTTAATTCACCAGGCTCTGTAGATTTTTCCCTTCAAGATATGTTAAGTCCCAATTTTTTCCATTTCATGCTTTGTACTACTACAAAAACCTTTTATTTATTTTATTAAAATGTAATTTAACATAGCTATAACTTTATAGGACAAGTTGTTAGAACTAGTTACAGAAAAAAAATCAAACATCAATTTTTAAAATACAAGAATGCTTGGCTCATTTTGAATTAAAAAATGCATTTCCTCTTTCATTCATTGACATACGTCTGTGAGACTAATATCTGTATTTTTTTTGGAATGTTTAGTTTTGAATTGTGTTAAAATATACATAACTTAAAATTTACCATCATAACCATTTCTAAGTGTTAACTTCAGTGGTTTTACTGCTGTGCAGCTCACCACACTCTATCTTCACAATTTACTTAATCCGGTAAAACTGCAATTTTGTACTCATTAAACAATAGCTGTCCACTCCTCCCTCTCCCAGCCCCTGGCTACCATCATTCCACTTTCGGTCTCTTATGAATTTGACTACTCTAAGTGCCTCATATAAGTGGAATCTCAGGGTATTTATCCTTTTGTGACCGTGTTATTTCATTTAACATAATGTCTTCACAGTTCATCTAGGTGGTAATGTGTCAGAATTCTCTTTTCAGAAGTTTTAATAACAGTGCATTTTATGTATATCCCACATTTTATTCATTTATCTATTGATGGACACTTGGGTTGCTTCTACCTTTTGGTTAATGTGAATAATCCTATGAGCATGGGTGCACACATATTTGTTCAAGTTCCTTGTTTCAGTTCTTTTGGGGCTATACCCAAAAGTAGAATTGCTGGATCCTACAGTAATTCTACGTTTAATTTTTTGAGGAACTATCATACTGTTTTACACAGCAGTTGTACAGTTTTACATTCCCACCAGCAGTACATAAGGGTTCTATTTTCTTTGACCTTCACCAATACTTGTTATGTTCTATTTTTCTTATGGTAGCCATTCTAATGGGTATGAAAGAGTGTATTATTGCGGTTTGACTTGAATTTTCCTGAAAATTAGAGATGTTGAACATCTTTTCATGTGCTTATTGGCCATTTGTATATCTCCATCAAAGAAATGTCTATTCAAGTCCTTTGCCTATTTTTGAAATAAGTTGTATTTTGTTGTTGTTTAGTTATAGGAGTTATCTATATATTCTTGATATTAACCTCTTAGGTATATAATTTGCAAATATTTTCTCCATTCCATGCATTGTCTTTTGACTCTGTTGATAGTATCTTTTGGTGAACAACTACAATAGACTTTTAATGTGTCCTTCTAAACGCACTCCTTGCTGCTCTCCCTTCTTTCCCTCTTCCTCCTCTCTGCCCCACAGCACTCCCCACTCCCTACCCCTATTCTCCCTCTACCAGCTCCCTACCACCTTCTTTCTCCCTTTTCTACCCATCCTCCCCACCACTTTGTATCCCTCCTCTCTACCCACCCTGCTTCCCCAAATGTGTAGAGTCATCCTCTACAAATTCCTTCTCTTCTCTTAAGGCTTGGTTCCTCTGTGGTCTTTCCTCTTGATTTGAAGGCTTGAAGTAGTCATAATAATAGATGTTGGTATCAATCCATGAGCTTTAATAGTTTACACAACTACCATACTTGCATAGCTGTCAATTATTTTTTTTTATTTTTATTTTCCTGAGAAGAGGCCTAAGCCCTGTTGGGCTGCTGGGTAAATCCACTGAGTGAAACAAGGCTGTAAGTAATTGGCTCCCAGCATTGCATGTTCGCCAGGTCTTGTGTGCAGTACTTTCCTGGTGTAATATTTATTTTGCTACCACAGAGGATCGGAGAAGGTGGTGCAAGGAAACCTGAAGGGTCTCCATACTCTGGCTGTTGTGGAACTGTCTTTGAGTATAATATAATGGAAGAAACCTTGAAAGTATAGTATGCCTGGGAGCGCCACTGAATTTTCCCCAGAGACAAATATGTGGAGAAGTATGCTGAGTTATTACTTCTTGTACAAATTGGCTAATTTAGACCACATGCCAAGTAAGGAAACTGAAGTGGAAATTGTTCTCACTATGAAATTATGTGAGTGTTAATACAAGAGGCAACAGAACTACTTTGTGCCAGAAAGCACAGCAACCAAGAAACGTAAGTATCCTTCATTCTGATAGTAATTTTCTTATAAAATAGACACACATACATCTTCTACTAAAAGGGCAAATAGAAAAGTACACAGAGGTGCCTTATGAATAAATTATTGTCCACTTGTCCAGGTCTTTTGCTGTCATATTTATTGTGCACAGATCTTATAAACTGGACTGTTTTTCACTCCAGAATGAATTTTATTTTATTTTCCTGAATTATTAATAATATACTTTATTAGCCATATATCAACATCACAGACACACTTTTCACTAAAGGAAAGCAGCTGTGGCCTCCTAGCAGTAGTTCCATTTCTCCCTTTTTGCCTCGGGAAGGTATTCCATTTTCCTGCCGTGATTTCTCACAAAGGGGACTGAATTTCTCCCACTTCTTTTCCTCAGAAATTGAGAAAACTCCTGCACTCAACAAAATGGGGCTGGGCATTTAGGGATTTGAAATACCGACTTTTCAGCAGGCACTCATTTACCAGCAAGTGGTAGGCCTTGATCTGTGAGCCAGAGCATACCTGCTTTTGTGTTCACCGACATTGTGTTCTTAGCACCTCTGGGAAAATCTCTGTCTGAAAATAACTTTTTGTATAACATGAAATATATCCAGAAAGGCAAGATGTGTAGATTTGTTGTTTTATTTCCTCAAAAATGCTTTGCTTTTCCCCGTGTTTCCCATTGTTTTTTTCTTAATGACTTCATCTTGTTTCCTCTTTAATGAAAGGATTATGCCATCATTAGGGTTGGGAGTTTAATTTCATGTGATCTGAGTATGTACTCTTCCAAATTATCCTTCTGTTACTTTAGTCATGGGAATTACAGCTGCATTTTTGAATTACAGTTTTTGGCAAATGTCCCTGTAGGGTCTCAGTTGTATTTTCTTTTCCTTTTCTTTCTCTCTTTCTTTCTTTCTTTCTATTTTTTTTTTTCTTAGACAAAGTCTTGCTTTGTTGCCCAGGCTGGAGTGCAGTGGTGCTTT
>NW_016107807.1:875290-914887 GCF_001604975.1 Cebus imitator | reverse complement strand
GGATTCACCATATTGGACAAGTAGGTCTTGAACTCCTGACCCGTGATCCACCCACCTCGGCCTCCCAAAGTGCTGGGATTACAGGTATGAGCCACTGTGCCCAGATCTGTATTTTCAAAAAAAAGGAAAAGTACTGAAAATCGCTTTTAGGACACTATGTTCAATGCTCCAGGAAAGGTTCTTTTACTATGTTCTTATCAAGTTCTTAAAACTAATTTATGGAACAAATGTATTAACCAATGTTATTCGTTATTACATTTGTTCCATAAATTAGTTTTTTTAGGGCACTTCTCTCCTAATGACCAAGAAATCTACTTTGCTCTTAGACCTTTTAGATAAAAAATGATAATTTGCCTGAATTATAAATGTAAAAATATCCCTTTTAGATCCTTTTTGCTCAGGGATGCTGAGTATACTTCATCTGTAGGCCATCAAAAGAAATCAAGCATGGAATTTCATGTTAGTCATCCAGACAGGCACTATCGTCTGGAGTCAAAATTGGTAGGTTCTTGTGCAAATCCAATAGGGGCTCACAAAGAGACTGAACTCAAGTATTAATGATGATTGCTTCTGGGTACATGATTATGGATTATTTTTTTTTCCTTTCACTTTTCTGTCTTTACTCAATTGTCCATAATGAGCAAGTATTGTTTTCATAGTTCTCTTAATCTAAGTTTCCCTCAGAATTCAGAGCCTGAGGCAAAGATTCACTCAAAACATTATTTTGGGAAGTGTCTCAGAGAATAGAAACGGAGTACTAGGCAAAAGTTAAGGAAGGAAGAAAAGCCAGTTCAATGATGCTTTCTTGATTTGGTTACCACTGTGGTCGGTAGGTATTCAGTTCCTGCGGACCCTCTGAGGAGACAAACAGTGCACCACAAAGTTCTCTTCTAGAAAGATACACAAAGGGAGCATTTACCTACCAGCTCCCACCACCGCATTCGTTATTGGTGCCTTATGTGTTTCTGACTCCATAGAAATTGTGTTTGAGCACGTGCAAGTACCAAGCCAGTTTCCACAGATGCTCCTACTGTGACATCATCTGCAAGTCCTAGGGCCAAACCCAGAGATAGAAAAAGGGCACTGAAAAGAGGAGCTGTATGGTCACACCAGACAAATCTGTTTGTCATGGCAAATGCTGAGATAAATAGTAGGCTTACAAAATGCGAGGCACAGGAGGATCCAGTAAAACAGTGCAAAGATGATAATTATTATTTTGTATCAAAAATTTACAATAGCATGTTTTAGAGATATTTGATACTTAAACGTGAAAATAGAACTTTTTTTTTATTTGAGAAGTATATACCTGTGTTTTATTTACTATTACTATAACAAATTACCAACAATAATTTGGGTTATTTTAGTGTCTTAATACAAGCACCCATTTAACATTGAAGGCATTATGCTAAGTGAAATAAGCCAGACACTAAGGGGCAAATACTGTACGATTCCACTTTTATGAGGTATATAGAGTGGTGAAATACATAGACAGAAAGATATCATGGGTTAAAGGAGGGAAGAACGAGAAGTTTTTGTTTAATGGTGATATGGTTTGGCTGTGATCCCACACAAAATATCATGTTGAATTGTAATCCACATCATCCCTAAGTGCCAAGAGTGGGGCCAAGTGGAAGTAATTTCCCTCCATGCTGATAATGTGATAGTGAGTGAGTTCTTATGAGATCTGATGGGCTTATGAGCATCTGACACTTCCCTTGCTTGCACTTACTCCATCCTACTGCCCTATGAAGAAAGTGCCTGCTTCCCCTTTGCCTTCTACCATGATAGTAAGTTTCCTGAGGCCTCCTCAGCAATGCAGAACTGTGAGTCAATTACATCTCTTTCCTTTATAAAATGCCCAGTGATATGGTTTGGCTCTGTCTCCACCCAAATCTCATCTTGAATTGTAGCTCCCATAATTCCCACATGTTGTAGGAGGGACCTGGGGGGAGGTAGTTGAATCATGGGGCAGGTCTTTCCTGTGCTGGTCTCATGATATTGAATAAGTCTCATGAGATCTGATGGTTTTGTAAAGGGGAGTTGCCCTGCACATGCTCTCTGGCCTGCCACTGTGTAAAATGTGGCTTGCTTCTTCTTTGCCTTTCACCATGACTGTGAGGCCTCCCCAGCTATGTGGAAATGTGAGTCCATCAAACTTATTTCCTTTATAAATTACCCACTTTCAGGTATATCTTTATTAGCAAGCAGTATGAGAACAGACTAATACACCCAATCTTGGGTGTTGCGTCGTAGCAGTGTGAGAACGGACTAATACAAATTGATACAGAGTTTCAGTTTGGGGTGATTAGAAAGTTCTGGAGATAAATGGTGGTGATGGTTGCACAATATGAATGTACTTAGTGCCACTGAGCTGTACTCTTAAAAATGGTTATATGGTAAGTATTATATATATTTTACCACAATAAAAAAATAGCACCCATTTATGATGTCACAGATCTTTCCAACAGAAGTCAGGTTACAATTTGGCTCAGTTAGGTCCTCTGATTAGAATCTCATAAGGCCAAAATCATGGTGTCAGCAGGGTTATGTTCCTTTCTGGGGACTCCAGGTTGTATTCCTTTCTAAATCTGCTTCCAAGCTCATTTAGTTTGTTGGCTGAAATGAATGATTTGTGTTTGTAGGACGGTGGCCCTTTTTCATAGCTGGCTGTTCGCCAGTTGCTCCTAGGGAATACCTGCAACCCTTCTCATGTATCCCATATGGGCCCCTCCAGTAAAGGCAGGGTTAGTTGAGTTCCTCCCATTGTTTGGATCTCCCTAAGTCTTTCTGCTAGGGCATTTCTGACTTCAGCTATAGAACATTTTCTGCTTTTTATTGGCTCAAATTATTATATTGGGCCCTAGATAATCTCACTGTCTAAGACTTCATGACTGCAATTATGTCAGATAAGTCTCTTTTGCCAGCTGTATTAATTTCATAGGGCAATCATAACAAAGCACTAAAAGCTAGGCAGCTTAAAACAACACAAATATATTATCTCATGATTCTGGAGGTCAGAAGTATGAAATCAAGTTGTTATCAGGGCCATGTTCTCTCCGATAGCTCCAGGATGGAGTCCTTTCTTGCCTCTTCCAGGTTCTGTTGTTTGCTGGCAACCCTTGGCATTCCTTGTCATTTACATGCATCACTCTGGTCATACGTCCATCTCCTCCCCTTGCGTCTGTCTCTGTGTCCAAGTTTCAGTTTTTTGAGGGTACCAGTCAACTTGGATTAGGAGTCACCTCATTTTTATTTAATTACCTCTGTAAAGATCCAATCTCCAAATAAGGTCATAGTTCTGAGGTACTGGCAGTAATGGCTTCAAAATATGTGTTTGAGGAACATCATTTAACCCATATCACCAGGTAACAAAACACTTCTAGTGTTTAGGGATAATGATGTGGATATCTTTTGGGGGGAAGAATACATTCTGCCTATCATTCCTTTAAACTTTCTTTTGTGAACATCTATTAGAATAAACCTCAGAGTGGTCACACGATTCCTGAAATTTGATAGCACTTTGTAAGTGTTTACTTTTAAATCCAGATTTAATTTGTAAGAGGGATAAGTATTATTCTTTTATAACTGAGTAACCCAAGACTCATAATTGTAAAAGAAGTTTAAAATTACATATAATTACTCAGGAAATTCTTGTAAACAAGAGTTAACATTTTCCGATTATGGTTATCAGTGATTACCCTGCAGAACCTCTTGGTTATGGGCTATATTATATATATGCATATTGTAAAAACTCCACTTAAAGGGCCTTATTTAATGCTGTATTTGAAATACGAGGATAAATGGCAACTTGTTTTCTCACTTTCAGAACTCTTTTCTTTTCACATAAGGATCTCTTTGAATTAAGAATCAAATTTTTCTTCAGGCCTTCACAATGTATTCTTATTTTTTTCCTTTTTCATATATCCCTTCATTTTTTATATGCTTATTTTACAAACATTTACTGGCCTTCTCTGCCAGATATATTCTAGATATTAGGGAATACAAAAACAAATCAGACCTGGTCTCTGGTCTCAAATGGCTCACAGTATAGTTATCCCTCTCCAACCGATTCTCCATACTGTTTTCCCAACTAGACCGTCACCAATGATAACCCCTTGTCTCCATCTTCCGCCTTCTCCCACCCCTCAGTATAGTGCTAGACTTAGCATGACCTTGGATTTTTCGCATCCCATTGAATTTAATAATTTCAGTTGCTAAATCTTTAGGGTGGTTCCATTTTGGGATGTTCACCTTTAAATCCATAGACACCTTACACTTGGCCTGCTTTTTCAATGCCAGTTGTTGCTATGGCAACCAGCTGAAGGCCTCATAACAAATTACTTTAGCCGAACCATATACCTCTGCTTTCTGCCAAGTGACGCCGCTGCTGCTAAGTGGTAAATCTTCAGGAACCCGCTTAGCCATTCAGTTACATTGCAAATAGGATCACTAGATAAATATAGGGGTACCGAGTTAGATTTGTATTTCAGATAAGAAACAATTTTTTAGTATACGTATTTTCTGAATATAGTATGAGACAAATTTATACTAAATAAATTTGTGATTTATCTGAAATTCAAATTTAATTGAGTGTCTTCTATTTTTATTCTACAAATCTGGCAACCTTAACTGCAAAGCAGGAGGTGCGAGTGACTTAACTAACCCCCAAAAGGTGCAACTTTTGAGCAATGGGAGAAGGAATCCAGTGAATATACTCGCCTCTGTTGTCCCTTAGGGATACAATTATGAGACACATTCTTCATTACTTCTAAGAAGATCTTCCACAGGATTGAGTCTTGGTTTCTGACAGCTATGATTAGCTATTAACAAAGCCCTGATTTGTTTTTTGACCTTTCTGAGTTTCAGCCTTCCCGGTCCTCTACTCTATTAGAGTCCCTTAGAATCTCTATTTCCATGCCAACCCCTACCTCCACCTCTGCTTTTGGAGGATATCCAAACTAAGGACCCTTTTTTCCATTATTATATTGAGGTTCCAGATAGTATGTCTAGTTTAATTGTGGAGATAGATCGAAGTTCTGATTTTGATAGAGTAGCAGAGTCATTTGAATAACAAGCTTGCATGGTTCTTTTCTGGCATTTAAGGATGTCTAGGCATGTTTGGTGAGCTGAAGGGATAGGCCTAAGAGAAGACAATGGGAAAAGTAATTCAGGAATATTGATATCTAGGGTTCAGATATACTAGATAAAATGTCTTGGAAAAAGTTGATCATGGGTTTAATATAGCATAATACATATATATGTTTTTACCTTTCCTTTCTTCAAAATCACATTAAAATACCAAACATAAAATTTATTACTTAATATATTTAAATAATGCATAATAGCACTGAAAATAAGAATGACTGCTTTTAGGAAATTATATATTTTAAATCATTTATAAAATATAGAAAAATAGAAGGTGGAGCAAGGGAAAACTCAAAGCAGCCACAGGAAAGGGGTTCCATAAGGGTGCAGATATTTCTTCTCACTCTAAAACTTGAAATCAATAGAGTAGATGTTGTGGTAGTAATACTAGCAATACAGGATCCTTGAGAAACAGCTGGGCTCATGGAACACCTACCTTTTTGCCATCTATCTACCTATTAGACTGGCATATGAGGTGTTTTCCCCAGTAGATAGTATTGATACAGTTGTCTATCAAATACATATCTTGGGGTGAAAAGGAAAGCTTTGGTGTTATGTCACACCATATAAAAAGACAAACGTAATTGCAATTGGTTTGAAGAGCTAATTATTTTTAAAGTATGCAATAATAGACAAGAATCTATAACAGGCCACCTTTATAATATTTGAGGTTGGTAAGGTATTCCCCCCAAAACTTCTGAGGCCCAGAAGACATGAAGGGAATAAGGAAGGGAAAAGGAACGAGTAATCTGATATATTTCCTTACATCCAAGTCTAAATTTTTGCATGAAAAAATTACCATAATCTACTGTAAGCAAAATTAAAAGACAACTGCAAGGTTGGAGAAAGCGATTAATACAGGAAACACAGAGTTAATATTGCTAATCTGCATTTTGCCCCAATAAATTAGTAGTAAAATGACAATACAATACAACAGAAAAAGCAGGCAAATGATATTATAGTAGATTTTTCACCACATCTGTTTTCCTTCCCTGTAAGAGAACAATGCTTTACCATCCTGGTGAACTCAGACATGGCCATATGATTTGTTTGGATCAACGAAGTACATCACAAGCAGATGCTTTAAGATTTAATTTTTGATTTATTGTGTTCTGTTTACCTTCTTCTGTAGCATCCAGCGATATTCTGAATAGTAGCTCCTCCCAACCAACCCAAGATTAAAATACAATGTGAGAGTTAAACTTTTGTTTTAAACCACTGAAGTGTGGGGGTCGTTGATCCTGTCTAATTCCATTTGGGCTGCTATAACAAAAATACTGTAGATTGGGTAATTTATAAACAGCAGAAATTTATTGCTGAGTATTCTGCAGGCTGAGAAATCCAAGATCAAGACACAGATTTGGTGTCTTGTCTGGGCTCTGTTCCTCCTAGATAGTACCTTTATGTGCCCTCACATGGCAGAAGGAACAAAGAAGCTCTCTTGGCTCTCATGATAAAAGCACTAATCATGATCATGAGAGCTTCTCATGACCAAATCATCTCACAGATATCCCACCTCCCAACACCACTGGACTGGGAATTAAGTTTCAATGCATGAAGTTTTGGGGAACACAAACATTCAGACCATAGCAGATAGTATGGCTTAACCTAACCCGTCCTGACTCATACTAAAGTCCATATTAGAATATGGGTGTTGTTGCACCAAAATCTACAAATATTTGGCATTGATTTAAAGGTTGTGCTCTGGGAAATGAGAACTGTCAGAAGCTAAAAAGTTGGTGAGACATAGCAAGTAGTAGAGAACATTTCAGTAAAACTATATGATCTACAGTAGCCAGAAAGGCAGATCCTGCACATAATGAATATGTGGTTTTAGGGTAAGAGGTTTAGAAACAGAATGTTAGTTGCAGGTATTGGCAACTCTATATCTAAATTTCTCAGATTATTCCAAAAGATATGAACTTGATAAGATAATTAGCTGATCTTTAAACATGAGTGGAAAAAATAAGAGTCTTAGAAATTATGTACTTATACAGCTGAAAGTTGAATTCAGCCTTCAAGCAGTGCGACACAAAATTGAGGAAGTTTTTGAACAATAAAAAGCAGATTTGATCTCAGACTTGCTTGTACCAAAGAAAAGTTGAAAGATATGGTTTTCTTCTCACCTATTGTTAAAATCATTAGAATCTTTTAACCTATTATCTCAGTGCAAGTATCAAATTAAGGGTATAATTTTTATATGCGTTATTGAAAACTCCTGATAGGTTAAAATAGAATAAAGGTTCAACTAAGTGTATGACACTCTTCATTTGGGCAAAATGGCTCAGGAAAAAGGGATTGAAGGTATGGCTCTCCCATACCTTCAGTAATCAAGGTACTGAAACTTCAGTTGGGGGGTGAGGAAGGGACTAGGAAAGAGGTGTAGATATTCTTAATAGGATATAGAGCTGATTGGAATGCAGTTCCTAAGACACTGACCTAAGTTTTTGAAAAAGAAAACTGTACTGCCAGAGACCATGAACCTGGACTAAATGGCTTGTGACTGAAGCTTAAAATTGTACTTGGGAAAAAAACCTCTGTTGTATGAGAAGCAGTACCCAACCTACTAGATTTCCATGGAAGGCAGTTTTACTGTGCTAACTTTATATATGACTTAGAGCATAATTGAAAAGGAAGAACATCCTGGATAGCAGAGACAAGAGCCACAGGCAAACAATGGACAAAGAAGCCCCTTAAAGAAAAAGCAATCAGTGACTATTCCCAGGAAAGTTCTCTAAGCCTAGGGCAGGGCATCTCCAAACATCTGCCCCAATGGGATTTCATTGTTTCTGTGGCCTGCTGGCTGCTATGTCTGCCATTCTTCTGTTTTTGAATGAAAGAATTTAATGCAGTTTATCCTATGCCTTTGTTACCTTTGCACATTGGAAATGTTGATTTCTTATGTAGAAACTACCATGTATCACCCTGAGCTTTGATAAATTTGACTTTCAGCTTGAAGCAGTGATTGCATAGTAGTTAAGTTTGTTTCCCTTGGAGAGGGGCAAAGTGTCCAACATGGAAAGGGAAGAGAACTATATTTGTTAACCAGAGTGTTCAACTGCATTAGACCTGTATTATTGTTCCCTGGGGCATAGTTCCCCTTCCTTCATATGCCCCTGGCTGTTGGATCTAGATGTGAACACATGGCTTGCTCTGGCCAATTAAATGTGTGCAAAAGTAACATACATCACTTCTAGGGAAAAGAATTATGAGTCAGTAAATGCCTCATCAAATTAGATATTCCATCTGCCACGAGAGTCATTAATGTGGCTACTAAATAGTGGCAGCTCCGTCAGCTGGAGCCCTGGAGTGAGGATAAGTAGGCTCTGAAATACAGCCCCTAGTTGACTTGTGATGAATATGTAGCATGAGTGAGAAACCATCATTTGGTCTTAAAGACTACTGGGATTTGGGGAAGGGGGTATTTGTGTAGGATAACCTAATTGGAAGTTATAAATAATTAGAAGTATAAATGACTAGCAAACATATAAAAAAGATAACTGATTAGAAATGTTCAGGAAGGCAGCACATATAACTTGGAAATTGTTACTGAGTACATTTAAGATATTCATAGAATATAATTTTGGAATTGGGCTTGTCAAGAGACTAGAGCTTCTGCTTGACAAGGTGGCAGGTATTACAGGGTTACAATTAGGAAAGAAATGTATAATTGTACCTAGGTCTCACATGTGCCACTGTGACAAGAATGGCTGAATGATTGGGTGAATCATTCACTCTGACACAGAACATTATCTCTGCTAGGGTTTTCCTTTA
The DNA here is from genome assembly GCF_001604975.1 of Cebus imitator. Lineage (NCBI taxonomy): Eukaryota > Metazoa > Chordata > Mammalia > Primates > Cebidae > Cebus > Cebus imitator. The sequence goes on along the minus strand of NW_016107807.1, from coordinate 905,968 downwards.
GTCCTCAAACTGTTTCATCTCTCTACTCATAGAAGACATTGCCCTACTCCCTAAGGGATATAGGTTTAAATATCATCTACTCATGGTCTCTAGCTCAAAGTTCAAACTCTCAGGATAGTACGTAGTTGTCTTATCTGGCCCAGATGTGGTCTCATTTTGTCTGGTTAAAACACAGGTTATCAACCCACACTCACACATGTCCAATATACAATGGCTGAACTAGGACCAAATAACTTCAATAAATATTGTGGTGGTAGATGGTAATATCTGTTGACAATATTCCCTTCCACTCCTATTATTCAAAATGGTTAACTATGGACGGAGATATTTCTCCAACATGCTGATTTTGGTTTTAGCCATGTGCATGGCTTTGGAGAATGACATGTGCGCAGATATAACTTACAACATACCAGACTAGAGGCATTAAATGTGTTTGTATGACTTAGGCTTCACTCTAGTCCTCTGTCCTGCATTATGAAAAGAGCATATTCCTCGTAGCTGCTGCTGTTTTACCCTGGGTCCCAGAAATAGACACGTCGAGCTGACAAAAACGCACCTCATAACCTGGAGCTGAACCCCACTGAGTCACAGCTGACCCTCAAAACTATGAGACATAAATGCTGATTGTTATAAGCTACTGATATATGCAAGTTATTAACCACAGTAAAAGTGAATACCACTCCCATTTAAAAAGAGGAAGAATGGGAAACAGAATAGCCACTGACTGGGTTGTGATAATTTTGAAATCTCCCTAGGAAGCTGCTATGCAGATGCTCTCTCCTTGGTGTAGGGAAATTCCTTGATTAAACTCTGATTCCACTCTCCCTTGTTCACGATCTCCACGGCACATGGATCTACCCTCTAGGGAGCTGAACCTTGTTCATGTTATGTCTTTGGCTACTTCTGAAATGCATGTTGAAGAGCAAGCTCTCCTTAGGGGCTGCAGAGCCTTTGATGTCAGCTTCCTAGTCATGGGCGGTTGGAGGACCCAGGTTTATTTATGTCTAGAATAGTCCAAGACACTTGCGCTAGGCTTATGGTTTCTTTAACCATACAGTTACCTCTAAATTTAGTAATCTGTGTTGCATTCAGTTAGTTTTGTGAGCCAGTAACTAGAATCCAAAATTTTTCTAGCCATAATTCTCAAATGTCCTCTATTTCTTTGTCTCTTTACCCCCATACGTCTTTCAATTTGTGGTCAAAACTATTTAGAAGAAAACATGGAAAGGCCATCCGCTTAATTAGATATTTGCCTAGAGTGACTTTGAATTTTACTGGATATTTGAACCTTTAGTCCTGTTTTATACTGTCTCTTATTCATGTTACGCAATCAAATGGCTTTCCAAATCTGCAAGGCTCCTGATTTCTTCTCGGAAACTAACCACTTCTTTCTTCAGTCATATTTCTTGTATAATATCTTGCCAGAGTCAATAGAACTTAACATGTGCTACTCACACTTAATTTTCCACCCTCTCTCATTATAACACTAATTATGTAGCCTTTCCATCTGCAATTAAGTTAATGCACTGATGCTGTTACCAAATGTTTTGCTATTGAATTAAATAGATCTCTAGCTATTTCACGTCTTCATTTCTCCTTGCCGTCAAGTTTCCTGACCATTGAGGTGCTCTGGTCAGGAACATGCACATTGAGGTGATATGGCCACATATTTTTGTTATTTGTGTCACAGGATCACTCCACTTCTGTTATCAGTGTTTGCATTAGGCAAAGTTAGGCTTTATAAAGAACCCCTTTTCAGCCATGAATATTACAGTGTCTGAAGAGACAGGAGTGTGAAGAAACGTTTAAGACAGTAATGCTCTGTATTAGGGTCCTCTAGAGGGACAGAACTAATAGCATATATGTAGATATGAAAGGGAGTTTATTATAGAGAATTGACTCACATGATCAGAAGCTGAAGTCCCACAATATGCCATCTGCAAGCTGAGGAGCAAGGAAGACTGTAGTGGCTCAGTCCAAGTCCCACAGTCTTAAAAGTAAGGAAGCCAGCAGTGCAGCCGTTATTCTGTGGCTGAACGCCCAAGAGCACCTGGCAAACCACTGATACAAATCCAAGAGTCCAAAAGCCAAAGGACTTAGAGTCTGATGTTCGAAAGCAGGAAGCATCCAGCACAGGAGAAAGATGAAGGCCAGAAGACTTAGCAAGTCAGCTTCTTCCACATTCTTCTGCCTGCTTTGTTCTAGCCACACTGGCAGCCCATGAGATGGTGCCCACCCAGAGAGAGTGTTGGTCTGCTTCTCCCAGTCCACTGACTCAAATGTTAATCTCCTCTGCCAGTACGCTCACAGACACACCCAGAAACAATACTTCTCATCCTTCAATTAAGTTGACACTTAAATTAACCAGCACATGCTCTTATCCAGGTGAAACTTATTTGAGTCCTACCTATGGATACTACACCACGATTGGTTCTGACAGACCGGTCGTAACACGATTTGGTCGTAAGTTGAGTAGGCTATATGCACGCGGAGATGGTAGTGCTGCCGGAAGCTGGTCCGCACTGTCGTACGCCCAGCTGGGCAACGTTTGCGCTGCCAGACGCGGAGCAGTCGTGGTTAGCGATTGTGGTCGTAAAGTTGAATGGTCGTAAGTTGCATAGGCCGTAAGTCGATCAATACCTGTATGTTGAAAAAGTAGATAAGACAGATTTCCTAATCATTTACTTTTATTTATTTATTTATTTATTTTTGAGACTGGGTCTCACTCTGTTACCCAGGCAGGACTGCAGTGGTGCAATCTCAGCTTTTTGCAGCCTCAAACTGCTGGTCTCAAGCAATCCTCCTACCTCAGCCTCCCAAGTAGTTGGGACTACAGGTGTGAGCCACCACAACCAGCTAATTTTGTTTATTTTTTGCAGAGATAAGGTCTCACTATGTTGCCCAGGCTGGCCCTGAACTCCTGTACTCATGTAATCGTCCTGCCTCGGCCTCCCAAAGTGCTGTGATTACAGGCATGAGCCACTGTGTGTTCATTGTTTTTAGCTATTGTAATTATTAAAATAGGTTCTGATTTCATCTGATAACTAAGATGATCAAGGAACTGGGTAATGAATCACTGTTTGGACACCCTGTTACTGTTACAAATAGATTGCTCATGATTGACCAGAATAACAGCTGAAAATTTAATGAAGCTGCCTGCAGCCTTGTCACTTCAGTCAGGCAGCATAAAGGCAGCCAGTAGAAATATCATTCTTGCTTTGTTCCAGTCTAAAGAATTCAGCAGTCAGCATGAGCTCCTCTGGTTAGAATTACAGACACAGAACCCTTCGGGTAGAGACTTGCTCACTTGCTGCCAGAATGCCCCTCTGAATTAATTTCAGGCCCAGTGAAGTATATGATTTACTGATTAATAGAAAATATATCTCAACAAACACTCAGGTCAAGGAGACCTATTAAATGCTACTTAATTTTGAGAGGAGGAACTTATGAAAAATGAATGTTTTTAATGACAAGGATTTTTTCTCACTATACATAGAGCTCAATAGGGGGAACATTTTTCCAAATAGTAGAATACCGGCTCTCAGCATTAGGGCTCCAATTTAAAGTATTCAGTTGCAAATGAGGAATTCATCATGTACCCAAAGAGAGAAACCACTCCAGATCTGTGTCATATGGCTTTGATTTCAGGCAGTACTTTTTGGAGCAAGTTAATTCTACTAAAATAATTTAGGGAACATTATTATTCCTTGAGCACAAGGAAATATGTCCAACTATGTGTGTTTACTATATGCTATTTTAATTAAAGGTGATAACTACAAAAAATAAAAAAAGAAGCAGAAGGAGAAAGGCAAGAAATGCCTCCGTTTCAACGAAAAGGTCTATAGTTTTTGTTACAGTTTGAATTCCCTGAGAAGCAAACTCTCAGGTGAAGGATTGCATGCAGAAAGTTTATTGATGACTGTTCTCGGGATCAACACTTCTGGGGTGATGAAGGAAGCAGGACTGAGTAAAATAAGTTATACTTGGTGCATTCATAGTGGAGTCTTCAGCCAATGCCACAAAAAATTGTGGAGCTGAAATATCCCTTCAGGGTGATCTCAAATTGAGGTAAATATGTGGACCTTTATTACCCCTCCCACAACTACCCCCACTATCACTGGATATAGACTGCTCCAGAGAAGGAGCCGTGGTTTTGGGGGAGGCATTTTTCTCCAGCTGTGAACAATCCCTGGAAATGGGATTGATTGAGCTGACAGGAGTCATTTACCCACACTCTCAACAGCTGAAAAAATGAGGTCTTCAGGCCTGAAATTGGGTAAGCTGCGTGGTGTATCATGGTGTCCATTACAGTCCTAGGCTACTAATAGCTATATGATTTATTGTGTATGTGCGTGTTGGTGGTGGAGGTGGAATAGGAGAGGTGGCAATGAAGAGGGGAGTTTTGGGGAAGGATTGGAGCCAAACGAGACTTTTTTCTCCTGTAACTCAAATCTCAGTTTCCTTATTGTTCAGCTTCTTTAACAGTAGATAAGGCCGTAAATGTCACCTGTTTAAAATTCCTAACAGGATTCCCTGGACTTCAAAGCTAGGAGGAACCTTGAAGATTATCCAGTAAAAAGGCCCAGAGATGTTAAATGCTTCATGTTAGTAGTCAGACCAAGACTTTATATGCGTGCTTGATGGGTGAGACATGACAGAAGTCAAGAGTGGCTGACATTTAAATATTGTCATTTCAAAAGCCATCTGCTCCTTATTTTATCCTGAAATAATTCCTAGGTTTTTACAAGTGCTGGGAGGATACAGTATGCTGAGCAGGGCTGGAATGGCAAGTGAGGATTTCACTCAGGCTTGTACAGGTGCACAGAGTTGCAAGTGCATGACCCTGAGACTGAGCGCCTCCTGAAGCTTTGGACCCTAGATTTCTAACTGGCTGTACCTTATTCCAGGCTCTGGTGCTGAGAAAATGAGTTTTTCCCCTGAAGAGATGAATCTCATTCTTCTTCATCAGAGACTGGCTTAAAGTAAAGCATGTAACCCAGTGCTGGACAATGAGATGTTTTTGTCTGTCTTACTCTGCAGATGCTGCTATAATGAAATACTTAAGACTGGGTAATGTATAAAGGACAGAAATGTATTTCTCACAGTTCTGGAGTCTGGAAATTCCAAAATCAAGGTGCTGGCAGATTTGGTTTTTCCATGAGGGCTGCCTTCTGCTTTCAACCTGGCACCTTACTGATGTATCCACTGGAGGGAAAGAACGCCCTGTCCTCACATGGTAGAAGATGGTAGAGCGAGAAGCTTCTCTTATAAACACCTTAATCCTGTTCGTGAAGGAGGAGCCCTTAATTTAAGAGATAATTAGAGGTCTAACAACCTCTTAATGGTCCCACATCTTAATACTATCACATCGGCCATTAAGTTTGAACACATTACTTTTGGAAGGGACATATTCAAACCATAGCAAACGACTTCTGCTGTGAGACTCCTGGAAAGGTTTCCTTACTGATGAAAAGGAGACATGAGAGGAGCAATTTTACTTCCTGTCTTTGGTCAGAGTTATATAAATATGTGATGCCTGGAGCTTTTGCAGCCATCTTGCAGCCATGAAGGGCCAAATTAGATGATGAATGCCAGGTGGTGGACAAGAAACCTGAACCAAGTAACCCTGGCACTCGCTGCTTTGGGATTTCTGGGAGGTGAGATAATATATTTTAACTGATTAAAACACTATTAATCAAATTTTCTGTTACTTGCAAAATTAAGCCAACTTTTATAACGGTGTCTTTTTCTAACATGAAACTTTGCCCCACCTGCTTGTAAGCATTTTGATTCCTTGAGCACAACTCTCTATCTCCATTAGAACTTCTCCATTATGCTAACAAATTTATTCACCTGGAAACTGTTAGAGTTTGGCAATAGCTTGAGTTGATACGTTTCCCCACTTATCAGCTGTGGGAACTTGGACTAGTGACTTTGCTGCTTTGGACGTCTTAATATTGTTTAAGATTTAGATATTACTATTAGTTATTTCAGAGGCGGACTGTGAGGCATATTGAGATAATATATGTAAAGTGTTTAACATAGTGCCTGGTACATAATAAGCATTCAATAGATGTTAGGAGTTATTAGCCTTTAATACCTACTCATCACCTCTCTGAAATACTTACTTATTAGAGACATATAAAGGGTATTTTTTATCTTTTGGTCACAAGGCATCCATTTGCTATATCGGGAACAGCCATTTGAGATACTGTTCTTCCTCCATTCTTGGTTCCTTTGGCTCAGGTGGCATCTCCATAACTCAGTTGGCAGAACATATGACCTGGGACCCAACCATCAACTATATCTCATTTGGCCATATTATGTCTCTGACCATAATGATTATTCACATTTGGTCACACAGTGAGACATAATGAGACTCTGTTTCCAAAAATCCTAGGAAATTATCTTTCTTCTGACTGGTTTCGAACCTAGGAAGATGGACAACCTGGAGCTGTTGCCACAACTTTGCTAACATACTGCTCCAGAGATAGAAAGTAATAAAGCAGAAGGCAGAACAGAGAAACTGGGTTCTGATGAGTTGATTTGAACCCTGAATCTAGCCATATGCTAAGCCTGCCCTTATCCTGGAATCTGCAGTTATGTGACTGCCAGTGAATCCTGCGTTTGCTTAAGCCAGTTTAGGCTAATTTTCTTTCATTTATGACAACACAAATCTAAACTCACGCAAGAGAAGGCTTTCTTTTAAACCTAAAATATCCTAATTGTCACTCGAGTGAATTATGATTGAAACCGTCTTGCATATGTGTCAAAATATATCCTACCCTATACATTTTGTTGAGAGGCCCAGCACACATTTATACTATGAGGTATGCAGAAACTGAAGGGATTGCTTACTATAAACCTTCCTTGAGAAACTTGACAAATTTTCTTAACCTACAGTTTTCTTGGTTTCATTTAGGTAGCATGTGGATAACCTGACTTATGGAGAGGTCAGGATTAAGGGGGCTCATATATGTAAAGTATTATTCCTTCATGTTACTCTTATGTTCTTTACTCCTTTATCTTACAGTGCTCAAAGGCACCCCAGGCCAGGCAGCACAGATTTTATTCTTTAGCAGCCCAGTTCCAAGGGAATTTGGATTCCTCATGCGTTTGAGGGTCTCGTGGTTCAGCATGCCTGGGAGAAGGAGTAGAAACCTGGGCTCTCTTCCAGGCAGCTCTTACAGAGGATAAAGAGTCAACGATCAGGGGCATAAGTTTGAGTGAATGAAAAGGAGCCTGGTCTAGGCTTTGGAGAGTAGAGGAAGGTCCCGTGAGGTTGTAGGGAGAATAGGCAGTGAGCTGTCAGGGAAGGCTAAAAGCATGTATAAGCAGAGTCCAGCTCATGAGCAGATGGTCACAAAGACTGGAATGAGAAAGAAAGGAAAAAGAGAAGTGTATGAAGGAGACAGCAAGCACAGAGAAAAGGGTATCCATATTCTTAGCCGCTGTAACAATGCATTGATTCCACCCAGTCACCATTGATTTAAGGCTTGGTGGAAGAAAAAGAAAGGAAGAACTGCCCCTGAGGGTCCAGAACTGGGCCCGACAAGCAATTAGCATAAACTCTCCTGATACGATGATCATTAGTAGTTCTTTTCGTAGTATTTTTCTGTTGGTTACATACTTCCATTTAGATGGTTTCATTGGGTCCTTGCCCCATCCATATGAAGGAAGCAGGACAGGGATTATGACGTGTATTTTGCAAGTAAGAGAATGAAGGTTAACCTTTCCCAAGGATTGCCTAGCTAATATCTGCTGCTCTTGAATCTTTGTTCATCTTTCTTTCAGGTTTCTGAGGCAGTCCTTTATTAAATTCCTATACATTGCCTAAGTTCCCTTTACTTCATAAGTGGTGTGTCTGACGCCAGTCTCAACTTGATGCCAATGCGTCCTCTTTTCTTGTGGCCAGAGCTATCCTTCGAATCATGCCATTCTTCTGCCCAACAGTATCAGTTGTTTCTCATTGCCCACCACAATACAGTCACAACTGCAACACAGGACTCAAGGGGTTGCCATTTACAGCCCGTTGACCTTTCCATCCCCCATCCCCGTGCTCCAGCCATGGAGAAGTATTAGCCAGTTCTTGAACATACCATGCCTGCCCTTTGGAACCTCTATATCTTGGAAATGTTTTACTTGTTGCCAGGAACGTCACCAACTGTCGTCTTTGTCAAAAGTCCTACTAACTCAAGATTATCTTGAAAGTATGTCTCAACTGGAAACTTCTCAAATGTCCATAAACAGGCTTGGTCCTTTCTTTGAGAGCCCTGCTCTTTTTGATTATTCTCTAATGCAGCATTTTTTATCCCTTGACTATAATTGTATGTTGAGACCTTAAGGTTTTGTTTTCTTTTGTTTATGTTTTTCACTGAACTGTGAGCTCCTGCAGAGCAGAAATGATATATACCTCATCTTTATTTCTCACCTCACTCACAGAGAGCCCGGCACAAATCACGTACCCCATGGATACTGAACTCAATTTCACGTTACTCTTAAGGCTACCCTCAATGCTTATTATGTGCTCCAGTTCCTTGCACACAGGATAACAGGAGTGCTGGGAGAGATATGCAAAATGCCACTCAAGATGGCCTTGTTTATCTCGTTGAGTTCCTTAAGCATTCACTGTGCTTTAACTCCCACAGACAATGAGTTAGATACATTCCTCACCAAGTGCAGCATTGATGTGAATTATTTCCCTCTGCACTGTCACAGGTATTTCATTGTATATCCACTCAAAGTAAAGGCACCGAAAATATGGTAAATCTACTTTGGCCTTAGGTCAAATGTTCTTTTATATTTGTTAGAGATGCAGTTTCTTTTGATTGCTATTTAATATTAGGAGTAATTTTTAAAAACTGACAACTTCTGGCCTACTCTGACAATTAGCACTTCCCTGACAGGCTTAGAGCAAGTGTGGAAGCAGCTGATAGGGGCCACAGGATGGACAGGTTAGTCACACAGGTCGTCATGAAGAGTCACTTGCCCTGATCCTTATAGGGATCAGGTCTCGGAGACTCTCACACTTGAAGTTTATAAAACCAAGCAACTTATCACTGAAAGAGATAAAAATAAATATGACCCTCCCACTGCCACCATACTAATTAATATTAGGGAAAATTTGAGACAATGGTGTGTCTGGATAGAGGATATGAATTGGGGGATCAGTTCCCCAATACTCCTTGGAAGCGTTTCCTTAATCGCTATAAGGAGTCCAGATGGGCAAAAATTTGGCACTTACTTCAGAGGTATGAAGAGAAAGGTCATATGCTATCAGAGGCCAAAAGTTAGGTCTAGAAAAACCAGGACAATGACAATGAATTGGTGACTTGGTAACCAATCATATGATTTTACCCAGAATCTTTGCTAGTAATAAAACCAAGACAGTAGGAGCTTTAATGCAAAGCCTTGCTTGTTCAGCAGAAAACCAGCTTCTACCTACCTACTTTCCCCTGCCACAGGTTGGCAACTTGCCTAGACTGTTGACCATGGTAATGGAAGGGGAAAATGGTGGGGGCATCCCTCCAAGATTGCCGATAGAATCTGGTCCAGCTGGATGGGAACTTGTACCTAAACTAGTCTAGCCAGAAGCAAAACCTGAATCCTATATGAAGGATACTGGGAAGCCTCTAAGAGACATCTTTGCCTAAGTACAGTTATAGTTGGCCCTTCTTATTCATGGGTTCCGCATCCCTGGATCTAACTAACAACAAATCAAAAATATTTGGGGAAAAAACAATAAAAAATAACAAATAACAATCGAATAATAAAATACAAATAAAACCATGCAGTATAATAACTACACAGCATTTATGTTGCATTAGCTATCATAGATAATCTAGAGATAAAGTATACAGAAGAATGCGCTTAGGTTTTATGCAACTACACCATTTTATTTCAGGGACTTGAGCATTCTTGGATATTGGTATCCATGTAGTGTCCTGGAATCAATCCCTCATAGATATGGATGGAGCATCAGCACAAGGCATCGCAAGTTATGTTGGTTAAAAATAGGCGAACTGGTGCAGAATCAAGGCTGCAGATGGCAAAGGTGGAATGATGTTTCCTTTTATGTAATGCCTTGCACAGCTGTGAAGACCAGGAATGAACATCCCTATGCATTATATGTCAGTTTTGATGCTGTAGCCTTTTGTCAGGAAATGACCTTTGGCCCCAAGGCAAAGGGTCTGAAATTCCATTGCTTTAGCCAATTCTTCCGTTTGAAGAATTCTTGGCTTCCTATTCTTGTGGAGTTAGGCTCAGCATGACTTTGACCAATTTGTACTCTTAATTGAGAAATCACTGGTGGCTACTTTGAACTCAGGGGATCTTGCCTGCTGGGCTGCTCTAGTCTTTGTGGTTAGTCAATCAGAAAGCAGAAACATCTAGAATGTCAAGCCACACAGTAATGTTCACTTTAATTGACAAAATTGGTAGCAGAAAATTAGAATTTCATTATAATGTTTTCCAGAAAGACTGACAAACCACAGGAGCTTTCATGCTGGTTTCATAGCATGCAACCTTTGTCAGAAGGAGCAGGTGGCATGCAGTTTAATCCAAGCACATCCCTTTTTAGCAAACACTTTCCTCTCTGCTGGGAGTAATTCGCAGTTCAATTTACTCTGACCACACCGTACCCAAGCTGGTACAGTGGTTTTTCATCAGAACTTTTTAGATTAATACAAGGAAATTAGAATTATGTGCATTTTGCTTTGCAATTTTAACTTACCTTTATCTTTCCCTGCTTTTATTCAGCAGTGTTCCCACTCCCTTGTTCAGGTCTCAGAAAATCAGTGTAGGAAGTTAAAAAAAAATCCTTCAAATAAATCATAAAAGATAATGATATGTAGTACAATCAAGATGAGATTTACCCATTCAGAAGGACTTGACTATCTCTGCTTTTACACTGAGGACTAAGCCAGCTGAATTTAAAACTTTTGTCTGTGACATTTTGAGGTTTTCTTATTCTTTATTCACTGAGAAAACTCAGTTGAAACACCTGTCTTATTTTCTTTGTTGTTTTTGTGATGCCTTAAGAAAAACTGTCTCTATCTGCAGACTTATGGTCTGAGGGCCTTGCCCCAGGAGTCTTTAGATTGAGATATTTTAAATTTCAGTTTGCATAGTCTCCATAGGAGAGTCTCCCTCTTCCCATGACTCACAGATTTCTGCTATCTCGAACACTCCTTTACGGGGGCAATGGCATAATTGAAGCTTTCTGCGTCTTAGTTTCCACTTCTGCAAGGAAGAGATTACATGGTGATCTCCAGGTTCCTGTGTCAATGACACCATCTCTGGTCTCTCTTAGCAAGATAGGAGCTTTTATTCCCTTTATGCATCACTGCTATTTCCTAGCAGAAGTAATTGGGGCTCTGTATTACTTAATCACTACATTTATCAGAATATTATGGGAAGTGATGTCCTAAAGAATCCAGACCCCTTTTAAAAAGTCTAGTGGCTATACACAGACATGCGTGTACCAACTTGCACACCTTCCCTCTCCAGTCTCTCCAGGGAAACACATTTTTTTTTTCCCATCGGTCTCTTTAGTGATTTTTTTCTGTTTTTAAAAGCTGCGTTTCACTTCCTACTTTGGCTTTTTCTGACCTGACTCCTTGAATCTATGGCTCTTTTTTGTTTTTTTTCTTTGGACATTTGCCCAGCTTCCCCTTTGGGATGTTTCCCCTTTGTCAGTATCTTGTGCTCTTGTTGTTATTGCTGTTGTGGCTGCTGCTGCTGCCATTAAGAGCTGAGAGAAAAAGTAGGTGAGTTGCTGAGTGATATGGCAGTCAACTCGTATTATTCCCAGAAGAGCTGGTGTTTAATATTGTCCATTTATGACCAGTCTGTGATTATGGCTCAGGCCCTGGGAAGTCACCTTGGAGGCACTACCAGATTTTCTCAATCTTTTCTCTATTATGTCATTTTGAACTTACGTGCTTTCTGTTTATGTGACAATAGATTTTTGTGTCCATTATTCTCCACAGTACTGCGTTTCCACCAATCATTATTTTTCCTGTTCATAAACTGTTTCCATAATCAGCCATTCTACAAGTTTCTCATAGAGGCTTGGATTTAAAATCTTGATTTCTTTCTTTCACTATCAGTGTAATCTTAGGTAAGTCACTTTACTGCAGTGATCCTGTTTCTGTGTATAGATGATGATACTTACGTCATACTGTTAACACGAGGATTACATGAGTTTATATGTGTGAAAATGTCTAGCATAGTGCCTGACTCACAATGGGGCTCTCTACAAGAATATTTCCTTCCCTCTTTCCTCCTCCTTTTTATTTGACACTACATAGACAAGTAACAAGTGTTGTTTTAATTGTCCACAAAATGTTTCTATCTTTTGGGACAGGAAGCTTTGTTTAAACAGGTTATTCTGGCACATTTCAAAAGGTTTATGAAGCCACCTAAGTAAAACTAGATTCTATTCCCAGAATTTAATTAATGTCACTGATTTCTGTGGGCACCCATGGGTCATACTGTACTACTTGGATTTCGGTGGCTTTCCTCAACATGATAAATTTCCATTAAATAATTATTTGCTTCGAACTTTTCTCAGATACTTTTGATTCCTTTTCTCTATTCCTCATACACTTAAGTAAATGGCCATTATTCTTCCTCTCATGCCTTTACAAGCAAACACCATCTGTCATAGTGTTTACCAACAAGTCACTCCAAATTTGGACCTCAGCACCTGGACCATTCATCAACTCCAGTTCACAGTATTTCATAGATGTTGCAAAATCACATGTATTCATTTCTCTATTCTCTTTTCTTCCAGAGTCAGCTTCAGCTTCTAAGGAATCTCTTTGCTTTTCTTTGCTAGCTTTCCAAATACTTGGCTCCAATCGTTACTCACTGGCTCCACTCGTTACTCACTGGCTCCACTCTGCAGCCGTCACCACTTTTTCTAGACATATGGAATTGTCTACATTTCTCATCATCTTTATGGGTTCATAGTCCCTCCTTGTTGCCTAGAAAAAGCCAAACCTAGTGTACTGTACTGTGATCTGTAAAATAGGGAGTGCAATTCTTTATAATTTCCTGGTTATCTACCCTCCCTAGTTCAAGACAATATGTGCTTCTTAGGACGGAATTGTTGAAATGATTCCAGTTCTGCCTTTATCACCCACTCTTCTTTCATGTTTTATTTTCCATGTAGTTATGCAAATTTTACATTATAAGGGATAATCCCCATACATCATAGAAGATACTGCTTAGATCCCTACCGGGAATGACAGATAGAAATACTGAGACTCAGAAACAAACTTCATTTGAAATTTTCCAAACCTGACCTTCTGTCTAAGGAAGCAATCCCAGGTTAATAAGTGGTTTATCCCAGCAGTCCCCAAATATTTTGGCCTCAGGGACTGGTTTCATGGACTTGGGTGGTAGGGCAGTGGGTGGTTTTTGGGTGATTCAAGCACATTACATTTATTGTACATTTTTTTTCTATTATTATTGCATTGTAATACATAATGGAATAATTATACAACTCACCATAATGTAGAATCAGTGGGATCCCTGAGCTTGTTTTCCTGCAACTAGACAGTCCCATCTGGGGGTAATGGAAGACAGTGACAGATTATCAGGCATTAGATTCTCATAGGGAGCCAGCAACCTAGATCTCTCACATGCGCAGTTCACAATAGGGTTCGTGCTCTTATGAGAATCTAAGGAAGCCACTGATCTGACAGGAGGTGGAGCTCAGCTGGTGATGCCAGTGATGGGGAGTGACGGTAAATACAGATGAAGCTTAGCTTTCCTGCTGCTCACCTCCTGCTGTGCGGCCCAGTTCCTAACAGGTCACAGACTGACACCAGTACGTGTGGCCCGGGGTTGGGGACCCCTGGTTTATCTGACCTCTAGAGATTTAGAAATCATTATCTTATGAGGATTCTTTTGGACTGTTCTAACTGGTGTAGAGTTTATTTGAATATTGGACCAAAATCTACTTTCTCATAATTTTTACCAAGTGAGCTAAAGTCCTAGTTTGTCTCTTTTAAACCACACAGTTCTTCTCCATATGACATCCCTTCCAGTAGTTGAGAACATTAGTATTTCATCTACTAAGTCATTGATTTTCCAAACAGCCTCGGTTCTTTCATTATCAAAGTTTCTGGACTCTTTACCATCCTGACCATTCACCTCTAGATGTAAGCTAGCATGCCAAAAAATGTGGCATTGAGAACCAAGTTAGAATATTAGGGAAAGCCCATTTCTCACAGAACAGAGACTATCATTTTACCTAGCATCTTTCTTCTGATATAACCTAAAATCATAACCACTACTTAGCAACTTTATCACACTGTTGACTCATTCTGAGCTTGCAGAAAACAGCAAACCCCCTTTTTAGGAAAAAAAAAACAAAACTATGGGTTATTCAAATCTTTTTTATTCCTAAACATAGGCAGTTCTTGTGCTTGTTTTATTTCATTTTAGTCTAGATCTTGGGTTCACATTTAGCTACGTTAATTTTCATCTTGTTAAATTTACTACTCTGTCATTTCAGCCATTGAGATAATTTTGGATTCTGTCTCTGTCTTCTTTTTTGTGAATTCAGAAGAGTAACCTTCATAACTGGTTTTCATTTTGTGAAACAAATGCCATTTTTTGTATTTTTTATTTACATCATTATTATATTCTGCTCACAGTATGTTGCCATCTGTCATACTTTATTTAACTTGGGATGTCTGTTTGAAGACTGCTTACAGACCTATGGGATTAGACTCACTTTTGAAAGCTTAATGCTTATGCCTGAAAGTAAAGTCAGTCCTCCACTTATAAACAGCATGCCACTATAGCCAAAACATGTGAAAGGAGAGGGAGGAAGTGCCATTCATAAAATCACAATTGACTTCACTTCACAAATCAGATAAACATGTCACCCAAACAACTAATGTGCAAAGAAAGGATTTCAGATTCTGGAGCCAGACCCAATTAGTTTGACTCCAGCCACCTCACTCCTTTGGTAAGTCACATTGGACCATTTGATAATCTTCTCTGTGACACTTCACCTAAAAGGTGTAGTCCTGGGTACTAGCTTCTCAAGATGATGAATAGAATTATGTGAATAGATATAGAAGATCCTGGCCAAAATACTTCACATACAGTTAATACTCATTATGTATTGTAGTAAGATGAACAGACTCCATCGTTTCAAATTCATGGTTCCCTCGCCACTTCCATCAAGCCTTGAGATTCCTCTCTGTTTTGTTGATATTTAAATTCCATATGCCACGATGTAACTTCTTCTTAAATATGATGATAAACATGTTTCCCGAAAGCCTCTCTCTTTTATCCCCTATGTCCTGGACTGCACGTAGAGTTCCACTTGAATTAAATAGAACAATACTTGATGACAGCAGCTGCTGTGTAGAGTGCATTTTCAACCTACAGAGTGTGGAGAGCCAATGTGACAGTGAAGAATTAGCTGATCTGAAGGAAAGGCAATTTGCTAGAGGAAATCCTGGTGAGGTTTGGCTTGAGAATCTCCTAACACATTTATTTTCTCTCCAGTATACTTCGGAAAGGTGGCTTTAGAAGAAAATTCAGCAGGGGCTTTGCTCAGGTCAGTGTTGTTTGAAAATCTTTTGCTTCTGTCCCTCATGACTTGTTATTTTATCTGTTTTAAGCTGATTGAAGAGAGTGGCAGGAGGAGCCTCAGTGGCTGCTCTAAGCATGAGCAATTACCCATCAATTTCATAAGGTCTTGGCTCCTGCTTGACCTCCCAATTGGGAATATACAGTCGTCAAGCTGTGTGCCCCTGTGTTTCTCCACTGCTTCACTTCAGTGGGAAATCAGTGCAGCCTATGTGTAAGCCATAAGGCCCTGGAATCAATCAAGGTGATCTAGATTTAAACACTGATTATCTTACCTCTGAACCTCCATATTTTCATCTGTAAAATTGGGATAATCATGGTACCACCACACCTGCCTTAGAAGAGTGACTGTATTTGATGCAGTATAACTTTAAAAGCACATCATCCTTTTTAAGTGTTAGACATTGTCATTTAGAACAAGGAGTCTTCTTGCTTTGGGGACCTTTCCTCCCTGGAGAGTGACCTGATTGTTTAGCTTGTTGATGGCATCTGGACGTTCATGTAAGCAGTTAGATATGACTTTGCTGCCCAGGTTTGTGCTGGCAGCCACACGGAAGCCACACTCTTAGGATGGTTTTGGTTGACTGTTGGCAATATAACCACAGGGTTAAACCCAGCTATTTAGCAGGAAGACTCACAGCCCTTGTCCTGATAGTTCTGGAGATTCCAAATAGAAAGTCTAGATATCATCAGCAAATGCATTTTTCGAGACATGGCATTAAAGTGACAACTATCCTTAACTTTGTGTGCTGACTTTATGGTTTCCTGGTTTCCTCATTCGATCTGTGCTGCACCTCATGAATTAGTAGGAATAATTGTATTAGCTTCAAAGGCTTGCTGGGAAGATGAGATGAGGAAGCCGTTGCATAATCAATCACCTGGTGCTGTGCCATCCCCAGGAGACAGAAATAACTGCTCACAGATCTCCATCTCATAGGGCTTGGCTGCACCTCCTGATTAAAACACTGTTATACTGAGAAGACTAAAGATAAACATTCTTTCCCCACTTAAAGCTGCTTTGTATAAATACCTGTCGAAGTTTTAGTGGTTTTATAAAGTTCTAAATGAAATTGTTTAAGTGATTCTACTGTATCATTTGGTTGCATGGTGTGTAAAATGACACTGTGCTGTGATATTTCCCCAGTATTTCCTTCATTACTATGGTTCTATGGAACTGGCTGTCAGTGTGTGAGCCCAGACTACACTGGGCTAATTATTCTGACTATAAAATGTTTATTAGTACCTGGCGTGGTATAAATATCTTTCATTTCACTTTCTGTGATTTTTTTCAAAATAGATACCCAAATAAATTTCTGTATGAACTCAATACCTCTTTGTCAAATTCAGGAAAAAATAAAGCACCTCAGTGAAGATTTTAAAAATACAATTACCGTAAAATGTACATTAAATTTTGCAAACAAATCTCATTATAAATATCACTGGTTCTGCCTAAGTAATGTGAGTATATATCTTTTCATTCAAGTCTGCTTTCCATATGCATGAGGAAATGTTTGTTATTTCTCCTTATATAGCTAGAATAATTCTTGATATATTTATTCCTGTACATTTAATTTTTTTCCTTTCCTGAATGACCTGTTTCTATCATCTATATATCTATTTCTACCCATTTGATTCAACTTCAGTAGTTTTCATAATTTTTAATTTATTACTTTTTAACTACTAGTTAAATAAAAATATTCTTTATACATTTGCATAGCATCATGAAAATCAGGAGACTACTATATATTTAATAATAAAAAAATTAAAAGGCACCTACCACATCATCATACACACTGCATACACATAATCAGGTATCATGAGTTAGGGAGCATCTTTTTTTGGGTAACTCCCTCTCCGTATGAAAGGCAAAATACCCTGGAAATCTTTTGTTTATAGAGAATGTCAATAGTGCTTGCAAGAAGCTCAAACCACAGCAATTAGAGAAGTCCCCTGCACTCACATAGTGGAAAGTGTCTGTACTTTAGATAGCAAAGCAATATGTTATCAGGCAATGTGATTAGAATTAGAATGAGAATCATGTCTTTGTAACATAACCCCTTAACATGCTGGTTAATTTGCAGTTTATCAAAGTTTTTTCAAGTGGAATCAATCTTGACCTGTGTGGCTACTTGATAAGGGAGGTGGAATAATTATTCCACCTGCTGCATGGGCCTGTTGTGAAGACTTGAGGCACTGCCTGACCTGGACAAAATGTTCAATATATTTCACTATTGCAATTGCTCTCACTAGAAGATGTCGTTCTCCTCTTGAATATGTGAAAAATTAAAGTTGGAGAGGGAAGTGTAATAGAGCAAATAAGACACATGTTTTTTGCAGTTTTAGAATAAAAGTATTTTGATTAGAGAAATTACCTATAACCAAATTACTGGAGGAAGAGAGGAAAGATAGTTTTGTGCCACATAAGGACATTTTGGCCAACAACAAACCACATGTAACAAGGTGTGGTCCAATATGACTATAAGGCTATATGTTTTTTACTGTACCTTTCTTGTGTTTATATATGTTTAGATACACAAATATTTCTCATTATTTGACAGTTTTCTACAGTATCCAGTACAGTAACACACTATATCCCAAGAGCAATACGCTATCCCATACAGCCTAAGAATGTAGTAGGTTATATCATCTAGCCTCTATGATGTTTGCGTAATGATAAAATTGCCCAAGGACAAAACAATACAAAAGATAAATGAAAAATATGGTTCTTTGAAATGAGAAACAAAACTGATAGAGCCTGAATGAGATTAACAAAGCAAAGAGAGAAGATCCTGTCATTAAGTGGGATATTACTATATTTCAAGATAAGTTGAGGATCTCTGGAGTCGCTGCTTCCCTCCAGCCTACTCTTAAAACACCCATTATTGGCAGCCCTGAGACCACACTAAAACTGAGCAATAAATAGATACAGAGCCACTTAATTATGTTCATATTCACACCCACACTGCCTAACCACCTACCACCCCCACCAACTCCTCCAAATATGCTACAGGGCATGTTTACCCCCACTTCTGCAGTCAACTCAAGCTGAGAGGCCCCTCTGTTGATACTAAGACATGTGTAGCCTTTAACAACTGTTCCCTTAAATCAGCCAGCATGGTATGCATTGTAAGTTTTCTATTTTTTTCACTTAAAATGGAATTCTTTCGAGATCAATGGATTTAACTTGTAGTACATTTTAAAATTCAACCTCTTAACTCATGTAAAACTTATTGAGTGTAAATGGTGAAGTGCTGATTTAACAGTTTTATTTTTTCAAAAACATCTAACTTTCCCAACAGCATTTGACTTTAGGACAATACTTGTTTCAATCCTATTCATTCTTGAGCTAAAAGACCTACGGTTTTAATTTGGTAGTTGTATAATTCCATTTTAGTATCTACTATGAGAAATATCTCATTATGCTTTAATTTTATTTCATGAATGAATTGCCTAAAGTTGAACTGACCATGTGTGACTATTTAAATTTTAATTTATTTTAAATTAAATATAATCTAGTTCCCATCTCAAGTGCACAACGCCACAAGTGGCTAGTAGCTGCCGTATGAGGAGCATGCATACAAAACATTCCCGTCATTACAGAAATCTCTCTTGGACAGCAGTGCCCCAAAGTATCACGGCTTTGGGATTTTTAATGCAGGTTTTGAAACTGCTAACGAGCTAAAAGCCAACATTTTCCAGCATAAGATCTTGCCATACATATATGCAGATATACCCTTTGGTGCAAAGTTTTGTTATACCCCTCAGCAACGTTTTATAGGTATATTTATAAGGGTGCTACACAATTCTTGGTAAATTGTTACTGTTATTCGGAGAACAGGTATTGTGTGATTTTTTAGAGACAAGAGCATTTGAAACTTAGAGAAATTTTGGAACTTAGTAAAAACACACCCAAGAGTCAGTTATTTACTTGGTATTTTTATTGGCATTTTACTTTCAAATGTGTCACTTGCTGCCAAGATGTGCAAGGCAACATCTAGTGGTGTTCCTGGGTCAATCATCCAAGGCTGCCCCCTGCAAAACCAACAATAAGGCCTACCTGATCTTTGGCAGCCTCTCTCACGCCTGACCATACGCAGCTAGGAGCTCAGATGGGCAGGACTGGACTTCTTCTTTAGTCCACATGTGGTTCATGCTCTGCTTTTGCTCTACAACTTGCTCTCATTGCTTAGGAGGTCCCGTTGGATGCACCTTCAGAGAGAGGATTTAATGCTTCATGTTTTAAAGTCTAGATCCTGATTCTGTGCAGATGTTTTTTGGATTGCTTTTCAGAAAAGTGGATTTTTTTGAGACTTTTGTTGAGATGCAAGGATTAACATTGTCTTGAGACTCACCCACAAATACCCTGTTTGCCCAGTGTAATAGGAGTTCTTGGTTCTCATCCCTTGGTCTGTGTCCTGAGTCTCCCTGATAACCTTTGCAATACCACCATTTTACAAAACAGTTTGTGCAGGCAAGTGTCCCTCATGACTCCCTTGTTGGGGGTAATTTCATATGTTTTCTCACTAATTTATTGTTGCACATGTGCTTTCATATTGTTTGGTCCAATGGTTGTTTTAAATAGAACGATTCTAAACCCAGCGTTTAATTTGAGAGCAATCGCTACCTGAAGTGGTGGAGTCACCCAGGCACTAGCAGGACCTGTGTGCATTGTTCAGTGTCAGTTTTTAAAATTTCCTGAAAGTTCCAATATTTTCTTCATGTTCTGGACAAATCTGCATCGGCTTATTGCTAAATTGTCTACCTTCTTTCTGTTGTGAAGCGGTATTTTTCAACTTGCATTGCTCATAGAGTGCTCATTTTTGCCTTTTTTTTCTGCTTGTCTGATTTGCTGAACCATCTTCTGAGTTCTCGGAAATTTTCACTTCGTGTTCCTGGGATTTCAGGAAGACAATTTTACCCTTTGCATGGGATGCATTGTAATATTTCAACCATATAACCACATCTTCGCAAACGTGGACAGGCTACACATTGTCAGCACAAAACAAGTCAGAACAAAGCCTTGTTTGCAGCTGGGTCTCTCAGTTGCACTACTCAACCCTTTCCTTAGACTTTGTTGTGGACCTTTGTTGTTGAGATCAGGGACACTTTGAGCTACATGATTGTCATTGGGAGAGTCCTTCCCTTGGGATCCCCAGGGTTGTTCCGGCACCAACATGAATCCAAAGGCATTAGTGACAATATCTCTTGGTTCAAACAAATTGTGATTGAACACTGTGGGTGAGGTTGAGCCTCTAAGGAGGTTAGCCCTGGTATTTATGTTCTGGTAAATAGGTGGGTCCTAAGTAACAGAAAGTATATGTAAAACTTTTAGTTAGATCTAGAAACAAGGCTGTAATCCTCCCTTGTCTTTTTCTGCCAGTTCTCTGTAAAGTACTTGGATATTTGTTGTCTTGCGGTGTCCTCACAATGTAAAGGCACTCACAGTCATATCTGATACAGTAGCAAACATTTGATAAAAGCTTCTCAATATTGTTATTTCCCAACCCTTCCCCTCTTGTTTCTCCCACCTCTTTCCTTTTCTTCCTTACCTCTTCCTTTCCCTCCACTCTTCTCCTCTCTCTTTCCTTCTCTTCTCTTAATGACAAAAATTTTTTGAGTGCATTTTTCCTATTTATGCATTTTAGTTGGTCATTGCTTGTATTAGACAATATTGATGCAAGTGAATATTTCTTATTTTTCTCCCACACTTTCAGTAATATTAAGAAGCTTGTTTGGGCACGGTGGTTCATGCCTGTAATCCCAACACTTTGGGAGGCTGGAATGGGTGGATCAGGAAGTCAGAAGTTCGAGACCATCCTGTCCAACATGGTGAAACCCTGTCTCTACTAAAAATACGAAAGTTAGCTGGGTGTGGTGGTGCGCACCTGTAATCCAGCTACTTGGGAGGCTGAGGCATGAGAACCTGGGAGGCAGAGGTTGCAGTGAGCCAAGATCACACCATTGCACTCCAGCCTGGGCAGCAGAGTGAGACTCTGTTTCGGGGGGGAAAACAAAGAAGCTTGATAGATGCTGTTGAACGTTTGATATTGACAGTGCTACCTCTGTGTTAGGTGCATGCCAGTGCAGCCTCCTCTCTTCTCCAGTATCCTCTCCCCTTCTTGTCTTTTCCTCCCCCCTTTCCTTCTTGTCTTCTCCTTTCCCTTTCTTTCTCATTTTCTTCCTCTCCTGTCCCCTTCCCTTTCCTCTCCACCATTCCTGCTTCTTCTTTTCTCTCTTAGCATCTCTCTCCCCTCTTTGCTTTTGTTCTCCCCCTCTATGCTCTTCTCATTTTAGTATTCTCCCCTCTCATGTCTCCTTCTCTCCAATACTCTTCTCTCCCCTCCCTCCCCTTTTTCTTTTCTCTCCTCTCCTTTCCTTTCCCATCGTTCCCTAGCCTTCCCCTCCCCTCCTCTTACTTACCCTCTTTTCTTTTCCCCTTTTCTTACCCCTTTTCCTTTTCTTTGCTCTTTCTTCTCCTTTTCTTTCTCCTCTCCTTGCCTTCCCCACTTATTTTCTTCCTTCCTTCATGGCGTGTAAAATAGGCTTAGCGAGTGTTCCAGGTTAACTTGCATTAACATATTTTCTTTCTCGTGATTTGTAAATAGCTGGTACTTTTATCCTGAATAGAAGATACGCAAAGCTAAATGGAGTAAAAGTTGTCTTTCCCACTTCACTCCATCTATACCCTCAACATTGTGTACTCAGCATCGACAGCCTGATAGTCTCCGCTTCTGCATGATTTTCCACACTCGAAGAAATAGATACTAGTGAATATACGTTAGACATGCTTGGGTTGTTTTTATAGAAATCAATTTTTATAATTCAGGTTTTTCACTCATAGGATACAATTGTTTATGCAGAGCAGAATGATAACTTTGTTTCTACTTTTTTCCTCCAAATATATAGCTTGCCCATTGTCATCTGAAACAACCATTTTTTTTTTCCTTGAACTCTGTAAACTCTGGAGCCCTTAACCATGCTCCACTCAATTCTTTATTGTAGTTTATTATGCCCTTTTAAAGGCAAGGTCTCCTTTTTTACTCTTAATTTTTGTGATTAAAAAATATTTTCAGCACTTTATGATTTATCCTTTCCTCATTGCTTGTTATTGTCAGCTTTGTTGAAGATCAGATGGTTGTAGGTGTGTGGCTTTATTTATGAGTTCTCTGACCTGTTCTGTTGTTCTGTGTGTCTGTTTTTGTACCAGTACCATGCTGTTCTTGTTACCATAGCCTTGTATTCTAGTTTGAAGTGTGCGGTAGTGTGATTCTTCCAGCTTTGTTCTTTTGCTTAGCATTGCTTTGGCTATTTGGGCTCTTTTTTTCGGTGCCATATGCGTTTTATAATATTTTCTTCTACCTCTGTGAAAAATGTCATTGGTAGTTTGATAGGAATAGCATTGAATCTGTAAATTTCTTTGTATGTAATATTGCCATCTTAGCAATATTGATTGTTCCTATCCATTAGTGTGGAATGTTGTTTCATTCACTTGTTTCATCTCTGATTTCTTTCAGCAGATTTTTTGTAATTCTCATTGTAGAGAACTTTCTCTTTCCTAGTGAGCTATATTGCTAGGCATTTTGTTCTTTTTTGTGACTACTATGAATGGGATTGCATTCTTGATTTGGCTCTCAAATATATTTGGAGGACTTTATTAATATATAGAAACAGTGCTAATTTTGTACATTGATTTTATATCCTGAAACTTCTCTCATCTTTGATGTTCTTGATATATGGAGATGACATTGATTTTGTATCCTGAAACTTTGCCAAAGTTATTTATCAGATCTAGGAGCCTTTGGGCAGAGACTATGGAGGTTTTCTAGGTATACAATCATATCATTTGCAGACAAAAATAGTTTGACATCTTCTTGCCCTATTTGGATGCCTTTTTTGTCTTTCTCTTGCCTGATAGCTCTGGCTAGGATTCTCAGTACTATGTTGAGTAGGAGTGTTTAGAGTCGGCATTTTTCTCTTGTTCCATTTCTTAGGACGAGGGCTTCCAACTCTTGCCACTTCATTATGATGTTGACTTTGGGTTTGTCATAGATAGTGCTTATTATTTTGTGGTATATTTACTCAATGTCTAGTTTGTTGATGGCTTTTAACATGAAGGGATGCTAGATATTATCAAAAGCCTTTTCTGCATTAAGATAATCATGTCGTTTTGTTTCTAGTTATGTTTATGTGCTGAGTCACATTTATTAATTTGTGTATGTTGGACCAACCTTTAACATCTTTTCAAAGATAGGGTTCCTGGAGGCTTTGGAGAGGGTTAGGGGTGGTTTTTTTGTTTGTTTGTTTGTTTGTTTGTTTTTTGAGATGGAGTCTCGTTCTTGTTGCCCAGGCTGGAGTGCAATGGCATAATCTAGGCTCATTGCAATCTCCGCCTCCTGGGTTCAAGTGAGTCTCCTGCCTCAGCCTCCTGAGTAGCTAGGATTACAGGCATGTGCCACCATGCCCAGCTAAATTTTTTGTAATTTTAGTAGAGACGGGGTTTCTCCATGTTGGTCAGTCTGCTCCCGAACTCCCGACCTCAGGTGGTCTGCCTGCCACATCCTCCCAAAGTGCTGGGATTACAGGCGTGAGCCGCAGCACCCAGCCAGGTATGTGTCTTTAAGGTAATATACTGAGTTGCGTTTGTTTGATTTCAGATTTTTCTTGATTATTATTTCCTGATGCTTTCTGCAAATTATAAATGAATACTTGTTTATCATGTGTATTATGCACCACACATCTAGGAAAACATTGCTGTCTTACCCCTACGTCTAGTCTTGAATTCTGTCTCTCCTGACTTAAGCTAGATAAACAACCAGGAACATGACCACAACTTTTTGCAGGTTGAAACAAATACATTGTTACTCACAGGTATACATATGTATTTCTCTATCTCTCTATAGATAGTGATACAAATATTGTATTAGTTTATTTTCATGCTGATGATAAAGATACCCAAGACTGCAAAGAAAAAGAGGTTTAATGAACTTACAGTTTCACTTGACTGGGGAAGCCTCACAATCATGAGGGAATGCAAGGAGGAGCAAGTCACGTCTTACATGGATGGTGGCAGGCAAAGGGAGAGAACTTGTGCAGGGGAGTTCCTCTTTATAAAACCATTAGATCTTGTGAGACTTATTCAATATCATGAGAACAGCAAAGGAAATCCCTGCCCCAATGATTCAGTTATATCCCACCAGGTCCTTCTCACAACAAATAGGAATTCAAGATGAGATTTGGATGGGGACACAGCCAAACCATATCATGCCCTTGGCCCCTCCCAAGTCTCACGTCCTCACATTTCATCACCAATCATGCCTTCCCAACAGTCCCCCAAAGTCTTAATTCGTTTCAACATTAATTCAAAAGTCCACAGTCTAACATCTCATATGAGACAATGTAAGTCCCTTCTGCCTATGAACATGTAAAATCAAAAGCAAGTTAGTTACTTCATGGGGGTACAGGCATTGGGTAAATACAGCCACTCCAAATGGGAGAAATTGGCCAAAACAAAGGGGCTACAGGCCCCGTGCATATCTGAAATCCAGCTGGGCAGTCAAATCTTAACGCACCAAAATCATCCCCTTTGACTCTACATCTCACATCCGGGTCATGCTGATGCAAGAGGTGGGTCCCATGGTCTTGGGCAGCTCTGCCCCTGTGGCTTTGCAGGGTAGAGCCTTTCTCCCAGCTGCTTCCTTGAGCTGGCATTGAGTATCTGTGGCTTTTCCAGGTTTACGGTGCAAGCTGTCAGTGGATCTATCATTCTGGGGTTTAGAGGATGATGTCCGTCTTCTCACAGCTCCACTAGGCAGTGCCCCAGTGGCGACTCTGTGTGAGGGCTCTGATTCCACATTTCCCTTTCACACTGCCCTAGCAGAGGTTCTCCACGACAGCCCCACCCCTGTGACAGACTTCTGCATCCATGCCTTTCTGTACATCTTCTAAAATCTAGGTGGAGGTCCTCAAACTTTAATTCTTGACTTCTGTATACCTGCAGGCTTAATACCACATGGAAGCTGCCAAGGCTTGGGGCTTGCACCCTCTGAAGCCGCGGCCTGTGCTCTATGTTGGCCCATTTCAGCCATGGCTGGAACAGCTGGGAAGCAGGGAACCAAGTCCCTAGACTGCACACTGCACTGGGACCCTGGACCTGGCCCACAAAACTTTTTTTTCCTCCTAGGCTTCTGGGCCTGTGATGGGAGGGGCTGTCATAAAGATTTCTGACATGCCTTGGAGACATTTTCCACACTGTCCTGGGGATTAACATTTGGCTCTTTGTTACTTATACAAATTTCTGTAGCCAGATTGAGTTTCTCCTCAGAAAATGGGATTTTCTTTTCTATTGCATTGATAGGCTGCAAATTTTCTGAACTTTTATGCTCTGCTTCCCTTTATAAAACTAAATGCCTTTAACAGCACCCAAGTCACCTCTTGAATGCTGTGCTGCTTAGAAATTTCTTCTGCCAGATACACTAAATCATCTCTATCAAGTTCAAATTTCCACAAATCTCTAGGGCAGGGGCAAAATGCCACCAGTCTCTTTGAGAAAACATAACAAGGGTCACCTTTGTTTCAGTTCCCAACAAGTTCCTCATCTCCATCTGAGACCACCTCAGCCTGGACCTTATTGTTCATATCACTATCAGCATTTTTGTTAAAACCACTCAAAAAATCTCTAGGAAGTTCCCAACTTTTTCACATTTTCCTGTCTTCCTCTGAGCCCTCCAAACTTTTCCAACCTTTATCTGTTACCTAGTTCCAAAGTCTCTTTCACATTTTCGGGTATCTTTTCAGCAGTGTCCCACTCTGCTGGTACCAATTTACTTTATTAGTTCATTTTCATGCTGCTGATAAAGATATATCTGAGTCTGTGAAGAAAAAGAGGTTTATTAGATTTACAGTTCTACCTGGCTGGGGAGGCCTCACAATCATGGCAGAAGACAAGGAGGAGCAAGTCACATCTTCCGTAGATGATGGGAGGCAAAAAATGAGAGAGCTTGTGCAGGAGAATGCCTCTTTTTAAAAACATCAGATCTCATGAGACTTATTCACTATCATGAGAAAAGAACAGGAAAGACTTGCCCCAGGATTCAATTACCTCCCACCAATTCCCTCCCAGAAGACGTGGGAATTCAAGATGAGATTTGGGTGGGGACACAGCCAAACCTTTTCCAATATAGATCTAGATAGTCAAGATTTTACTTAAATTGGATTCTGCAGTGTTTTTCTTCCCAACAGTACATGTTGGACATGCGTTTTAATCAATGGGTTTAGAAGTGACAATATTTTAAAATTCATCTTTTGAACTCATTTTGAAGGAATGGCATAAAATGAGGCTTTACCTGGATTAGTAATTTATAAAAATCATATGTATCTGACATCACTGTAATTACAGTTCTCCTGTAATGAGCTATCATTTAATCCTTGTAATGATACCACACTATTACTGTTTGTTGATTGAATTGACAAATTTTTAAGTGGCAATGTACAAAGCACGGTTGTAACTGTTGCAGACATAGAAGTGAATAAAACAGCTGATGATACTTCCATTCGAGTAGCAAGAGCCAGGAAATAAAGAAACAACCGAGTGTGTCAGCATTTTAAAGAAAAAAGCAGTGTTGGTAAGGAGGCGGAGGAAGAATCAGTCAAGGCTCTTGTTGGTATCGTGGTATTTTAGAGGGGACTTGGAGGAAGTGAGGGTGTAAGCATGGTGGCTCTCTAGAGGAAGAGCATTGCAAGCTGAGGGAGGATCTGATAACTTCTTGCTCCGAGGAGTGTTCCCAGATTTTCAAGGAAGAGAGGAGACAGGAGAGCAGAAGGAGAAGTTTGTATGGTAGAGGGTGGAGTCAAAAAGGCAGGAGGCGGGAGAGATCAGAGAAGGCCTCTTGTAGGGCAATGATTTTGACTGGATTTTATTTTGAATGAGATGAGCAGCTATTGAAGGCCTTCCAGCAACGGACTGGTATAGTCTGTCTAATGTTTTTAAAGAATAACTTTGGTAGGTGTTTGGTAGATGGACTTGAACCTCATCATATTAGAAGCAAATATCACTGTGCAAAGCACATTTGAGACAGGGCTTACCTTTCTTGGTTCCTGTCTTCTAGTTTTTGGTGGACATTTCCTCCCTTACAGGAAGGTCTTTGAGATTCTCAAGAAAAGTTGTAAAATGTATTTTGCTCAGCTTGCTTAGTTGTCTGAGGCAGTAATGTTGGACTGAATTACCTTTTCCCCGTTATCAAAATCAGTAGTTTCCAAATATGTTTTAAGATAATGATTGCTGATAATAAAGGAAGCTTTTAGTTTTTGTATATGTCTTATTTGTTTATCCAAGTTACTAAAGCAAGTTAACAGCAGTCATCATTTTTGGTTAATTTTCTTCAGTTCTTTGGATGTTTGGTAGTAAGCATGTGCATGAGGCATTGCAAAACTAAAAGCAAACTCCACATTCCATTTTCATAGTGAGGGAGATTGCTAAATGTTGGGAACAGGCCTCACCCATTTCTCTACATTTCCCTTTTAGAGACAAGATGTTTACTTCAATTCAAGGATCTAGGCCTTCTAATCATTATTGCAGAGTGATGTTGCTACTTGTTTAGTTACTATGGCCTTGGCAGCCTCCTCACTTTTATACTCTCTGGAGTAACGGTCCCCAACCTTTTTGGCACCAGGGATTGCTTTTGTGGAAGATAATTTTTTCCATGGACTGGGAATGGGGAATGGGGGGATGGTTTCAGAATGAAACTGTTCCACCTCAGATCATCAGGTATTAGTTAGATTTTCTAGTTAGATTCTGGTAAGATGTACACATCCTAGATCCCTGACACATGCAGTTCACAATAGGGTTCATGCTCCTGAGATTTTACCACTGCCACTGATCTGAGAGGAGGTGGAGCTCAGGTGGTGATGTTGACTTGCCTGCCTCTTACCTCCTGTTGTGCAGTCTCAGTGGACTGGTACCTGTCCATTGCCCTGGGATCGAGGACCACTGCTCTAGAGACCTCAGGTCCTAAATGATAAGTAAATGATGTGGTTAATCTCAACCCATGACAAAGGTAAGATGTCTCCAGTTAGGTAGTGCGAAGGTCAGGAATGGATGTATTATGTTGGATAGGGAATCCAAAGGTGAGATGTTGTCATTATATCTGTGATAATTTGTAGATTACAGAAGTACTTCACATATATTGCAGTATTTGGCCTTCAAGATAAACCTATGATGTGGAATATTGATACTTTCATGGGAAAGGTAGCTGGTTATGAGGATTATATGAGATCATAGTGTACACTGTTAATCCATGTTATCTGGGCTTAATATTCAAGAATATTCCCATGCTCACTTATATATTAATATGTGTTTGATAGCACAGATTAATGGTAATGTGATGCCTGCAAATTTGTTCTTTTTGCTTAGTCTTGCTTTGGTTCTGTGGGATCTTTTGGGCTCAATATGAATGTTAGGATTGTTTTTTCTAATTCTGTGACTACTCAGCCATAAAAAGGAATTAATTAATGGTATTTGCAGCAACCTGGATGAGACTGGAGACTATTTCATCTAAGCGAAGTAACTCAGGAATGGAAAACCAAAAGCTGTATGTTCTCACTCATATATAGGAGCTAAGCAGCGGGGATGCAAAGGCATAAGAAAGACACAGTGGGCTTTGGGAACTCAGGGGAAAAGGGAGGGAAGCAGGTGAGTGGTAAAAGTCCACAAATTGAGTGCAGTTTATATTGCTCAGCTGACGGGTGCACCAAAATAAAACAAATAACCACCTAATAACTTACTGATGTAGCCAAACACCACCTTTTCCCCAATAACTTATACAAATAAAAAAAATTATAAAAATACATTTTTTTGTATACAGAAAAAAAAAATAGAATGTCTACATAAAAGCCCAAAGTACACCGCTCCACTATGTAAATAAGTGGGAAAATGCAATAACATTCCTCCTATTTTTTTTAATCTTCTTTTTCCTCTCTCTCTTCTTCTGCTCATCACTTTTTTCATCTTTTCCTTCCCCTTCCTCATCTAACTCGGCCTCTTGTCCTCCTCCTCTTTCTCCTATTCTTTAACTTCTTTTCCTTTTTCTTAGTATTTTCAACAGTATCACCACTAAGCAATACTAGCACCATGATGAGTAGTTTTATGACTCACTTTTAATGAAACCTGGAAGTAAGTTAATTATCACTGTAATAGGTGGGATATGCTGGGACCTGTAGCGCCAAATGTTTTCCTTCTTAGTAGTCTACTTTTGTAAGGTGATTTTTGACTCCAACGCAGAAGTACATACACATGAGAATTAGACATAAGTTGTCCAACAAAAGATTCACTTTTAACACAGGAGCAATGTTGCTGCCGTTTGAACTGTGATAGCCAAATGTGGACAATTGGTCAATGGAGGTTAACCCCAGCAATTGGGAATGGGCTTTCAAAGTAGATTTAACTTACCTCCTGGTATAGGTTCATAAAAGGTTGTGCCATCCATCCACCTCTGGGTTCAATGGACAAATTTGCCGTTCATCGACGTCTGGAAATAATATCATAGATTTGTGCATGGTAATTATGTATATATGTATATATATATCTTTTTGCTTATTTTCATGTTTTCTGACTGATTATACCTCATGTACAAAAAACATGCTCATTTTTTGGAAATTCCTTTTTTGTCCCACCAGCTTACATCTTGACATTACTAATAATTTTTTCAGAGCACTCTAGTTGTACTATTATACTAATGGAATTCTGGAATAATCTCCAATAGAACATTGTGCAGCCTAAAACATCTGGTGTTTTAAGTCATTAGCAATATTCAACTCTTTCCTCATAAGGGTTCTTAGTATTCAGAGAACTGAGCCCTGAAACCATGAGTGAGAATGACTTTAACTCCTTCTTTTCCAGCTTTTTACAATGTTATCTTCCTGAAACATTAAAAGCCAGAGAATTTTTGGCATCAGAAAAACCCAAACACTATAATTTAGTTCCTAATACAAACTCCTGTAAGAAATGAGTGCTCTATAGGAAAGAAAGGTAACAAATAGCAATCAATCCTTTTTTTTTTTTTTTTT
>NW_016107807.1:867081-875264 GCF_001604975.1 Cebus imitator | reverse complement strand
CAAATTATTTCTATATACATTTGGAGAACAAGTGGTATTTGGTTGCATGGAAAAGTTCTTTAGTGGTGATTTCTGAGATTTTGGTGTATCTGTCAACTGAGCAGTGTACACTGTACCCAATGTCTAGTCTTTTATTCTTTACCCCCTCCCACCCATTCCCACTGAGTCCCCAATGTCCCTTATCATTCTTATGCCTTTACATCCTCATAGCTTAGCTCTCACTTATAAATGAGAAGATATAATGTTTGACTTTCCATTCCTGAGTTATTTCACTTAGAATAATGGCCTACAACTACATCCAGGTTGATACAAATACCATTATTTCATTCCTTTTTATGGCTGAGTAGTATTCCATGATACATATGTATATATGTGTATATATATATATATATATGTATATAATCACATGCGTATGTGTGTATATATATATCACATTTTCTTTATCCACTCATTGGTTGTCTGGTTTCATATTTCTGCAATTGTAAATTGTGCTGCTGTAAACATGCATGTGTGTGCAAGTTTTTTTTTTTTTTTTTTAATATAACATCTTATTTTAATTGGGGCAGATCCCTAGTAGTGGGATTGCTGGATCAAGTGGTAGATCTACTTTTGGTTACTTAAGGAATCTCTACACTGTTGTCCATAGTGGCTGTACTAGTTCACATTCCCACCAATAGTTTAAGTGTTCCCTTTCCACCCCAGACATGCCAAAACCTGTTAGTTTTTAGTTTTTTTAATTATGGCCATTCTTATAAGAGTAAGGTGATATCTCATTGTGGTTTTCATTTGCATTTCCCTCATAATTAATGATGTTGAGCATTTGTTCATATGTTTGTCGGCCATTTGTATATCTTCTTTAGAGAACTCTCTATTAATGTCCTTTGCCCTCTTTTTGATGGGATTGTTTTTATTTTCTTTCTGATTTGTTCGAGTTCATTGTAAATTCTGGATATTATTCCTTTGTCGGATGCATATTTTGCAAATATTTTTCTCACTTTGTACGTTGTCTGTTTATTATTACTCTGTGAATTATTTATTTTCTTTTTTTTGTTTTTGGAAATGGAGTCTTGCTCTGTTGCCCAGGCTGGATTGCAGACGTGCAATCTCAGCTCACTGCAACCTCTGCCTCCCTGGTTCAAGCAATTCTTCTGCTTCAGCCTCCCGAGTAGCTGAGACTACAGGTGAGTGCCACCATGCCCAGCTAATTTTTGTATTTTTAGTAGAGATGGGGTTTCACCATATTGTCTGGGGTAGTCTCAAACTCCTGACGTCGTGATCCACCCACCTCAGCTTCCCAAAGGGCTGGGATTACAGGCGTGAGCCACCACGGCCAGCAGATTATGTGTCTGTTTTTATACCAGTACCATGCTGTTTTCATAACTGTAGTGTTGTGCTATAGTTTGAAGTCAGATAATGTGATGGCTCCAGATTTGTTCCTTTTGCTTAATCTTGCACTGACTATGTGGGCTCTTTTGGGGTGCCATATGAATTTTAGGATTGCTTTTTCTAATTCTGTGGAAAATGATGATGGTATTTCGATGGAAATTGCATTGAATCTCTAGATTACTTTTGGCAGTATAGTCATTTTACAATATTGATTCTAGCCATCCATGAGTATGAGATGTGTTTCCATTTGTTTGTGTCATCTATGATTTCTTTTAGAAGTGTTTTGTGGTTTTCCTGTAGAGATCTTTGACCTCCTTGCATAGGTACATTCCTAAGTATTTTATTTTTTTTGCAACTGCTGAAAATGGGTTGAGTTAGTGATTTGATTCTCAGCTTGGTCACTGTTGGTGTATAGCAGTGTTACTGACTTTTGTACATTCGTATTTTATCCTGAAACTTTATTGAATTCATTTATTGGACCTCGGAGCTTTTTGGATGAGACTTTAGGATTTTTAGGTGTACAATGGCAAACAGTACGAGTTTGACTTCTGCTTTTATAATTTGGATGCCCTTTATTTTTTTTTCTCTTGTCTGATTGCTATTGATAGGACTTCCAGTACTAGGTCGAATATAAGTATTGAAAGCGGACATTTGTGTCTTGTTCCAGTTCTCAGGAGATTGCTTTCAACTTTTCTCCCCTTCAGTATAATGTTGGCTGTGGGTATGTCATACACCACTTTTATTACCTTGAGGTATGTCCCTTCTAGGCCAGTTTTGGTCAGGTTTTTAATCATAAAGTGATGCTGGATTTTTTAAAATGAATTTTCTAATCCATTAAGATGATCATATAATTTTTGTTTTTAATTCTGTTTATGAGATGTGTCACATTTAATGACTCACATATGTTAAACCATCCCTGGTATGAAATGTAGTTGATCATGCTGGAGTATCTTTTTGATATGCTGCCAGATTCAGTCAGCTTGTATTTTATTAAGGAATTTTTCATTTATCTTCATCAGAGCTATTGGTTTGTAGTTTTGTTTTATTTTTAGAACAATTTAGGGAAGATTCTTTCTTTTTCTGTCTTTTGGAATAGTTTCAGTAAGATTGGTACCAATTATTCTTGGAATGCCTGATACAAATAAGCTGTGACTCTATCTAGTCCTGGAATTTTTTTGTTGGCAGTGTTTCATTACTTTTTAAATTTAAAAAGTATTATTGTCCTGTTTGGAGTTTCTATTTCTTCCAGATTTAATCTAGAAACATTGTATATTCCCAAGAATTTATCCATCTCCTCTAGATTTTCTAGTTTATTTGCATAAAGATATTAATATTACTCTTGAATTAACTTTCATACTTCTGTGGTATCAGTTGTAATACCTCCCATTTCATTTCTAACTGAACTTATTTGGACCTTCTCTCTTTGCTTTGTTAATCTCATTCATGCTCTATCAATTTTGTTTCTCATTTCAAAGAACCAGCTTTTTCATTTATCTTTTTTATTTTTTTTGTTTCAATTTTATCTAGTTCTGCTCTGATTTTTTGTTATTTCTTTTCTTCTACTGGGCTTGGGTTTGGTTTCTTCCTTTTCTCTAGTTCCTTGAGATGTAACCTTAGATAGTCTATTTGTGTTCACTTAGACTTTTAGATGTAGGTGTTTAATGCTATGAACTTTACTCTTAGCAATGCTTTTGCTGTATCACAGAGGTTTTGATAAATTGTGTCACTGTTATTCAGTTAAAATAATTTTTAAAATTTATCTTGATTTCAGTGTTGACCCACAGATCATTCAGAAGCAGATTTTTAATTTCCATGTATTTGTATAGTTTTGAGTGTACCTTTAGGATTTAATTTCCAATTTTATTCCACTGTGGTATGAGAGGGTACGTGATATAATTTTGATTTTTTTTAACTTATTGAGACTTTTTTTGGTATCTTATGATATGGTCTGTCTTGGAGAATGTTCCAAATGTTGAAGAAAAGAATGTATATTTTGCACTTATTACAGTAGGTAGAATGTTCTGTGAATGTATGTTAAATTCATTTGTTTTAGGTATAGGATAGTTCCATTGTTTTTGTGTTGACTTTCTGTCTTGATGACCTGTCTACTGCTGCCAGTGGATTATTGAAGTCCCCCAATATTATTGTATTGCCATTTATCTCATATCCTAGTTCTAGTAATAATTGTTTTATGAATTTGCCAGCTCCAGTGTTAGGAGCATATACATTTAGGATTGTGATAATTTCCTGTTAGACTGACCCTTTTATCATTATTTAACTTCCCTCTTTGTCTTTTTTAATTCTTATTGCTTTAAAGTCTGTTTTGTCTGATCTAAGAGCAGCTAATTCTGCTCACTTTTGGTTTTCATTTGCATGGAATATCTTTTTCCACCTTTTAACTTTAAACGTATGTGAGTCCTTATATGTTATGTAATTCTCTTGAAGACAGCAGAAACTTGGTGAATTTTTATCCATTTTGCTGTTCTGTATTTTTAAGTGGAGCATTTAACGTTCATATTGAAAAGTGAGGTCCTGTATTATTCATCGTGCTGGTTGTTGCAACATGTACCCAAATCTTGATCTATTCCGTTAGCCTCACCAGTGCTACGCAGCCTGCTTTCTAAGAGCTACCTGAGAGTCGTAGTAGGACACGATCCAACACCAACTGTGAACCCTTTACATTATAGCTGGGGACATTCTTGAAGGATGTGATATACCCAGAGGAATTAGCTCTCATGAATGAGCTACATTAGAAAGGTTTCTGGCATTCTGGTTTGGAATAGTTCCTGCTCGGAATGAATATATGGTCAAAAATTTTTCTTTCGCTGTTAACAAAATTGCTCATTTCACTGCCCAAGCTACAAGGACACAACAGAAGTCCCTAGACACCCTTGCTTGTATGGTCCTAGATGACCACATTGTTTTAGACTACCACCTGACTGCACAGGGTGGTGTCTGAGCTTTTGCTAACATTTGCTGCTGTACCTGGATAAATATTCCAGTCAGGTGGAATTGGGAACATTTAAGGTATTAAATTAATCAAATATCTGAAAGGCACACCTTCAGGAAGCCTCCTGGCTGGACTTACTGAGTTAACTTTCCAATATTCATATGTTTTTAGCTGGCTTCCCCCAGGTATAAAATTTTCCTGCATTCTATCCTAAAAGTATTTCTTATCTTCCTCATATTTGGAAGCATTTGCCTCCTCTTTAAAATTGTTCTAGTCTCTTTTAACAGAGGTCTGCAAGAGACTCTCACCAGGATAGTGTTGACCCAATTCTTCAGTCTTCAAACTCACTCTAGCAGGAAACCAAAAGCAACTTAACCCAAGAGACTTTGGTTCGGATTTAAGATGTACTTGCGTACCTCATAAGTAAGGTTTAACTCATCATTTATTTAAAGTAAATGGCTCTAGTTGTTCAATTGGCTACTGCCTTGCCACTAAGACCTATGTGTGGGACTAGATAGACCCAGAGCAGTTTACTGGTGCTATGATAAAAGCAAGTGCTGTTTGCTGCCATGTTTGAGCTATTTCTTTAAGACTGATCCTGAGTGGGTCACTAGGCCTAAATGTAAAATAGAACAAAGTGGCCATTTGCTAACTAGAAGTCAAAGAGGTACTCTGAGTTCCTGAAAGCCTACACTATTTAACATTGGGACATTCAGGACTCCCCTAAACCAACCAGTGAAAGGTCACTTGTGCCCACCAATCCAGGGTCAGGTGTATCAACCATTTATAACGGAGTTTTAAGTTTCAAGACTTCATTTGCATAAGCATGCTTGATTGGGAACCTGAGCAGGAACTTTTGCTATAAAACCTGAGCTGTGTCAAAGATCAGATGGTTACAGATGTGTGGCATTGCTTCCAAGGCCTCTGTTCTGTTCCGCTGATCTATATCTCTGTTTTGGTACCAGTACCATGCTGTTTTGATTACTGTAGCCTTGTAGTATAGTTTGAAGTCAACAAGCATGATGCCTCCAGCTTTGTTCCTTTTGCTTAGGATTGTATTGGCTATGTGGGCTCTCTTTTGGTTCTATATGAAGTTTAAAGTGGTTTTTTTCAGTCCTGTAAAGAAGGTCAATGGTAGCCTGATGGGGATAGCATTGAATCTATAAATTACTTTGGGCAGTATGGCCATTTTCATGATATTGATTCTTCCTAACCATGAGCATGGAATATTTTTCCATCTGTTTGTGTCCTCTCTTATTTCCTTGAGCAGTGGTTTGTAGTTCTCCTTGAAGTGGTCCTTCACATCCTTTGTTAGTTGTATTCCTAGGTATTTTATTCTCTTTGTAGCAATTGTGAATGGGAGTTTGCTCATGATTAGGCTCTCTTTTTGTCTGCTATGCTTGTGATTTTTGCACATCGATTTTGTATCCTGAGACTTTGGTGAAGCTGCTTATCAACTTAAGGAGATTTTGGGATGAGATGATGGGGTCTTCTAAATATACAATCATGTTGTCTGCAAATAGAGACAATTTGACTTCCCCCTTTCTTAATTGAATACACTTCATTTCTTTTTCTTGCCTGATTGCTCTGGCTAGAACTTCCAATACTATATGGAATAGGAGTGGTGAGAGTGGGCACCCTTGTCTAGTACCAGTTTTCAAAGGGAATGCTTCCAGTTTTTCCCCATTTAGTATGATACTGGCTGTGGGTTTGTCATAAACAGCTTGTGTTATTTTGAGATAGATTCTATCAATACCTAGTTTATGAAGGTTTTTAACACAAAAGGCTGTTGAATTTTGTTGAAGGCCTTCTCTGCATGTGTTGAGATAATCATGTGGTTTTTGTCTTTGGTTCTGTTTATGTGATAATTACATTTATAGATTTGCATATGTTGAACCAGCCTTGCATCCCCTGGATGAAGCCTACTTGATTGTGATGCATAAGCTTTTTGATGTGCTGTTGGATTTGGTTTGCCAGTATTTTATTGAGGATTTTTCATCAATGTTCCTTATGGATATTGACCTGAAGTTTTCTTGGCGGGGAGGTTGGGAAGGGATAATACTGGGAGAAATGCTGGATGTAGGTTATGGGGAGTTGGAGACAGCAAACCACCATGACATGCGTGTACCTATTCAACAATCTTGCAAGATCTGCACATGTACCCTAAAACTTAAAGTGCAAAAAAAAAAAACACTGAGCTTTTGGCTGGGCATGGTGGTTCATGCCTACATTCCCAATATTTTAGGAGACTGAGGCAGCAGGAGTATTGCATGAAGCCAGTAATTTGAGACTAGTCTGAGCAAGAAAGGAATTCCCGCCTCT
The DNA here is from genome assembly GCF_001604975.1 of Cebus imitator. Classification (NCBI taxonomy): domain Eukaryota; kingdom Metazoa; phylum Chordata; class Mammalia; order Primates; family Cebidae; genus Cebus; species Cebus imitator. Next base: position 868,606 of record NW_016107807.1, on the reverse strand, counting down.
ACAACAAAACAAATTTCAAGCTTAGTCCTTGTTCTTTGGAATGAAAAATGTTTAAATTATCAACTTCTTATTCCTTTCCCTAGAACTGGACAAAAATAACTCCATCTGAAACATAACCTTGGTACCAGGGAATTCCTACTGTCACGTGCTAAACAATTTCATTTCTTTAAACAATGTCTGTGATCCTCATCAGCAGAAGGTAGCTAGAATGGTCTTTACCCCTTTGCTCTGAAGACTGAGGAATGCACATAAAAAAGGGAGGGTTTGTAGCAACTTTTCTGTAACAAAGTTGTGAGCTGTTTTTCAGTTGCTGTGGAACCCCAGGTTGAACCTCACATAACCTAAACAAGATCAGATAAACCAAGTGTGAAACCATGGGAGGAACCTAAGTGCTCAGACCAAGAAGTGGGGACTGAATTAAGAAGTGGACAGTGCATGGCAGGACCCAGGATCCCACCATGTGGAGCCCTCATGTTGGCAGGATCCAGTCAGATCTTGCTTCCTGGCATCATTTCATTGCAAGATCCAATTAGAACACTTGTCAATATCCTCTGCTTATAAAATCCAGCCCAGCCCCCATCAGGGAGAAAGATTTGAGGCTTTCTTTTTGCCGCCTTCCCAGTCAACTTGCAAACGGTCTTTCCTTGTCAGAAGCCAGAGCTAAGGTATTTGCTCGTTTGTAAGACACTTGTGAAGTGTTCTGCTTGTTATTGATTACCTCTTTTGACTTTGTCCTAGATTCTGTGTTAGGCCTGTATTTGAAACTGGATTCAATATCATCCAGATTAAAAAAAAAAAAGGGTGGTTTGTTGTAATAGGAGCAACATTACTGTCTGTTAAGATCATTGGGATTTGAAATCTACTTAAACCCCAGAAAATTGAGAAAACTCTAGGACCTGAAGAAGAGCAATGGAATAGTGGGGCTTAATATTCACTCATAATAGCAACTCATTTAGGATTAACATCAGAAATTCCAGGGCTTGTATCTTTAAAGTAGGGCCTATATTGGAAATTGCTGTGGCATTAAGAATTAGCCTTGATAGCCACAGTGATGAACACAGTGATGCACTACTCAGTGCTATACTTATGATATTTTATGTTACTCAAATATTTTATGCATGTTACTCCACTCAAACTTTACAGCCAAACTGTGCTACAAAATAAATAATGATTTTTATATGACATAAGTGTTATCTGGATCAAATGAAATCTCCAAATATATATAATCTAATTAAGTCAACATTGAGTAAATAAATGTTAATAACCTTATTGTTACTGTATTTCTTAAATTGAGCAAATATAATTCACAGAAGAAATTCATTGCCGAGTGTAAACAAGTTGTGCAAGGTACCAGAGAAAATTAATGGAATTGTTCTCTTTCTGTCAAACAAATTTGTCTTAATTTTTCATAATAAATGTTTTGCTGTCTCACCATAATTGGGGAACCTAGGAAAATATATTCAGTATTCAAATGTATTAATTTATTTCATTCTTCTTTCTTAAATGTTACCTTACTAGTTTTTTT
>NW_016107807.1:819523-867071 GCF_001604975.1 Cebus imitator | reverse complement strand
TTACTGCCTGTTAATACCATTGGGATTTTGAACCCAATTAAACCCCAGAAAATTGAGAAAACTCTAGAGCCTGAACAGAGGCAATGGAATAGTGGGGTTCAATATTCACTAATAATAGCATCCTGTCCACGATTAACATCAGAAATTCCAGGTCTTGTATATTTTAAGTAGCATCTAAATTGGAAATTGCTGTGGTATTAAGAATTAACACCACAGTGAAGAATGCTGTGATACACTACTCAGTGAGATGCTTAATATATTTTATGTAACTCAAGTAGTTCATACATGTTACTCCACTCAAACTTCACAGCAAAACTGTGATATAAAATTAATAATGATTTGTATATGATATAAGTGTTATATGGATCAAATGAAATAATCTCCTGATATATATTATATACTCTGATAACATTGAGTAAATTAATAATTATTGTTGTTACTATATTTATTAATTAAATTGAGCAGATATAACTCACAGAAGGAATTTATTAGTGACTGTAGAAAGACTGTGCAAGGCACAAAAGAAAATTAGTGGAATTGTCCTCTATGAAATGAATTTGTTTTAATTTTTCATAATAAATGTTTTGCTTTCTGTTGTTTTTTTCTGTTGTTGTTTTTTTGTTTTTGTTTGTTTCTTTTTTGAGATGGAGTTTCACTCTTGTAGGCTGAAGTGCAATGGTGCAATCTCGACTCACTGCAACCTGAGCCTCCCAAGTTCAAGGGATTCTGCTGCCTCAGCCTTCTGAGTTGCTGGGATTACCAGCGCCCACCACCATGCCCAGCTAACTTTTCTGCTTTTTATAGAGATGGAGTTTTACCATGTTGGCCAGGTTGGTCTTGAAGTCCTGACCTCAGGTGATCCACCTGCCTTGGTTGCCCAAAATTCTGGTATTATAGGTGTGTGAGCTACCACACCTCACCCTTAGTCTTTTAGAATTAAGAAAAATACTGATCTAAGCAAGCTTATGTTATGTCTACTAAAGGAAACTAAATGGTTTTGTGTCTGTATGTGTGAAAACTTTATTTATCCTAGCAATTTTTGATTTATTTTTGATTTCAATACATTCTTATTTTTGCTGTATGACTGTGACTGGAAAACGGGAAAGATAAGTTTGTCATTTTTTGTCTTTCATTCTTGCCTCACTTTTTTAGCTGTCAACCGGTTCTCTTCATTTTTCAGATGATTCAATAAAAATAATAACCTCCTTCTGTATAATGATTTGCAGTATTCAATAAATTAATATCCTGCATAATCAGGGTTGTTAAGTCACAAAGAGTTACTTCTAATTTTAGAACTGACCTATCACATTATGAGATAGTATGAAGAATCAGCTCAACATGGGGTTTAGAGCCAGTGGCTTCATTTAACATGTCATGTCAACCACCAGTTTTTTTTTTCTTTTTTTTTTTTTTTTGGAAACTTTGAATGTGTAAGCCATGGTTACTTTATGTTGATTATTGTTATGTACTTGTTATAAGTACCATTCAGGAACACCTGTGGTAGATTCTCCACATTTTTTCTTTGTATATTTATATTTTAATATCTTTGAACTGCATAATGAAATAAACATTAGAATACTTTTTTCAAAATTTTTCAAAAATAATATAAAGACTGTTAATTATGGACAGGTTATGAACTAGAGTGAAGTGAACAAAATATGATTTGCTCATCATTAATGTAGTTAAAGCCTGAGTTACATAATCCCTTCAATTTTGAGTGCATGTGCTTTTCAGGGACATCATCTGATTTCTGCAAGGATATCTGTGAATATATGTATACATATGTATATTTTTAGGGAATTTTAAATTTTCAACAAGTCTTCACTCAAAAATTGCTTTTGGTTTGGGGATGGTTGTCATTCTTTTTAATCCATCATTTTTTCTTCCTAGTTTAAAATATCTGTTAGTTGTTGCATTTTACATATTACTAGGTGGGGAATCATTGTCTATATATTTAGATTGCACTAGGTACAGAGAGCCTCATTCTGTGTCATAATCAAGGATTTGCAAATTTTGAGAAGTCGGAATTCTTATGGACTGGTAGAGCTTTACTGCCAGCCCCTTCATGATTTTCATCCTCCAACTGCAGAACCGGTAAATTATCAAGTAGAAGTGGAAAAGAAAATATGCATGCTGATAGCTACACAGGTCATGATTTGTAAATTACTACGTCATTTATTTTAGGTATTAAATGTTTCATAGTCATACTGTAGTTACTTAGCTTCTTTGTTGCTTTACAGGTTCCAAAAGAGTCTACAAATATTGTCTCCTTAATCCTTGCAACTGACATGAGTCACAGAGTAAGGAAAACCTTCAGTGGCACATGTTTATTCTTAGGGTAAAGGAGATAATCCATCTCAAGGCCTCATGGACATTGCAAACCGTGTAAGTCATTAGTTATGTAACTACTCCTGCTTCTCCTTTTCTCCTTAATCCCTGCATCTGACCTGTGACACTGAGTCAGTAAAACCTTCAGTGCCACTTGTTTGTTGCAATGGTCAAAGGGGGTAATCCATCTAAAGGCCTCATGGACATCGCAAAACGTGTAAATAGCTATGTAACTACTTTTGCTTCTCCTTTTCTCCTTAATCTGTACATGTAACATGGGTCACAGAGCCAGTAAAACCTTCAATGGCACATGTTTCTTTTTAGGGTCAAAGGAGATAATCCATCTCAAGGCCTCATGGACATTGCAAACCGTTTAGTTATGTAACTACTCCTGCTTCCCTGTCTTTTCTCCTTAATCCTTGCAATTAGCATGAGTCACTGAGTTAGTAAAACCTTCAGTGTCACTTGTTTGTTGCTAGGGTCAAAGGGGATAATCCATCTCAAGGCCTCATGGACATTGCAAACCGTTTAGTTATGTAACTACTCCTGCTTCCCTGTCTTTTCTCCTTAATCCTTGCAATTAACATGAGTCACTGAGTCAGTAAAACCTTCAGTGCCACTTGTTTGTTGCAATGGTCAAAGGGGGTAATCCATCTCAAGGCCTCATGGACATTGCAAACAGTGTAAGTCATTAGTTATGTAACTATTCCTGTTTCTCCTTCTTTTCTCCTTAATCCTTGCCTTTAACATGAGTCACTGAGTCAGTCAAACCTTCAGTGGCGCATGTTGGATGCTAGGGTCAGAGGGGATGATCCATCTAAAGGCCTCAAGGACATTGCAAACCAGGTAAGTCATTAGTTATGTAACTACTCCTGCTTCTCTTTCACTGCCTTCTAGTGGTAATGGTAGTAGAGTAGGGGTAGTCGTATAGAGTGTATTACCAGCACTTTGGTAAGAATAAGAGCATGTTCAATAAACACCTTTTATTAGGTCAGAGATCTGAGGACATGTAGCAGCCAAATGAATTTCTTATTTTCTGAGGTTAATGTTGATCGGTTCTGTGAGGTTAACACGGCATAGCAGTTTTAACTCAATGTTATTGTATGATTATATGATTATCTGTGATTACTATGATTATCTGTGCATTTCTGCTTTTTTTCCATTTGCCAATGTATGCTCTACACATGTCTTCAATCCCCATGAGTAATTAAAACTTTAGGACATTTTCTTTTTGGTACCAGTTTGTTGTAGATATGAAATGTGGAAATGTATATGAACAGCTGGACTACATATCTACTAGGCATGTAATAATTCAGGAGATTTTCACGTTGGTAGTACTGCTGCCAGTGCTGGTACTATAATGAATTCTATCAGTCCTAGTAACACTGTTGTTACATTAGTACTAAGAAGAATATCATCAATTATCGCTAATAGGATTTCATTGGTAGTTTTTCATATACATATTGTAATGTGTTCTACTTTGTTCTGATTTATTGTTCAGTTTACATATTTTTCTGGAATACCCTATGGATATCTATGCCCACAGGGATAATGTATCTACAGTGCAAGCATTGAAGCCACTGCAGACACAGGTAAGGGGAAGTTAATGGTTGAAGATGACAGACTCAAGTTTGTTTATCCATGATTGCAAATTATAAAATATTTATGTTTTTACCTAATTCTCTTACTTTAAATTGGCATAGTTGTTGCATAAGAAATGGTGAATGAGACATTCTTACTTGATTCTTGATCTCAAGACTCATGCATTAAAACATTAACCATTAAGTCTTAGTTAGCTGTGAGTTTCATAGATGCATTTGCTGTTATTTTCAGATGTGGATGTTAGATTTTGCTACATTTTCATTGCATATTGAGATATTTTTTTCCATTTTAACCTGTTAATATGGAAAACGGCCAGGCTTTGCCTAGGTGACCATTCTCTGTACTGGAGTTGATTTTCTTTTACTGAGAAGTTGGTAGCCCAGTGGATGGACTATTCTAATGTGTCCCCTCTCTCACCGGTCACTCTACAGTGCCTGAAAGACGTGTTTTTCTGCATATACCTGGGTTTTTTTGTATGTTTGTTTGTTTTAGATGGCAGATGAATTTAATCACTGTTCCTCCATCTGATCTGGAAACAGTAATCTCCAATTACCAAATGGTAGGAGCCTGGAAATCCTTAGATATGTAGAGGTTTGTGTACAAGAAACTCATAATTTTTACATATTATCTATTCCTTACCACCTTTCCTCTGATATGGCTTATATTTTTAAGACCATTCTAGATGTATGATTATAGCTATAGGATTTTAAAGTAATTTTGAGTAAAGCATTGCCCCACCTAATTCATCTGGTAAAGACTCTAAGTCATCAACAATCCTGTAGTGTCCTCTTGGAAGGATTTGCATTTTTTTTTCAGAGAACTGAGTATATGGTTGGGCATTTCTACAAATCTATCTGCTTTTTTTTTGATAAGATTCTTATTTTCCTAATATTTATTGATGGTTAATGCTGATAGTTTGTGAAGAAGGTACTTAGTGTGGTATCTCTTCATTTTCTCCCACCCTTACAAATCTAGTGGTTTTAATGAATCTAGATAGACAGTGATAGCTCCATTTCTAATGCATTGCTGTATTAAAGAAATTGTCATTCCACATCATCAGAGTCAGTGAGTTCCAAAGAATGCACTTAGGAGAGAACTCTGCCTTGCCATCATAAATCTGAAAGTACCTGTTGCCAGCTGTTCCTGGTTTGCTTTCACATACATCAGAATTAACAAGATCTTGGGACCATTTGGTGAATTATAGGTAAGAGAATTACTGAAAAACATGTCATAGATAGTTAAGTAGTTTGTAAATACAAAATTTAATAGGCAATTATTCTTTTTTAGACATGCCCTTTATGTTACAAGAAACATAATATCTGCTGTGTTGTTATATTGTTATATTTGTGGATACAAGAATATCTTCACAGGTTTTCTCATTAACCTTGACATGACAAATCCATTTCAGTGAGTATGTAAATGATTCATCGTCATATGTTTGTTGTGAGGATATTTGAGAAGATTCACAGAAAATTCCCAAGTACATTGATGTGGTGTCATTGAGCATTTCATAAATATAATTTCTTGTTGCTCTTGTCCTTTTACTTCTATTTATTTTTTCATGTAACTTATGAAATAAGGCAATGAGATACATAGTAGTCTCTGACTCCATGCCAACTATTCTATCATTGCTTGTACATGCATGATAAACAGACTTTCATAATCTGTGTAAGTTAAACACCCTAAGGCCAATGGAAGAAATAAATACTAGCAGAACAGGGTCAAAATAGGAATCGTTTTCCACATGTTTGCCTTCACAACTTTTCTAGACCTCTAGGAGTCCCGGATAATGGGCATATTTTTTTTTCTGCTCTGCATCAACTATTATATTTGCTTTGGTGAAGACAGGATATGAAACTTTGCTACATTTGTGTCGATATTTTATAGCAGGATGATAGGTGAATCATTACATAGGTATTTATAATTTCAATTGGGAGTGAGATTGAGGTTTCAGCTATGGCCAGGAGAACTGGATTGGTGTCGGGCATTTAGCAAATGTCATCTGTGCAAAGCACATATGAGAGAGGGCTTAACTTTCTTGGTTCTGGTCTTCTAGATTTTGTCCAGGAATTTTCTCAATTACAGGAAGGTCTTTGAAATCTCAAGAGGAGTTGTAAAATGTATTTTGCTTAGCTTGCTTAGTTGTCTGAAGCAGTAATGTTGGACTGAATTACCTTTTCCCCATTATCAAAATCAGTAGTTTCCAAATATGTTTTAATATAATGATTGCTGGTACTAAGGGAAGCTTTTGGTTTTTATAAATATCTTATGTGTCTACCCAACTTATCAAAGAAAGTTAACCTTAGTCATCATATTTGCTTAATTTTCTTCAGTTCTTTGAGTGTTTGGTAGTAACCATGTGTATGAGGCATCACAAAACTAAAAGCAAACTCCACATTCCATTTTCATGGTGAATCAGAGAACATGCTAAATATTGAAAATAGGCCTCACCCGTTTATCTATATTTATCTTTTGGAGACAAGATGTTCATTTCAATTCAAAGATCTAGGCCTTCTATTCATTATTGTAGAGTGATTTTGTTACATTTTTAGATACTATGGCCTTTGAAGTCTCCTCATTTTTACACTCTCTGGAGCAGTGATCACCAGCCTGTTTGGCACCAGGGACCAGTTTAGCAGAAAATATTTTTTCCACAGACCAGTGGTGCGGGGATGTTTTTAGAATGAAATTGTTCCACCTCAGATCATCAGACATTAGTTAGATTCTAGTAAGGTGTGCACAGCCTAGATCGCTAACACACACAGTTCACAAGAGGGTTCATGATCCTATTAGATTTTAAAGCTGCCACTGATCTGAGAGAATTTGGAGCTCAGGTGGTGATGCTGCCTTGCCTGTCGCTCACCTCCTGTTGTGCAGCCTAGGGATTGGGGACCCCTGCTCTAGTGACCTTCAGGTGCTAAATGATAAGTAAATTATGTGTTTAATCTTAACCCAAGACAAAGGTTAGATGTCTCTAAGTAGGTAGTGCACATGACAGGAATGGATGTATTATGTTGGATAGGGAATCCAAATGTGAGATGTTGTCATTGTATCTGTGATACTTTGCAGATTACAGAAGAATTTCCCATATATTTCAGTATTTAACCTTCAAGATAATCCTGTGATGTGGAATCTTGATAATTCCTTCTATGGAAAGGTAGCTGGTTATGAGTGAGATCATAGTGTACTGAGTCCCCTTACTGTCCTCAGTGTTGCTACTGACAACAGTAGCAACAACATGCCATAGCATGTTCTCAACTTAACTAGTAACACCTTATGAAGATATTTGACGAAAACCAGTCATCTCTTCCGTAAAGTCTTCATGCAACTGTTTTCTATTAATCCATGTTATCTCTATGTGCATAATATTCAAGAATATTCCCATGCTCAAACACATATACATTAATGTGTCTTCAAACATACTGAGGTCTTTTTTTTGTTTGATATGTAATTATACATATTGTCCATATATATACTTTTTCACTTAATATTATTCTAGAATGATTCCCCTTTACACTAAGTTTTCATAGTTTTATGTTTTGAAGTATAACTTATTAAACTACATTATGTATGTTTGAATGTGTTAAAGGAAGAACCGATAATTTTACTTTTTTTTTTTACCAGCAAGCATAGAATTTGCCTTATTTTATTGCAACTACCAGTTCTTTTCCATGGTAGCTCCTAATTCTTAAAGAAATATTGTAATTAAGTAGCTTAATCGAGTGTCTTATTTTGAAAATGCTCACCTATTGATTCAAGACATCTTTTCAATTTTTGATAAAGTTTTAATTTTCTCTTATTATGAATATTGAAATTTTAATAAGAAATTTTTTCTGTTTTGAACAGTCTCTTCCCTCACTTGTTCTATTTCATTATTGTCGGTTGTAAGGAGACTTGATATTGGAGTATGTTTGTCAGCTTTCTGCCCAGGCATCTGATATGGCTTGCTGTTTCTCAACATTTTTCTATGGCTGCTATTAAAAATTTAATATCTAGAGTATATGCATATTTTTGGATTCTAATAATATAACCATGCAACACACTTTCAGTGTAATATGTCACCTTAAGTAAGTGTTATCTCTGAATTATCGAAAAAATGTTAAAGGCTCATTGCTACTTATTCTATGCCACACTTCCCCTCCCTAAGCCCCAGACATTCATTTTAGTCCAGATTTGTTCATGTTTATTCTGAGAAGTGAGCCCTCAAGTAAATGCTTTGCACAGACTTGAATTCCAACTGAGGAAGGGATGCCCGCCCCTGTAGCCACATAAAAACTGATCTCAGTAAAATTAGTTTTGTATAAAGTATTTCCGTATAATAAAAACATAACATGAATTCTGTATGTAAATTTATAATTCCTAGTCATAGCTTTAAATAATAAAAATAAACAAGTAGATTTCATTTAAAAAATATCTTAAATTTAATGTGCTATATCACACATTTCATTTCAACATGCATTCATTAAAATGTATGATATATTCTATATTTTTATACTAAATTTAAATATGATATTTTTTCCTAGTTTATCACAATTTAGACAAACCACATTTCAACTGCTCAGTAGACCCATTTCTCTTGTCAAATGGTAATAATGATCATATTGGACAGTACAGGTTTAAAAGTTAGAAAAAGTAATTTTATAAAGGAGCTTGATGATTTTGGCCAGGGTAACTGGAAAGATGGAATTGCCTTCAATTGTAGTGGGGATGTCTCTATTTCTAGAAGGTTAGGGTGGGGTGGGAGTGTGGTTAGGAGATCAGTTAAGTGTGAGATGACGGATGTGCAAGTGGAGTAGGCGAGCCAATAATTACATTCTCCAGTCACTAGAGGAAAGGTCTAGGCTCCAAATATAAAATTGGATATCATAGGCATAGAAATAATATTTAAAGCCTTGAGACTGGAAGCATTTATCTAAGGAGTGAGTATAGATATAAAAAGAAAAGAGTTTCCACAATTGAATCCATTGACACTCTAACATTAAGGAAACAGAGAAGAGAGGATTTCATAAAAGAGACTGAGGAAGAACAGCCAGTGACATAGAGGGAAAATGGTTATAAATAGGTGGTGAAGAGAAGTAATTTTTTAGATATGGAATATTATATTTTTATAACATGATAGTTTTGCTTCTCTACTGCTTTTCATCGTCCAAAAAATTCAGTGATGGGGTTTATCATGTGGGTCAAAGGAAAAGATAAAAGTCCTAAGTACATTGCCTGCTATGTAAGTAAGGATTTAGAAAATGTAGCTTGTCTCCATTGTTCTTTTTCTATTGCTGCTGCTGCTGCTGCTACTTCTTCTTCTTCTTCTTCTTCTTCTTCTTCTTCTTCTTCTTCTTCTTCTTCTTCTTCTTTATTAGTATAATTCATAATAATAATATTAAATTCTACTATCATTACTGCTAGGGATTTTACTGTAACTCCCTGCATTATTAAAACTGAGAAAAGGTGAATGATCATCTTGTAGTAGAAGAGATACCTGGTCATGTAGAGCTAAATCTCTTCCTTGGTCTAATATTCTAAGCTCATTAACATTGAATCTAATGGGTAAAGGAAATGAATGTGATGAGAATTCAAGGATGTAGAAAAGAAATCCATTTGCCACACTGGGATAATTTTGCTGTCATTTGATAGAGACTGCCTTAGCAGTCACCTGAACACAGTAAGACTGAAGAACATTAATTCCTAAACAGGGACAACATCAATAAGATCAGTAAGGGCCAAAAGGATTCTTTTATTCTGAGAAGAGTGCTATCCAACAGTGAGTTTGGAAGGACTCTGCTGCCAGCTCCTCAATTGTCCTGTCATGTATCTGAGACAGCAAAATCCTGAGACCTTTGTTCTTTAAAGAGAGATCATTGAATACTGATGGCGAGTTATAACAAATAGAAAGGATTATGGAAAATATTATATCTGGTAGAAAGTTGAGTAGATTGTAAATAGGAAATTAACATGTTAATGATAATTTTTCTTATTAGATATATCATATTATGTTATGGTTATATAATACGTATGTTCCTCTGTTCCTTTTCAGGTATCTAAAGTATCTTTACATGTGCTCCTTTATTAATCTTCATGTCAAATCTCTATCAGTGAGTTAGTAAAAGATTCAGGGATACAGGTTTGTCATGAGAGTCAAATAAGAATGTCTATATTATATATATATATACACACATTATACATACATATATATACATACATATATATATACATATATATATGTATGTATATATATGTATGTGTGTGTATATATATATATATATGATATGTGTGTATATATATATATGTATGTGTGTATATATATATACACACACACACTGCAGTGTCATTATCCACTCATTGATTGAGGGACATTTGAGTTGGTTTCATGTTTTGCAAATGGAATTGTGCTGCTATAAACATGTGTGTGTAAGTATCCTTCTCATACAGTGACTTCTTTTCCTCTGGGTAGATACCCAGTAGTGGGATTGCTGAGTCAAATGGCAGTTCTACTTTTAGTTCCTTAAGGAATCTCCACATTGTTTTCCATAGTGGTTGTACTAGTCCACATTCCCACCAGCAGTGTAAGTATTCCCTTTCCACCATAGCCAGGCCAACACTTGTTATTTTTTGATTTTTTAATTGTGGCTATTCTTTCAGGAGTAAGGTGGTATCTCATTGTGGTTTTGATTTGCATTTCCCTGATCATTAGTGATGTTGAACATTTTTTCATATGTTTGTTGACTGTTTATATATCATCTTTTGAGTATTACGTATTCATGTCCTTAGCCCACTTTTTGATGGGATTGTTTGAGTTTTTTTTCTTGCTAATTTGTGTGAGTTCCTTGTAGATTCTGGATATTAGACCTTTGTGTCAGATGTATAGATTGTGAAGATTTTCTCCAGCTTTGCAGGCTGTCTGTTTACTTTGCTGTTTCTTTTGCCATGCAAAGCCCTTTAGTTTAATTAAGTCCCATCTATTTATCTTTGTTTTTATTGCATTTACTTTTGGGTTCTTGGTCATGAAATCCTTTCCTAAGCCAACGTCTAGAAGGATATTTCCAATGTTGTCTTCTAGAATTTTTTCAGTTTCACATCTTTGATTTAAGCCCTTGATCAATCTAGAATTGACTTTTATATAAGGTAAGACACAAAGATCCATTTTCATTCTCCTACATATGCTTGCCAATTATCCCAGCACCATTTGTTGAAAATGGTGCCCTTTCCCCACTTTATGTTTTGGATTGCTTTGCTGAAGATCAGTTGGTTGTAAGTATTAGGGTTTATTTCTGGATTTCCTATTCTGTTCCACTGATCTATGTGCCTGTTTTATGCAAGTACCACACTACTTTGGTGACTGTGGTCTTAGAGTATAGTTTGATATCAGGTAATTTTATGCCTTCAGATTTGTTCTTTTTGCTTAGTCTTGCTTTGACTATACAGGCTCTTTTTTGATTCCATATGAATTTTAGGATTTTTTTTCCTAATTCTGTGATTACTCAGCCATAAAAAGGAATTAATTAATGGTATTTGCAGTGACCTGGATGAGATTGGAGACTACTATTCTAATTGAAGTAACTCAGGAATGGAAAATCAAACATCATATGTATTCACTCATATGTGGGAGCTAAGCTATGAGGATGCAAAGGCTTAAGAAAGACACAATGGACTTTGAGGACTCAGGGGGAAAGGGAGGGAAGAGGGTGAGGAATGAAAGTACACAAATTGGATGCAGTGTATATTGCTCTGGTGATGCATGCAACAAAATATCACAAATAACCACCAAAAAACATACTGCTGCAACCAAATACCACCTGTTTCCCAATAACCTATAAAAATTTTAAAAAATTAAAGTTTTTGTTTTGTATACTGAAAGAAAAAATGTCTACATAAAAGCCCAGAGTGCATTGCTCCACTACCTAAGTGAGAAATAAGGAAACAGAATAACATTCCTCCTGTTATTTTTTCTTTTATCTTCTTTTTCTTCTTCCTGTTCGTCACCTTTTTCCTCTATTCCTTCCCCTTCCGTATCTAACTCAGCCTCTTGTCCTCCTCATTTTCCACCCATTCTCCTTTAGCTTCTTTCCCTTTTTCTTAGTCTTTTCAATGGCATCATTACTAAGCAATGTTAGCATCATGATGAGTAGTTTTATGACTCACTTTTAATTAAAACTGGAAGCATGTTAATTATCACACTGTAATAGGTGGGATATACTGGGACCTGTACTGCCAAATGTTTTCTTTCTTAGTAGTCTACTCCTCTGAGATTATTTTTGACTCTAATGAAGAAATAAATAAACATGAGAATTAAACATAGGTTGGCCAATAAAAATTCACTTTTAGCACAGGAGCAACGTTGCTGCCATTTGAACTGTGATAGACAAATGTAGACAACTGATCAATGGAGGTTAACCTCAGCAATTGGGAATGGACTTTCAAAGTAGATCTAACTCATCTCCTGATATAGGTTCATAATAGGTTGTGTGATACATTTCTGGGTTCATTGGACAAATTTGCTCTTTCATTCATCAATGTCTGGGAATAATATCAGAGATTTGTGCATAGTAATTATCTATCTATCTCTATCATCTATCTATCTATCTATCTATCTATCTATCATCTATCTATCATCTATCTATCTATCTATCTATCTATCATCTATCTATCTATCTATCTATCTATCATCTATCTATCTATCTACATCTTGCTGTTTTTGTTATTTTCATCATGTTTTCTGACTGATTATATCTTGCAGACAAGACACAAGCTCATTTTTTGGAAATTTCCTTTTTGTCCCATCATCTTACCTCTTGACACTACTAATAAATTTTCAGACCACTCTAGTGGTCTATTACACCTATGGAGTTCTAAAATAATCGTCAATAGAGCATCGTGCAACCTGACACATCTGGTAAGTATTTTAAGTTATTAGCAATACTCAACTCTCTTCTGATAAGGGTTCTTAGTATTCAGAGAACTGAGTCCTAAAACTATGAGTGAGAATGACTTTACCTTCTTTTCTTCCAGCTTTACAATATTATCTTCTTGAAGCATTAAAAGCCAGAGAATTTTTGGCATCAAAAAAGAAAACACAAAAATTTAATTCCTAATAAGAATTCCTGTAAGAAATGACTGCTCAATAAGAAAGAAAGGTAACCAATGGCAATTGATCCTTTTTTTTTTTTTCAATAGTTTTTGGGGAACAGGCAGTATTTGGTTGCATGGAAAGTTCTTTAGTAGTGGTTTCTGAGATTTGGTGCATCTGTACAACTGAGCATTGTACATTCTACATACTTAATATGTAGTCTTTTATCCTTTACCTGCCCCCCACCCTTCCTTGCCAAGTCTCCAATGTCTATTATATCATTCTTATGCCTTTACATTTTCATCGCTTAGCTCCCACTTATAAGTGAGGAGATATGGTATTTGATATTCCATTCCTGGGTTACTTCACTTTGAGTTATGGTCTGCAACTCCCCTTATTGCTGCAAATGCCATTATTTTATTCCTTTATTTAGCTAAATAGTATTCCATGAAATGTATGTACATATGTGTATATATACGAATATATAATCATATATTTGTGTGTGTATTTATATATCACATTTTGTTTATCCACTCATTGGTTGATGGGCCTTTAGTCTGATTCCACACTTTTTGTAATTGCAAATTGTGCTGCTCTAAACATGCAAGTTTTTTTTTTTTAATATAATGTCTTATTTTAATTGGGGTAGATACCTAGTAGTAGAATTGCTGTATCAAATGATAGATCTGCTTTCAGTTACTTAAGGAATCTCTACACTGTTTTCCATAGTGGTTGTACTAGTCCACATTCCCACCAGCAGTGTAAGTATTCCCTTTCCACCATAGCCAGGCCAACACTTGTTATTTTTTGATTTTTTAATTGTGGCTATTCTTTCAGGAGTAAGGTGGTATCTCATTGTGGCTTTGATTTGCATTTTCCTCATCAGTAATGATGTTGAGCATTTGTTCATATATTTGTTGGCCATTTGCATATCTTCTTTAGAGAACTCTCTGTTAATGTCCTTTGCCGTCTTTCTGATGGGATTATTTGTGTTTGTTTTTTCTTGCTGGTTTGTTTGAGTTACTTATAGATTCTTGATATTAATCCTTTGTTGGATGCATAGTTTGTGATTATTTTCTCCCACTTTGTGGGTTGTCTGTTTACTCTGTGGATTATTTCTTTTGCTGTGCAGAAGCTTTTTAGTTTAATTAGGACCCATCTATTATCTTTGTTTTTGTTGCCTTTGCTTTTGGGTTCTAGGTCATTAACTCTTTGCTTAAGCCAATGTCTAGACGAGTTTTTCTAATGTTATCTTCTAGATTTTTTATAGTTTCTGGTCTTAGATATGTCTGTAATCCATCTTGAGTTGATTTTTGTATAAGGCAAGAAATGAGTATTCAGTTTCATTCTCCTACATGTGGCATGCCAAGCATCTCAACACCATTTGTTGAATAGGGTGTCCTTTCTCCTCTTTATCTTATTGTTTGCTTTTTCAAAGATCAGTTGGCTATAAGTATTTGGCTTTATTTCTGGGTTCTCTGTTCTGTTCCATTGATTTATGTGCCTGTTTTTATACCAGTATCATGCTGTTTTGGTAACCGAAGCCTTCTAGCATAAAGTCAGATAATGTGATGCCTCCAGATTTGTTCTTTTTGCTCAGTCTTGCATTGACTATGCGGGCTCTTGTCAGGTGCCATATGAATTTTAGGATTGCTTTTTCTAGTTCTGTGAATAATGATGATGTTATTTTGATAGTAATTGTATTGAATCTATCGATTGTTTTGGCAGTATGGTTATTTTCACAATATTGATTCTACCATCCATGAGCATGAGATGCATTTCCATTTGTTTGTGTCATCTATGATTTCTTGTAGCAGTATCTTGTAGCTTTCCTGTAGAGATCTTCACGTCATTGGATACGTATATTCCTAAGTATTTTATTTTTTTGCAAATGTTGAAAATGGTTTGAGTTATTGATTTGATTCTTAGCTTGATCACCAACAGTGAGAATCAAATGAATAACTCAACCCATTTTCAAAAGTTTGCCTTCCACTTTTCCTATTGGATGTCCTTTATTTTATTTTATTTTATTTTCTCTTGTCTGATTGCTCTGGAGAGGATTTCCAGTACTAGGTTGAATATAAATATTGAAACTAGACATTTGTGTCTTGTTCCAATTCTCAGGGAAATGCTTTCAGTGTTTCTCCCCTTCAGTATATTGTTGGCTGCTGGTTTTTCATTGACTCCTTTTATTGCTCTGAGGTATGTCCCTTCTAGGCCAATTTTGGTGAGCGTTTTAATCATAAAGCAGTGCTGGATTGTTTTTAATGCTTTTTCTAATCTATTGAGCTGACAATATAATTTTTGTTTTTAATTCTCTGTATGAGATGTGTCCCATTTAATGACTATCCTATGTTAAACCCTACCTGATATGAAATGCACTTGATTATGGTGGATTATATTTTTCATATGTTTCTGGATTCATTTAGCTCGTATTTTGTTGAGGATTTTTTCATTTATGTTCATCAGGGATATTGATCTGTAATTTTCTTGTTTTATTAGGTCCTTTCCTGGTTTGGTGTTGGGGTGATACTAGCTTCATAGAGTGATTTAGGGAGGATTACTTGTTTTTCTATCTTTTTGATTAGTTTCAGTAACACTGGTACCAATTGTCCTTGGAATGACTGATAGAATTAAGTAGTGAATCCTTCTGATCCTAGATGGTTTTTTTTTTGGGGGGGGGTGGGGTGGGGGCGGTAATTTTTGATTATTGTTTTAATCTCACTACTTGTTATTAGTGTGTTTGGAATTTCTATTTCTTCCCAATTTAATCTAGAAGGGTTGTATATTCTCCAAAATTTATTCATCTTCTCTGGATTTTCTAGTTTGTTTGCATAAATTTATTCATAGTACCCTTGAATGAACATTTGTACTTCTGTGGTATCAGATGTAATACCTCCCATTGCATTTCTAATTGAGCTTGTTTGGATCTTCTCTCTGCTTGAGAGTTAATCCCAGTAATGGTCTATCAATTTTGCTTACCTTTTCAAAGTGCCAGCTTTTTCATTTATCTTTTGAATTTTTTTTTTGTTTCAATTTCATCTAGTTCTGATCTGATCTTTGTTATTTCTCTCTTCTCCTGGATTTGGATTTGGTTTGTTCTTGTTGATCTAGTTACTTGAGGTGCAACCGTAGATTGTCTATTTGTGCTCTTTTAAACTTTTTTTATGTAAGCATTTAATGTTATGAACTTTCCTCTTCACCACTTTTGCTGTATCCCAGAGGTTTTGATAAGTTGTATCACTTATTATTCAGTTAAAAGAATTTTTAAATTTATCCTGATTTCGATGTTGATCCAAAGACCATTCAGGGGCAGATTATTTAATTTCCATGTATTATAATGGTTTTGAGTGTCCCCTTAGAAGGTAATTTTCAATTTTATTCCTCTGTGGTATGAAAGGGCACCTGATATAATTTTGATTTTCTTAAGCTTTTGAGACTGTATTTTGTGAGTAATCATATAGTCTATCCTGGAATATGTTCCATAGGCTAAAGAAAAGACTGTATATTCTGCAGTTATTGGGTAGAATGTTCTGTGAATATCGTTTGTTTTATGTATACTGTACATCCATTATTTTTTTGTTGACTCTCTGTTTTGATGCCCTGTCTAGTGCTGCTACTGGAATATTGAAGTTCCCCAATATTATTGTATTGCCATCTATCTCATATCCTAGCTCTAGTAATAATTTCTATATGAATTTGGGAGCTCCAGTGTTAGGAGCATATATATTTAGTATTGTGATAATTTCCTGTTGGACTGACCCTTTTATCCTTATATAACATCCCTCTTCATCTTTTTTAACTGTTCTTGCTTTAAAATCTGTTTTGTCTGATAAAAGAATAGCTACTCCTGCTCGCTTTTGGTTTTCATTTGTGTGGAATATCTTTTTCTACCTTTTTACCTTAACTTTATGTGAGTCCTTATGTGTTATGTGAGTCTCTTGAAGATAGCAGATGCTTGGTGGATTTATATCCATTCTGCTATTCTGTATCTTTTAAGCAGAGCATTTAGACCTTTTACATTTAATGTTCATATTGAAAAGTGAGGTCCTGTTTTATTCATCATGCTAGTTGTTGCAGCTTTTACCCAAATTTAGATCTGTCCTGTTAGTCTCACCAATGCTACCCAGCCTGCTTTCCAAGAGCTACCTGAGTCTTAGACCACAATGCAAAACCAATGTTGAAACCTTGAGATTATAACTGGGGACACTCTTGAAGGATGTGATTTACTCAGAGGAATTAACTTTGCTATGGACCTCCAGGGTGAAGGTCACATGACCTTAGCATGATCAGATAGACAAAGCATGCAATGATGGGAGGAACCTAAATGCTCAGACCAAGAAGTGGGGACTGAATGAAGAAGTTGACACTGCATGACAGAACCCAGGATCCCACTATGTGGAGCCCTCATGTTACCCAATGGCAGGATCTAGTCAGATCCTGCCTCCTGGCATCACCTCTTTGCAAGATCCAGCCAGATCACTCCTCATTACACTCTGCGTATGAAATCCAACACAGCCCCCAGTCAGGAAGAAAGATATGAGGCTTTCCTCTTGTATCCTTGCCAGTCAACTTGCAGTCTTTGTTTTATCAAAAGCCAGTGCCAAAGTATTGGCTGCTCTGTAAGATGCTTGTGGAGTGTTTATAAGTGTTTGTTAGGAAATATGTCTTTTGAGTTTATCTTAGGTACTGTTTTAGGCCTGTATGTTAGACTGGATTCAACATCATGGAGATTTAAAAAAAAAAAAAAGGAAAGAAAGGATAGTTTGCTGTAACAGTAGCAAAGGAGCAATATTACTACCTGTTAATACCATTGGGATTTGGAACCCCTTAAGCCCGAGAAGAAAGAAAACTCTAGAACCTGAACAAGGGCAACGGAATGGTGAGTTTTAATATAAGAATAGCTATTATTATATAACTAATAATAGCAATATGTCCAGGATTAACATCAGAAATTCATGGGCATGTATGTTTTAAGTGGTATCTAAACTGGAAATTGCTGTGGCATTAAGAATTAGCCTTGATAGCCACAGTGATGAACACTGTGATACACTACTGAGTGATATGCTTACCATATTTTATGCTACTCAAGTAGTTTATACATGTTACTCCATTCAAACTTCACAGCAAAACTGTGACATAAAATGAATGATTTTTATATGACAGGTGTTATCTGGATCAAAGGAAATAATCTCCAAATATGTATTATGTAATCTAATTAAGTCAACATTGAGTAAATGTTAATAGGTATCCTTATAGTTAATGCATTTATTAATTTGAGCAAATATAATTTACAGAAGGAATTCAATGGTGACTATAGAAAGGTTCTGCAAGGCACCACAGAAAATTAATGAAATTGTTCTCTTTCTATGAAATCAATTTGTCTGAATTTTTCAAAATAAATATATTGCTGTCTCACCATAATTGGGGAACCTAGAAAAACGTATTCAATATTAATTTATTTCATTCTTCTTACTTAAATATTACCTTCCCAGTATTGTTTGTTTTCCTTCTTTATTTTTATTTTTTTTATTTTTTGAGACAGAGTCACCCTTGTCTCCCAAGCTGGAGTGCAATGGCTCACTGCAACTTTCACCTCCCAAGTTCAATGGATTCTCCTGCCTAAGCTTCCAGAGTAGCTGGGATTAAAGGCACCTGCAACCACACCCAGCTAATTTTTATGTTCTTAGTAAAGGTGGGGTTTCACCATATTGGCCAGGCTGGTCTTAAACTCCTGACCTCAGGTGATACACCCGCCTTGGATGCCCAAAATGCTGGGATTACAGGTGTGAGTTACCACGGCCAGCACCTACTCTTTTAAAGCTAAGGAAAATATTTATCCAAGCAAATCTATGTTATGTGTACTAAAGGAAACTAAATAATTTTGTGTCTATATGTGTGAAAACTTTATTTATCCTAGTAATTTTTTATTTATTTTTAATTTGATACATTCTTATTTTTGCTGTATGATTATGACTGGAAAACAGGCAAGATAATTTTGTCATTTTTGTCTTTCATTCTTGTCCCATTTCCATAGCTGTCAACCAGTTCTCATCATTTCTTTTAGATGATTCCAGAAAGATAACAACCTCCCTCTGTATAATCAATTGAAGTATTCAATAAATTAATATCCTACATGATCAGAGTTCTTAAGTCACCAAGAGTTATTTCTAATTGTACAACTGGCCTATCCATCACAGATGTGTATGAACTGTCAGCTTAACATAGGTTTTACAGCCATTTGCTTCATTTAACACATCATATCAGCCACCAATTTGGTTTTTATTTTTTGGAAACTTTTAATTTGCAAGCCATGATTACCTAATGTTGATTATTCCTGTATAATTAAGAATACCATTTAGGAACTGCTCTGGTAGATTCCCCACCTTTTTTCTTGTATATCTTTTTATTAATATCTTTGAACTGCATTAAGAAATAAGCATTAGAAGAATTTTATCAAAATTTATTTTAAAAATATAAAGAGTTATGGACAGACAATGAATTAGAGAAAAATGAAAAATACAGGACTTGCTCATTATTAATGTGGTTAGAGCCTGAATTACATAAACTCTTCAATTTTGTGTGTATGTGCTTTTCAGGGACATTGTCTTATTTCTGCATGGATATCTGTGATTATATGTGTATTTTTAGGGAGTTTTAACTTTTAAACAAGTCTTCACTCAAGTATTGCTGGTTATTTGGGGATGGTTGTCATTCTTTTTCATCTGTCCTTTTTTCTTTCCAGTTTAAACTACCTTGTAGTTGTTACATTATACATATTTCTGGGTTGGGAATCATTGTCTGCATTTGTAGAATTGCTTTCAGTAGAGACAGCCTTATTCTGTATCATAATCAGTGATTGGCAACTTTTGAGAAGCTGGAATTCTTATAATGGATTGGTAAAGCTTAACTTCCAGCCCCTTCAAGATTTTCATCCTCCAACCGCACAACCAGTAAATGATCACTAATAGAAGTGGAAAAGAAAATACACATGCTGATAGCCAGACAGGTCATGAAGAGTAAATTAGTATGTCATTTGTTTTAGGTATTAAATGTTGCGTAGTCATACTATAATTAATTAGCTTTTTTGTTGCTTTGTAGGTTCCAAAAGAGTCTACAAATGTTGTCTCCTTAATCCTTGCATGTAACATGAGTCACTGAATCAGTTAAACCTTTGGTGGCACATGTTTGTTACTAGGGTCAAAGGAGATAATCCATCTCAAGGCCTCTTGGACATTGCAAACCGTGTAACTCATTAGTCATGTAACTACTCCTGCTTCTCCTCCTTTTCTCCTTAATCCTTGTAATTAACATGAGTCACTGAGTCAGTAAACCCTTCAGTGGCACATGTTTGTTACTAGGGTCAAAGGAGATAATCCATCTAAAGGCCTCATGAACACTGCAAACCAGGTAAGTCATTAGTTATGTAACTACGTTTGCTTCTCCTTTTCTCCTTAATCTGTACATGTAACATGGGTCACAGAGTCAGTAAAACCTTCAATGGCACATGTTTCCTTTTAGGGTCAAAGGAGATAATTCATCTCAAGGCCTCATGGACATTGAAAACTGTGGAAATCATTAGTTATGTAGCTATTCCTGCTTCTCCTTCTTTTCTCCTTAATCCTTGCAATTAACATGAGTCGCTGAGTCAGTCAAACCTTCAGTGGCACATGTTTGTTGCTAGGGTCAAAGGGGATAATCCATCTAAAGGCCTCGCGGGCATTGCAAACCGTGTAAGTTATTAGTTATGTAACTACTCCTGCTTCTCCTTTATCTCTTTGTAGTGGTACTGGTAGTAGAGTAGTAGTAGTGGTAAAGATTGTATTACTAGTACTTTGGTAAAAATAAGATCATGTTCAATAAACACCTTTTATTATGTCAGAGATTGGAGAACATATAGCAGCAAAATGAATTTCTTATTTTCTAGTTTTCTGAGGTTAATGGGGATCGGTTCTGTGAGGTTAACACTGTATAGCAGTCTTAACTCAATGTTGTTCTACTGTTACATGATTATCAGTGATTACTGTCATTTTTTTTTGGGTTTTTTTTTTTTTTTCCGTTTGCAAATGTATGTTTTACACATGTCCTCAATCACTATGACAAATCAAAACTTTTGGATATTGTTTCTTTGGAACCAGTTTGTTGTAGGTATGAAATGTGGAAATGCATATGAACATCTGAACTACGTATCTGCCAGGTCTGTAATCATTCAGGAGATTTTCCTGTTGGCTCTACTGCTGGCAGTGCTAGTACTATAATTAATGATCTCAGTCCTAGTAACACTGCTATTTTATTAGTACTAAGAAGAGTATCATCAGTTATTACTCATAGGATTTCACTGGTGCTTTTTCACACACACACACACACACATATATATATAGTCGTGTGTTCTGCTTTGTTCTGATTTATTGTTCAGTTTACATATTTTTCTCGAAAACCCTGTGGATCTCTATGCCCAAAGAAATAATTTATTTACAATGAAAGTATTCAAGCCACTGGAAACACAGGTAAGGAGAAGCTAATGTTTGAAGATGACAGACTCTTGATTTTATTCATCCATGATTGCAAATTATAAAATATTATGTCCTTGCCTTATCACTTACTTTAATTATGCATAATCATTGCATGTAAATGGTGAATGGGACATCCTCACCTGGTTCCTGATCTCACGAATCAAGAATAAGAAAGTTAACCATTAAGTCTTCAGTTGGCTGTGGGTTTTCATAGATGCCCTTCAACCAGTTGAGGATATACTCTGTGCTACACCTGATTTTCTGTTATTTTTTTTCTGATATAGATATTAGATTTAGTCACATATTTATCTGCATCTATTGAGATGTTCTTTTTATTCCATTTTAATCTGTTAATATTGAACATTGCCAGACTTTCCTGGGGATTCTATTCTCTGTATTGGAGTCAGTATTCTCTCTTTGTGAATTTGGCAGGAGAATGGACGGACTATTCTAATGTTTCCCCTCTCTCACACATTACTCTAGAGTATCTGAAAGACACGTTTTTCTGTATATATCTGCTGGGTTTTTTTGTTTTAGACTGCAGATAAATTTGATCACTGTTCTTTCATCTGATCTGGAAATAGTAATCTCCAATTACCGAATGGTGGGAGTATTAGAGGTATTTCACATGTAGAGGTTTATGTACAAGAAACATAATTTTTACATATTATCCATTCATTACCACCTTACCTCTGATATGGCTCATTATTTTTGAGACCATTCTGGTGGTATGTTTACACCTATAGATCTATAAAATAGTTTTCAGTAAAGCATTGTACCACCTAATTCATCTGGTAAGGGCTTTAAGTCATTAGCAATCCTGTAGTCTCCTCTTGGAAAAGTTTGTAGGTTTCAGAGAACTAAGTATATGGTTGGGCATTTCTACAAATTCATCTTTCTTTTTGATAAGATTCTTACTTTCCTAATATTTATTGATGGTTAATGCTGATAGTTTGTGAAGAAGGTACTTAGTGTGGTACCTCTTCGTTTTCTCCCACCCTTACAAAACTAGTGGTTTTCATATTTTAATGAATCTAGATAGACAGTAACATCTCCATTTTTAATGCATTGCTGTATTTAAGAAATTCTCATTCCACATCATCACCATCAGTTAAGTTCCAAGAGAGGCACTTAGGAGAACTCTGCCTTCCCATCATAAATCTGAAAGTACACGCTGCCAGCTGTTTCTGGATTGCTCTCATTCATCAGATTTATCAAGATTTTGGGACAATTTTGTGTAAAGGACGATAGTTAATAGTGATGGAGAATTATAGGTAATAGAATTGCCCACATACTTATCTCAATGATGGTTAAGTAAGTTGTAATTAGGAAATTTCATAAGTAAGCTTTCTTATCTAGATATGCCCTTTGTATCGCCATAAATGTGACATCTGCTATGTTGTTATATTTCAGGATTCAAGCATATCTTCAAGTTTTCTCACTAATCTTCATGACAAATTCGTGTCAGTGAGTATGTAAAAGATTCAGCGGCACGCATTTGTCGTGAGGATATATGAGAAGATTCACAGAAAATTCCCAAATACATTGATGTGGTGTAAGTGAGCATTTCAGAAATATAAGTTCTTGTTGTTGCTCTTGTCCTTTTATTTGTATCTGCCTTTATTTTTCCCATAACTTATGAAATAAGGCAATGAACTATAACGAGATATATAGTAGCCTCTGACTCCATGCCAACTGGTATATTCAGTGCTTGTTCTCGCATGATAAACAGCCTGTCATCATCTGTATGAGTCAAACACCCTAAGGCCAATGAAAGAAATAGATGTTGGCAGAACTCGGTCAAAATAGGAATTGTTTTCCAGATGTTTCCTCTCACAGCTTTTCTTGTTCTCTAACAGTCTCAGGAAATGGGCATATTTCTTCTGTGCTCCATATCAACAGTTGTATTTGGTTTGATGAAGAAAGGATATGAAACTTTGCTACATTGGTGTCACACTTTATAGCAGGATAATAGGTGAATCATCACATAGGTGTTGATAGTTTCAGGTGGGAGTGAGAGCGAGGTTCCAATCATGGCTAGGAGAACTGGATTGGCATCACACATTTAGCCAGTACCATTTGTGCAAACCACTTTTGAGACAGGGCTTACCTTTCTTGGTTCTCGTCTTCTAGATTTTGGCCAGACATTCCCTCGTTTACAGGAAGGTCTTTGAGACTTTCAAGAGGAGTTGTAAAATGTATTTTGTTTAGCTTGCTTAGTTTCCGAAGCAATAATGTTGGAATGAATTACCTTTCTCCATTATCAAAATCAGTAGTTTCCAAATATGTTTGAATATAATGATTACTGGTACTAAGGGAAGCTTTTGGTTTTTGTATATGTCTTGTCTACCCAACTTACTAAAGCTAACAGTAGTCATCATTTTAGCTTAGTTTTCTTCAGTTCTTTGTGTGTTTGATATTAACCATGTGCATGAGGCATTGCAAAACCAAAAGCAAACTCTACATTCCATTTTGATAGTGAGTCAGAGAGCATGCTAAATGTTGGAAATAGACCTCGCGCATTTGTCTACATTTGCCTTTTAGTGACAAGATGTTTACTTCAGGCCAGGCGTGGTGGGTCACACCTGTAATCTCAACACTTTACGAGGCTGAGTTGGGCGACTCACCTGAGGTCAGGAGTCAAAGACCAGCCTGGCCTATATGGTGAAACCCAGTAACTACTAAAAATACAAACGTTAGCTGCCCACCACCATGTCCAGCTAATTTTTGTGGGTATTTGTTCCCATTTCCACCATATAGTTTGGAAGGGAAATTTCCCATTAGCCAATTTTAAGCAAGGAAATCCTGAGACTTTAAAGGATTCTCTAGTGTCTCATGGCAAGTACATTTTTAAAGATTAAATATATTTCTGTATTGGTTATTAACAAAATTAGTAGCAAGTCACATAATTTTTTAAATAAGTCAATGATTTATAATGAGATAATAATCTCTCAGTACATGTCAGGTCATGACTTTCTGGGTGTATTTAAAATATAACCACATTAAAAATATATACCGATGTGCCTAGAAACACATGTTGACCTCTCTTCAGGTTTTCAAATTGCAGTTTGGTACTTTATTTATTTATTTATTTATTTTGAAAATTGGAACCTACTTTGGCCATTACTATACTACTTGCTTTTATTCTCCAGAATACTCCATGGATGTCCATACTGAAAGATGTGTGTGTGTGTGTGTGTGTGTGTGTGTGTGTCTTTATAAATGTCCATGTATCCATATGTTCATTGAATCACAGGAATGCATTGCAGGCTTTTGAATTGTGAGCACTAATCTTTCCATATTTTTATAGTGGACATTGGAATGTATAATATAGACATTTCTCTTCCTTCTTTTCCTTTGAACTTGTCATGACTATCTTTAAATATTTTACTTTCTATTACTGATTGCCTTATAATATTATCATATATCTATTAGTCACCTTTGCTAGAAGAGGTCTCTGTAGGTTAGCACCCCATGCAGGTGGTAATTCCACGTGGTGAGATAGCAGAACAATGGTTTGGAGGTAATGCAGCCACTTTGGTTCCAGTTGATGAAGTTGGGTTTAGTCAGTTCCTTCACCCAGTGGAAAACTAGAGAAATTAAATCTCTAATGTGGACATCATCATAGTCATGAACAAGGGGAAGCTTCTGTTCTGAAAAGGATTCAACCATACAATGAGTTTGGGAGGAATTTGCTGTCAGTTCCTGCATTGTTCTATTAAATATCTGAAATAGCAAAAATGTTGAGGGCATTTAGTTTAAAGAAATATAATTAAATAGCAATGGTGAATTATGACTAATAACATTACTGAAAATCTTACACCTGATAGATCAGTGAGTAGATTGTAAAGGGTAAATGAATGTGTCACAAGTAGTTTTCTTAGGTATGTCTCATTGTGTTGTGGTAATATTATGTATTTAACTGTTACTTTTCAGACTGAAAGAATCCTGGTTTTCCCCTCAAAACAAATCTGTCAGTAAGTTAGCAAAAAATTCAGTGGCATGGGTTTGCCGTGAGGGTCAGATAACAACATATACATAAAAGCCTCAAATACATTGCCAACTATGTAAGTAAGGAACAAAGAAATGCAGCTTCTCCTTCCTGTTCTTTTTCTATCACTTTTTCACTTTCTTCTTCCTCTTCTTCCTGCTTTTCATACTTCTTTACTTTCCCTTACCCCTCCTCCTGTACTTTCTCTAATTTCTATTTTTCTCCTCATTCTTGCACTATGTTTTTCATTCTTTTTTTTACTGTTATGACTAATATAATTCCTACTACTACCACTTTGAGTAAGTATATGACTCCTTTTTATTTCACATGTAGGAGCAAGTGAATTGTCACTTGGCATTGCTATCTTAGGATATCCTGAGACGTGCAAGAATACAAGGCTTCCTGCTTATGAGACTCTTTTTCTGATTTAATTCTGTCAACTCTAACAAACACTAGATGTACATGAGGCTTAATTAAATATCATCAGAAAGAAATTCATTCACAGAATGTAGACAATGCTACTCTCATTAGAACCATGACAGTCCTGTCAAATCCAGTCCTCTTCAAGAACTAAGGATGACCAATGGGAGCTAATATGAGCAATTAGGGAAAAAAGTCTCCCAAAATAGATTGAGTTCTTCTCCTGCTATAGGTTCCTGTTAGGTTATGTGATACATCCCTTTAGTTCTTCTGGAAAGATATACTCTTTTTCTCATAGATGTCTGGAAAGAATATACATTTATGCCTAGCAGATAAATGTAGAAGATATATGTGTAAGTCTTTGTATGTTTATATTTTGCTTTCATTCTTTTCTGACAGGTTATTTTTTGTGGACAAGAATCATGCTGTTTATTGAATATTTCCTTTTTGCCCTGCCACCTACTTCTTGACACTACTCATTTTAACACCATTCTACCTTTTTTTGATTATACCTAAAGAATTACGAAAACAATTTTAAATGTAACATCATGTAATCTACTTAAAGTAAGTGCTTTAAATCATTAGCAATTTTTAGCTCTCCTCCTACATAGATTAATATTGTTCAGAGAACTGAACATAACTTAAGGGTTTTGCCTCCTTCTCATCTAGCCTCACAAATTATCATCTTGAAGCATTAATATCTAGAGAACTCAAGGTTGGAAAACTCCAAAATTTTAGCTGCCTTTAAAAATTTATAAATAAATTTACTTTTTATTTCAATTTTTATTTTAGATATAAGAAGTACATGTGTGGGTTTGCTACATTGGTCTATTGCATGAAGGTAGAGAACATAGTACCTGACATGATTTGGCTCTGTGTCCCCACCCAAATCTCATCTTGTAGCTTACATAATTCTCATGTGTTGTGGGAGAGACCCCGTAGGAGAGAATTCAATCATAGGGGTGGGTCTTTCCCATGCTGTTCTAGTGATAGTGAGTAAGTCTTATGAGATCTGATGGTTTTAAAAACAGGAGTTTCCCTGCACAAGCTCTCTCTGTGCCTGCTGCCATCCATGTAAGATGTGACTTGCTCCTCTTTGCCTTCTACCATGATTGTGAGGCCTCCCCAGCCACATAGAACCGTGAGCCCATTAAACCTATTTTTATTCCCAGTCTTGGGTATGCGTTTATCAGCAGCATGAAAATGGACTAATACAGTACCCAATAGGTAGTTTTTAAACCCACCACTCTCCTTTCACCCTCCCTCCCTAGTAGTCCACAGTGTCTGTTGTTCCCATGTTTATCTCCATGGGTCCTCAATGTTTAACTCCGACTTATAAGTGAGAACATGCAGTATTAGGTTTTCTGTTCCTGCATCACTTTGCTTAGGATTATAGCCTTCAGCTTCATCCATGTTGCTGTAAAGGATATTATTTCATTCTTTTTTATGGCTGTATAGTTTTCCGTTGTGTAGAAGAACCACAGTTTCTTTACCTATTGAGATCATTGATGAGTTTCTAGGTTGATTCTGTGTCTTTGCTATTGTGAATAGTGAATATGTGAGTGAATGTGTATTTTTGGCATACTGATCTGTTTTCCTTTCAGTATATACCCAGTAATGGGATTGCTGAGTTGAATAGTAGCTCTGTTTTAAGATCTTTGTGAAATGTCCAAACTGTTTTCCACGGTGGCTGAACTAATTTATATTCACAGTAACAATGTACAAGCATTCCCTTTTCGCCATAGCCTCTCCAGCATCTGTTGTTTTTTGATAGGGGAAAAAGTTAACAATAATAATTGACCCTTTAATTATTTTTTGACCCTTTAATTTTAAATGATACTTGGTTAGTTATAATTTAACCAAGGTATAATTTTCATACTGTAATTTCTTTACTATTTTTATTGATTTTTACTTTTCAAATGTACTTTCTGAATGTTTTCTTAAGTAATCATGTGTCAGGATAAATTTCTCTGGTCTTTCTAGGTTAGTACTGCTCATATTAACTCAAGGCTGCAATGTAAAAAAACATTGGTTTCCAGAGAGTGGGACCACTTCGCTTCCAGTAATGAAGGTGAACCTGGGCCATTACCAGCACATAGTACACAACTGGAGAACTCTAATCTCCAGATATGAATGGCATCAAAGTTAGTAAGTAGCAAAGGGATGCTTCTGTTCTGAAAATAATTGTGTCATATAATGAATTTGGAAGGAATTGATGGCAATGGGCTTAGGCTGTCATATCTAAAAGAGCAAAATTGTGGGACCATTTGGTTTAAAGAGATACAATTGAATAGTGATGGTGAATTATAACTAATAGAAGGAGTGACTGAAAACAGTACATCTGGTAGATTGGTAAGTAGATTGTAAATAGGAAATGAATGTATCATCCTACCCATGACAAATCTGTGTCAGTGAGTTAGTAAAAGATTCAATTACAGAGATTTGTCATGAAAGTAAATGGGAAATTTCTTACAAAATCCCCTAGTCCACTGACAGTTCGGTAAGAATTAATGTAACTTTTTCTTCCTGCTGTTGTTTTTCTTTATTTATAGACAATATAGATATTTATTCCCATTTTAAAATACAAAAGCTTTGAGATTATTTAATACTTATCTAGTAGTAATGTTAGAATTAGTTATTTCTCAACTTTTATTTTAGAATTACAACTAATAGAAAGAATGACTGAAAATAGTACATCTGATAGATTGGTAAGTGGATTGTAATATGTAGGGGGTGTATGTGCAGATTTGTTACAAAGGCACATTGCGTGATGCTGAAATCTGGAATATGAACGGAACTTGTCATTCACATAGTGAGCATAGTACCCAATAGGTAGTTTTGCAATGCTTACTCATTTCCCTCCCTCCCTCCTCTTGTAATCCCCAGTGTGTATTGTTCACATCTTTATGTCTATGTATTCAATGTTTAGCTCCCACTTATAATTGAGAATATGTGGTACCTGTTTTTCTGTTTCTGCATTATTTTGCTTAGGATAGTGGTTTCCAGTGGCATCTATGTTGCCATAAAGGACATGATTTTGTTCTTTTTATAACAGGGTAGGATTCCATGGTGTATATCTACCATATTTTCTTTATCCAGTCCACTGTTGATGGGGATATGCATTGATTCCATGTTTTTGCTATCATGAATAGCACTGCACTGAGCATATGGGTGCATGCATCTTTTTGGTAGAATGATTTATTTTCCTTTGGGTATTTACCCAATAATGGGGTTGCTGCATTAAATGGTAGTTCAAGTCTTGGTTCTCTGAGAAATTGTCAAACTGATCTCCACAGTGGCTGAGGTAATTTACATTCCCAACAGTGTTTAAGTGTTTTCTTTTCTTCACAATCTCACTAACATCTGTTATTGTTTTTGAATTTTTAACAAAAGCCATCCTGACCAATGTGTAATGGTATGTCATTGTAGTTTTGATTTGCAATCTTTCTAATCTTTCTATGATTAAGTGATGTTGAACATTTTATTCATGTATTTGTTGGCTTGCTTGTATTTCTTCATTTGAGAAGTGTTTGTTTATGTTCTTTGCCCACTTTTTAATGGGGTTTGTTTTGAGCTTGCTCCTTATAGATTCTGGATATTAGACCTTTGTCAAATGCATAGTTTGTAAATATTTTCTGCCATCATGTAAGTTGTCTGTTTATTCCTTTGATATTGTTTTCTTGCCTTGCTGAAGCTCTGTAGTTTAATTTGGATCCACATGTCAATTTTTGTTTTTGTTGCAATCGCTTTTGATGACTTAACCATAAACTCTTTGCCAAGTCTGACATAAAGAAAGGTATTTCCTAGGTTATCTTCTAGATTTTTTATAGTCTGAGATCTTATATTTAAGTCTTTAATCCATGTAGAGTCAATTTTTGTATATGGTAAAATATTGGGGTCCAGTTTCATCTGCATGTGGCTAGCCAGCTATCCTAACACTATTTGTTGAAGAGGGGGTGCTTTCCTCATTGCTTGTTATTGTTGGCTTTGGCAAAGATCAGATGGTGGTAGGTGTGTGGCTTTAGGTCTGGGTTCTCTAATCTGTTTCATTGGTCTCTGTGTCTGTTTTTGTACCAGTGCCATGCTGTTTTGGTTACTGCAGCCTTATAGTATAGTTTGAACTCCAGTAACATGATGCTTCCAGCTTTGCTCTCTTTTATTAGGATTGTTTTGGCTTAATTGGAATCTTTTCTGGCCTATATGAATTTTAGAATAGCTTTTCCTAATTCTGTAGTAAATTGATATCATCCATTTATATTGAGGTAAACATTAGAAGCACATTCTCATATTCCCTTTAAAATATTATCTGTTAATTGTAGATTGATAATGAATTTAAGAAAAATCAGTAATGCTATAATATAAGTATTGTTTGGCAGGTCATATTTTAATTAGCTGTTTCATAATCATTTTATATTTATATGTAATTTGCCAGGATATTATATTTATTTGTTATAACAGAAAAATACAATGTAAGTTCATTTTTAGAAATTTTAAACTTTTAAAATGTTTTGCATGCATTCTTATTTCAATATTCTTTGGTTAATAATTGATTGCTGATGTTATTAGGGGATTGTGATTTTTAAAATAGGAATTTACCATGTATGTAAATGATATTTCATAGCTTTTTGCTGCGGTAATATTGCTTTTGAGTCTCTTAACATTAAAATTTCCAATGTACTTTTGTCTATCATTTAACAAAGGGGATATGTTCTGAAAAATGTGTCCTTAGGCAGTTTTGTCATTGTGTGAACATCATAGAGTGTGCTTACACAAACCTGGATGGTATAGCCTTCCACACACCTAGGTTGTATGGTACAGCCTATGGCGCCTTGGCTATAATTCTTTACAGCATGTTACTGTACTGGATAATGTAGGCAAATGCGACAAAATTGTAAGTATTTTTGCATCTAAACATAGAAAAGGTATATTAAGATATGGTATAGTTAAAAAGTAGTACACATAATAGGGCACTTATCAGGACTGGAGATTGTAGGACTGCAGGTGGCTCTGGGTGAACCGGTAAGTGAATGGTGAGAGAATGTGAAGACCAAAGACATTATCGTATACTACTGGAGGCTTTATAAACACTTTACACTGAGACTACACTAAGTGTATTTTAAAATACTCTTCTTTATTCAATAATAAATTAAACTTAGCCTGTAAATGTTTATACCCTTTTTAATTTTTTAAACTTTTTACTTTTTTCTAATAACATTTAGCTTAAAAGACAAACTTGTTTTAAGCTTTCTTTATATCCTTATTCCATAAGCTTTTTTTTTCTTTATCTACTTTTTAAAAGCTGTTGTTAAAAACTAAGAGACACAGACACACACATTAACCTAGACCTATATAGGGTCAGGATCATCAATGTCCCTGTCTTCCACCTTCACATTTACGCCACTAGAAGGTCTTCAAAGGCAGTAACACACATGGTGTTGTCATCTCCCATGATAACAATGCCTTCCTCTGGAATATCTCCAGAAGAAACTGTCTGAGGCAGTTTTACAGTTAACTTTTGTTTTAAGAAGTACAAGGAGTACCCTCTAAAATAATAAATAGTATAGTAACAACATATTCCAGGAACATAGTCATTTATTATTATCAAATATTATATACTCTACATAATTTTATGTGCTATGCTGTGACATCACCAAATTATATGAATTTCTCAGTTGTGCAATAATCTATGGAACCACCATTGTATATGCTCAAATAATAAAAAGTATGGTATAGAAAAATTTAATCCTATAACATACTTGTTTATGGTCATCAAATATTATGTACTGTATGTATTATATGTGCTACACTTTTATATGAATGGTAGCACTATAGGTTTGTTTACACCAGCATTACCATAAACACATGAGTAATGTGTGGCACTAGAATTTATGACAGCTACTATGTCACTAGGCAATAAAAACTTTTCAGCTCCATTTGAAACTTATGGGACCACCATTGTATATGCAGTCTGTCATTTTTGTATGGTGTAGAACTGTCATTTCACATACTGTCTCCTTTAATATTCATTAACTATTATTATTAAGAAGTATTAAAAATGTCACTAATACATATTTATTATGATTATACTACTGTAGGCTTTATAAACACTTTACACTGAGGTTACACTAAACGTATTTAAAAATATTCTTCTTTCTTCAATAATAAATTAACCTTAACTTATTGTAAATGTTTATAAACTTTTTAGTTTTAAATTAGAAAACCTATCACATTTTCTGTCAGGTATGTAATTGTTCAGGAAATACTACTTTTTTTTTGTTGCTGTTATTACTACTCTTATGTTTATTAGTAACGGAAAGCACACTTTTACTTACCACTTTTAACAGGATGGTATTCAAAGAAATTGTAATGATTAAATAACCTGATAATACCACACAGGAAGATTTTTTTAAAATCCATTGAACTAGGATGATCATTCGATGAATATTTTTAAATTCAATGAATCTAGTACAATGAGAGAGTGGTTATAATGTAAAACGTAATTCTCTCTCATGACAAACATGCTTCTCCACCTCTCACTTTAAACCTGTTCTACATAACCAGTGTTTAACATATAGCTCTATTTTTCATGTGCCAAGAAATACAGACAGATCAGTGTTCAATTTTATTTCCAGGATGTAGTCGTTTTATCCAGTTTGCTGTACAGATTGAAATATAGTCTGCTTGTTGATATTCAATGTGTTTACCCTTTAGATCACTTCTTGCAAATCCATGCCAGAATAGATCTAAATTGTGTTTTCACACAGTCGAAGCATGGAGAACACAAAGAAGACATTGAGATGAGAGCAGAGGTGAATGGTTTCAGTTGATTTTGATTCTTATCAATCCAAGATTCATATTACATACTTCTAAAAATCAATTCATTCTGTTTTTTGAGAACAATATCTCTTCTATTAATGTGCTGTTGGAACAATTGTCTTCTATGTAGTTTGCAAAGTTTGATCCCAGCTATTGCCAAAACATTTGTTTTTCTGTAATCACTCTTGTTGGGTTTCATTATGTTAGTCCCACATTTGGAGGTGAGTTTGGAATGACAAAAGAAGCAACGCTCATTTTGCATCACCCTGGGTCAACTGGGCTTCCATTTAATGAAGTTGGGTCGTATCTCTCACCTAGGACCCAGACACCATGAGAGCTTGACCACGAAAGAGGCAGTTAGAAAGGATGGTTGGCCTTCACTAATGTTCCTGAATTTTTATGTGTGTGTGTGAAGAATTTCTGAATGGGAAACCTGTGTAGTTACTACAGTCACCTTTACCATGTTGAAGTTCATGTTGTGATGATGTACTCACTTACATGCCT
The DNA here is from genome assembly GCF_001604975.1 of Cebus imitator. NCBI lineage: Eukaryota > Metazoa > Chordata > Mammalia > Primates > Cebidae > Cebus > Cebus imitator. The sequence goes on along the minus strand of NW_016107807.1, from coordinate 833,836 downwards.
GTCACTATTTATGTTAGAAAATTTTAACATGTATTTCTCAGATATTTCTAACAACAGTTCTGGGATAGAAAATTAATAACAATTTCATGTAATTTGAACACTACTAGAATTTGATCAAAGGAATCCATAATGACAGGTAAGTGATCGTTAAGTCAGTGTTAACGATCAGTATTAATGCTTATGATTTTTATTAAGTTTAAAATTATTATTATACAGATAGAAAGCTTTAATTAGATTAAAGTGACTCGTTTAGGACACCAGAGAAAGTAAGCATGGTTTTTCTTTTTCATGTGGGATTTTTAATGATGCATATACTTTTATCTTATAGTAACTCGTGAATCTAAGATACACTTACCCCCAGATGAACACAGATTTGTGCATTTCCATATCGTTTCCATAATGAATTCCATGGTAACTTAATATTGAAACCTATTTTTTTGTTTAAACAAACATATATTCTGTCCCCATAATTGAAGCTACCATGTATATTTTTCTGTTTGTCTTGAGCCTGTCATTTGGTAAAATATGGCATTAGACTCTGATTTTTGTGTAATATGATAAGTCCATGAATGTGAAAAATTTTCACCTGTCAACATCAAAACCATTTGGTGTTTTATAATACAACACTATAATTAAAGTGGTATACAGTTGAATTAATGATGCAAACTGAGGATGTAAACATTTTTCTACTATATACACAGTTTTCTGTATATCACAACATATCACAACTGTTTGCACTCTTTTTTTTTTGAGACAGAATCTCGCTCTGTTGCCCAGGCTTGAGTGCAGTGGTGTGATCTCAGCTCTCTGCAACCTCTGCCTCCTGGTTTCAAGCAATTCTCGTGCCTCAGCCTCCTGAGTAGCTTGGATGACGGCCACGTGCCACCATGCCTGGCTAATTTTTTGTGTTTTTAGTAGAGACGGGGTTTCACCATGTTAGCCAGGATGGTCTCGATCTCCTGACCTCGTGATCCGCCCTCCCCAGCCTCCCAAGTTTGCACTCTTTTCTAGCAAAGTCTCTGTGAATTTTTTGGGCGATAACCCTGTATGTTCAAATTTTGACAATACCATTCAGGATGCAGTATGGCAAATGTTTTTTCTACTTTCTCTATGGATTTATAGAATGATAAAACTTGTTGATATTTAGATGTTAAAAGTAATATCACTTTGCAAAATTTCCGTGAATGTAACATCTATGTTCCCAGTGTGCATTGGCAATAAGGAATTTGGGCAAAATAAAATCAAAGTCCTTCTTACAAATAAACATTGCACATCTCCCGATTTTGGTACACGCCATACATTTTGTTTTCATCAAGAAATCCATGCTATATTCTTCCTGAATGTCTAGAAGAGATATAAGAACTTTCTTAGCTTTTTTGTTTGTTTATATTCATAATGTTTTAATCTCCATTATTTTTGCTATTACTGGCAGCCAGGTATATAACTATGTTTTTAGCATACGTACTGCTGAGGCGACCGCGTATAACTAGGTTTTCAAACCCAACTGTGTTCTCTGAGTCCTCCTTATATTTTAGACTGCTCTTGTTAGATTATTACACTTACTGTTTTTATGATTTAGAGTTGAATGAAGCTTTATAGCATCAATTATTAACTGATTAAGAATACAGTGAAAATGGGTTTTAGCAAGTAAGTGATCTAATCTTGTGATAATAAAATTGTTTTTACTTCTATGTTGCTTCTAAAGTTCACAAAGTACTATATCTCCTAGATATGTAATGATTCATCAAATGATGGTTATGGTTATGACTGTAACTACTATGATGATGATTAATTTTACAAATGTTTCAAGGTTGAAGTTTAATTTTCACCTTTTTTGAAATTTTGGGACATTTAAAGGCTAAATGACTTGCTAATATTCCATTCCAAGTGGACTTTTAATAAAATTATGTTCTAATGAATTTTAATGAAAATTTTCAGTTCTTGGCATATCTAGTAAAATGGGAACAAGTTGTTTAATAATTATTGCTTTTTATAAGTGTTATTCTGTATATCTTTTGTATCCACCTATAACTACCTGGAGCTTCACATAAAATCATCTTTGCCATGTGCCACATAGACCTCAGGTATCTATGAGGATTTGAGGTAATAGAGACAAGCAATGAGATGGTAGTAGTTAGTTCTCAGAGAGACTTTGCTGGGGTTCACATCCTGTGGTTTTCTATAATAAGTCTGAATGAGAAATGTGTCATTAATATATGTGTCTTTAGTAAAAATGGATGCCGTGATTACTAAACATTTTTGTTTGTATTATCACTTTTTAAGTTACAAAATTATTTTATACCTCTCCACTTTAATAAAAATCATATAATATAAATTGAATTTTTTTATTTGTTTTTTTATTAACATTTTTAAAAATATGGAACACTTCATGAATTTGCATGTCATCCTTGTGCAGGGGCCATGCTAATCTTCTCTGTATTGTTCCAATTTTAGTATATGTGCTGCCAAAGCAAGCACATAAATTGAATAATTTTATAGAATTTTTTGATTGAAGAGCCCACAAATTCAGTTAAGAAACTCTAACTGAAAAGTTAATAAGCATCAAATTGATGTTAATATTGGTTATTGTTTTTATTTTATTAATATCACAAATAGTTATTTAAAAGATAGGAAATATTGGTGAATGTGGAATGTAGTGAATTATTCATGGCCCTTGATATAATCAGTGATGTAGTTTACCTTGTTTGAAAAAAGTAAATGTCTTTGGTAATTAAAAAATACTAATAATAGATGTGGGCCAGAGGCCAAGGTGGGCAGATCATGAGGTCAGGAGTTTGAGACCATCCTGGCTAACATGGTGAAAACCCATCTCTATTTTAAAAAACACAAAAAGTTAGGTGGGCATGGTGGCATACGCCTATAGTCCCAGCTACTACTCAAGAGGCTGAGGCAGGAGAATCGCTTGAACCTGGGAGGCAGAGGTTGCAGTGAGCTGAGATCGTGCCATTGCACTCCAGCCTGGGCGACAGAGCAAGACTCTGTCTCAAATAATAATAATGATAAATATATAATTTCACAGTAAGTAGAGAACCTAGGCAACATAAAGTATAGGCATACCCTAGAGATATGGTATGTTCAATTTCAGACCACCACAATAAAGTGTATATCACAATAAAGCAAGTCACACAAATTCTTTGGTTTCCCAGTGCATATAAAACTTATGTTTATATTGTACTGTGGTATGTTAAATATGCAGTAGCATTATGTTTAAAACATACATACTTAAATTTAAGAATCCTGTATTTGTAAAAAATGCTGAAGATCATCTAATACTTTGGTGAGTCATCATGTTTTTACTGGTAGAGGGTCTTGCCTCGATGTCATTGGCTGTTGTTGGTAGTTGCTGAAGGTTGGGGTGGTTGGCCAGTTTCTGAAATTGAAGTTTGCTACATCAATTGATCTTGTCTTTACAAAGGATTTTACTGTAGCATGCAATGCTCTTGCATAGCATTTTATCCACAACTGAACTTTTTTGCCAATTTGGAGACAATTCTTTCCAACTGTCCTGCTGCATTGTCAATTAAGTTTATTTACTATTCTCAATCTTTGTTTTCATTTCAACAATGTTCACAGTATCTTCACCAGGAGTAGATTCTATCTCAAGAAAACCATTTTCTTTGCTCATCCATGAAAAGCAAGTTCTCATTGGTTAAAGTTTTATCATGAGTTTCTAGCAATTCAGACATCTTCAGGTTTCAATTCTATTTCTTGTTCTCTTGCTATCGCCACCAAATCTGCAATTACTTCCTCCACCAAATCATGAACGCCTCCAAGTCATCCATGCGAATTGGAATCAACTTCTTCAAAATACCTATTAATTTTGTTATTTGACAGCTTCCTATAAATCACATACATTCTTAATGGAATCCAGAATGATGAATTCTTCACAGAAGATTTTTAATTGGCTTGGCCCATATCTATCAGAGCAATTACTATTTATGTCATCTATAGCCTTATGAAATGTATTCCTTAAATAATAAGCTTTGACAATTAAAATCACTCCTTGATTCATGGGCTCCAAAATGGATATTGTATTAGCAGACATGAAAACAACATTTATCTCTTTATATATCTCCATCAGAGCTCTTTGGTGACTAGCTGCATTGTCAATGAGCAAAAATATTTTGAAAGGAATTTTTTAAGCAGTTGATCTCAATAGTGGGCTTAAAGAAGTAAACCATGCTGTAAACAGATGTGTTCTCATCCAGGCTTTGTTGTTCCATTTATAGAGTGCCAGCAGAGAAAATTTAGCATGATTCTTAAGGCCCCAGGATTTTAAGAATCATAATTGAGCCTTGGCTTCAACTTATAGTGATCTGATGCATCAGCCCCTAGCAAGAGAGTCATCCTGTCTTTTAAAGCTTTGAGGCCAGGTAGTGTTATCTCCTGTCTGTCTACAAAAATGCTAGATGGCATGTTCTTCCATTAGAAGGTGGTTTCATCTGGACTGAAAAATCTCTTGTTTCGTGTAACCAACCTTCATCTACAATCTTAACTACATCTGGATAACTTGCTATAGCTTTTATATGAACACTTAGTGCTTCTCCTTACACTTTTATATGGAAATGGCTTTCCTTGAACCAACATTGCTAGCTTGAAACTTTTCTTCTGCAATTTCCTCACCTCTCTCAGTCTTCATAGAATTGAAGACAGTTAGAGTCTTGCTTTGGAGTAGTTTCTGGCTTAAGAGAATGTTGTGTCTGGGTTTATCTGTCCAGAGAACTCAAACTCTCCATATCAGCATTGAGAGTGATTGATTTCCTTCTCCTTTGCATGATCACTGGAGTAGCTCTTTTAATTTTCTTCAAAAACTTTTCCTTGCATTCACAGCTTGGCTCACTGGTGCAAAAGGCCTAGTTTTTCACCTATCTTGAATTTTGACACATTTTCCTTACGAATCTTAGTCAGTTTTTAATTTATAGTTAGGGATGTGTGAGTCTTCCATTCACTTGAACACTTAGAAGTCATTGTAGTGTTTTTAATTGACCTAATTTCCATAGATTTTGGGTTTTTTGTTTTGTTTTGTTTTGGTCTCAGGGAATAGAGAATCATAAGGAGAGGGAGAAAGAAGGGAAATAGATGATTGTTGGGACAGTCAGGACACACATAACATTTGACAATTGTTTGCTCTCTTATATGGGTGGGGTTTCTGGCACCACCAAAACTATTGCAGTAGTAACATCCACGATCAATGATCACAAATCAGCATGGCAGATATGATAGCAAAAACAATTTCATTTCCTTAAACAAGGTCTGTGATCCTCATCAGCAGGAAGTAACTATAATGGTCCTTACCCCTTTTATCTCAAGATTGAGGAATGGACATAAAAAAGGGAGGGATTGTAACAATTTCTATAAAAAATTTTTGAGTTCTTTTTCAGTTGCTACGGAACCCCAGGTTGAACCTCACATAACCTAAACAGGATCAGATAAACCAAGTGTGCAACCATTGGAGGAACCTAAGTGCTCAGACCAAGAAGTGGGGACTGAATTAAGAAGTGGACACTGCATGGCAGGACCCAGGGTCCCACTATATGGAGCCCTCGTGTCGGCAGGATCCAGTCAGATCTTGCTTCCTGGCATCACTTCATTGCAAGATCCAATCAGATCACTTGTCATTACCCTCTGCTTATAAAATCCAACCCAGCCCCTGTCAGGGAGAAAGATTTGAGGCTTTCTTTTTGCCGCCTTCCCAGTCAACTTGCAAACGGTCTTTCCTTGTCAGAAGCCAGAGCTAAGGTATTTGCTCGTTTGTAAGACACTTGTGAAGTGTTCTGCTTGTTATTGATTACCTCTTTTGACTTTGTCCTAGATTCTGTGTTAGGCCTGTATTTGAAACTGGATTCAATATCATCCAGATTAAAAAAAAAAAAGGGTGGTTTGTTGTAATAGGAGCAACATTACTGTCTGTTAAGATCATTGGGATTTGAAATCTACTTAAACCCCAGAAAATTGAGAAAACTCTAGGACCTGAAGAAGAGCAATGGAATAGTGGGGCTTAATATTCACTCATAATAGCAACTCATTTAGGATTAACATCAGAAATTCCAGGGCTTGTATCTTTAAAGTAGGGCCTATATTGGAAATTGCTGTGGCATTAAGAATTAGCCTTGATAGCCACAGTGATGAACACAGTGATGCACTACTCAGTGCTATACTTATGATATTTTATGTTACTCAAATATTTTATGCATGTTACTCCACTCAAACTTTACAGCCAAACTGTGCTACAAAATAAATAATGATTTTTATATGACATAAGTGTTATCTGGATCAAATGAAATCTCCAAATATATATAATCTAATTAAGTCAACATTGAGTAAATAAATGTTAATAACCTTATTGTTACTGTATTTCTTAAATTGAGCAAATATAATTCACAGAAGAAATTCATTGCCGAGTGTAAACAAGTTGTGCAAGGTACCAGAGAAAATTAATGGAATTGTTCTCTTTCTGTCAAACAAATTTGTCTTAATTTTTCATAATAAATGTTTTGCTGTCTCACCATAATTGGGGAACCTAGGAAAATATATTCAGTATTCAAATGTATTAATTTATTTCATTCTTCTTTCTTAAATGTTACCTTACTAGTTTTTTTTTTTTTTTTTTTTTTTTTTTTTTTTTGAGACGGAGTTTCACTCATGTCACCCAGGTTGGAGTGCAACAGTGCAATCTCAGCTCATTACAACCTCTAGCTCCAAAGTTCAAGGTATTCTCCTGCCTCGGTCTCCCAAGTAGCTGGTGTTACAGACACCCTCAACCACACCCAGATAATTTTTTCTTGTAGACACAGGGTTTTACCATATGGCCAGGCTGGTCTCGAACTCCTGACCTCAGGTGATCCACCCACTTTGGCCACCCAAAATGCTGGAATTACAGGTATGAGCCACCACACCTGGCCTGTAGTCTTTTAAAATTAATAAAAATACTTATCCAAGCAAACCTATGTTACGTCTACTAAAGGAAATTAGTTTTGTGTCTATATGTGTGAAGACTTTATTTATCCTAGCAATTTTTGATTTATTTTTGTTTTTAATACAATCTTATTTTTGCTGTATGATTGTGGCTGGAAAACAGGCAAGATATTTTGTCATTTTTGTCTTTCATTCTTGCCTCATTTCCTTAGTGGTCAACCAGTTCTCTTCATTTTTCAGATGACTCCATAAAGATAACAACCTCCCTCTGTATAATGAATTGCAGTATTGAAGAAATTAATATACTGCATAATCAGAGTTGTTAAGTCATCAAAAGTTACTTTTAATTATACAACTGGGCTCTCACATCAAGAGTTTATGTGAACTATCAGCTCAACATGGGTTTTACAGCCATTGGCTTCATTTAACATATATCAGCCACTAGTTTTTTGGAAACTTTGAATTTGTAAGGAATTCCTGCAGTAGATTCTCCACAATTTTTCTTTGTATAACATTTTATTAATATCTTTGATCTGCATTAGGATATAAACATTAGAAGAGTTTTATCAAAATTTTTAAAATAATATAGAGAGAGTTATGGACATGCAATGAATTACAAAGAAATGAACAATACAGGACTTACTCATTATTAATGTGGATAAAGCCTGAGTTACATAATCCCTTGAATTTTGTGTGTATGTGTTTTTCAAGGACATTATCTTATTTGGACATGGCTGTGAATACATGTATACATACGTATACTTTTAGGAAATTTCAACTTTTCAACAAGTCTTCAATTATTACTTGTTGTTTGGAGATGGTTGTCATTCTTTTTAATCCATCCTTTTTCCTTCCCAGTTTAAACTGTCTTGTAGTTGTCGCATTTTACATATTTGTGGGTGGGGAATCATTGTCTATATATTTAGATTGCACTCAGTACCAACAGCCTCATTCTGTGTCATAATCAGTGATTTGCAAATTTTGAGAAGTCGGAATTCCTATAATGGATTGGTAGAGCTTAACTGCCAGCCCCTTCAAGATTTTCATCCTCCAAGTGCACAACCAGTAAATGATCACTAATATAAGTGGAAAAGAAAATACACATGCTGATAGCCAGACAGGTCATGAAGAGTAAATTAGTATATCATTTGTTTTAGGTAATAAATGTTGCATACTCCTACTATAATTACGTAGCTTCTTTGTTTGTTCGTAGGTGCCAAAAGAGTCTACAGATATTTTCTCCTTAATCCTTGCAACTGACACGGGTCACTGAATCAGTCAAACCTTCAGTGACACATGTTTGTTGTTAGGGTCAAAGGAGATAATCCATCTAAAGGCCTCATGAACATTTCAAACCATATAAGTCATTAGTTATGTAACTACTCCTGCTTCTCCTTCTTTTCTCCTTAAACCTTGCAATTAACATGAGTCACTGAGTCAGTAAAACCTTCAGTGGCACATGTTTGATGCTAGGGTCAAAGGAGATAATCCATCTAAAGGCCTCGTGGGCATTGCAAACAGTGTAAGTCATTAGTTATGTAACTACTCCTGCTTCTCCTTCACATCCTTGTAGTGTTACTGGTAGTAGACTAGCAGTAGTGGTAGAGACTGTATTAATAGTACTTTGGTAAAAATAAGAGCATGTATAATAAACACCTTTTATTAGGTCAGAGATTGGAGGTCATGTAGCAGCAAAATGAATTTCTTATTTTTCTCCTTTTCAGAGGTTAATATGGATGGGTTCTGTGAGGTTAGCATTGCACAGCAGTCTCAATGTTGTCCTATGATTACATGATTATCAGTGACTACTACGATTATCTGTGCCTTTCTGGTTTTCCATTTCCAAATGTATGTTCTACACATGTCCTCAATCCCCATCACAAACCAAAACATTAGGAAATTGTCTCTTTGGTACCGATCTGTTGTAGGTATGAAATGTGGAAATGCATATGAACATCTGAACTACATATCTGCCAGGTTTGTAATCATTCAGGAGATTTTCCTGTTAGCTCTACTGCTGGCAGTGCTAGTGCTATAATTAATGCTCTCAGTCCTAGTAACACTGCTATTATATTAGTACTAAGAAGAGTATCATCAGTTATTACTCATAGGATTTCACTGGTGCTTTTTCACACACACACACACACACATATATATATAGTCGTGTGTTCTGCTTTGTTCTGATTTATTGTTCAGTTTACATATTTTTCTCGAAAACCCTGTGGATCTCTATGCCCAAAGAAATAATTTATTTACAATGAAAGTATTCAAGCCACTGGAAACACAGGTAAGGAGAAGCTAATGTTTGAAGATGACAGACTCTTGATTTTATTCATCCATGATTGCAAATTATAAAATATTATGTCCTTGCCTTATCACTTACTTTAATTATGCATAATCATTGCATGTAAATGGTGAATGGGACATCCTCACCTGGTTCCTGATCTCACGAATCAAGAATAAGAAAGTTAACCATTAAGTCTTCAGTTGGCTGTGGGTTTTCATAGATGCCCTTCAACCAGTTGAGGATATACTCTGTGCTACACCTGATTTTCTGTTATTTTTTTTCTGATATAGATATTAGATTTAGTCACATATTTATCTGCATCTATTGAGATGTTCTTTTTATTCCATTTTAATCTGTTAATATTGAACATTGCCAGACTTTCCTGGGGATTCTATTCTCTGTATTGGAGTCAGTATTCTCTCTTTGTGAATTTGGCAGGAGAATGGACGGACTATTCTAATGTTTCCCCTCTCTCACACATTACTCTAGAGTATCTGAAAGACACGTTTTTCTGTATATATCTGCTGGGTTTTTTTGTTTTAGACTGCAGATAAATTTGATCACTGTTCTTTCATCTGATCTGGAAATAGTAATCTCCAATTACCGAATGGTGGGAGTATTAGAGGTATTTCACATGTAGAGGTTTATGTACAAGAAACATAATTTTTACATATTATCCATTCATTACCACCTTACCTCTGATATGGCTCATTATTTTTGAGACCATTCTGGTGGTATGTTTACACCTATAGATCTATAAAATAGTTTTCAGTAAAGCATTGTACCACCTAATTCATCTGGTAAGGGCTTTAAGTCATTAGCAATCCTGTAGTCTCCTCTTGGAAAAGTTTGTAGGTTTCAGAGAACTAAGTATATGGTTGGGCATTTCTACAAATTCATCTTTCTTTTTGATAAGATTCTTACTTTCCTAATATTTATTGATGGTTAATGCTGATAGTTTGTGAAGAAGGTACTTAGTGTGGTACCTCTTCGTTTTCTCCCACCCTTACAAAACTAGTGGTTTTCATATTTTAATGAATCTAGATAGACAGTAACATCTCCATTTTTAATGCATTGCTGTATTTAAGAAATTCTCATTCCACATCATCACAGTCAGTAAGTTCCCAGGGAGTCACTTAGGAGAACTCTGCCTTCCCATCATAAATCTGAAAGTACACGCTGCCAGCTGTTTCTGGATTGCTCTCATTCATCAGATTTATCAAGATTTTGGGACAATTTTGTGTAAAGGACGATAGTTAATAGTGATGGAGAATTATAGGTAATAGAATTGCCCACATACTTATCTCAATGATGGTTAAGTAAGTTGTAATTAGGAAATTTCATAAGTAAGCTTTCTTATCTAGATATGCCCTTTGTATCGCCATAAACATAACATCTGCTATGTTGTTATATTTCAGGATTCAAGCATATCTTCAAGTTTTCTCACTAATCTTCATGACAAATTCGTGTCAGTGAGTATGTAAAAGATTCAGGGACACGTATTTGTCGTGAGGATATATGAGAAGATTCACAGAAAATTCCCAAATACATTGATGTGGTGTAAGTGAGCATTTCAGAAATATAAGTTCTTGTTGTTGCTCTTGTCCTTTTATTTGTATCTGCCTTTATTTTTCCGATAACTTATGAAATAAGGCAATGAACTATAACGAGATATATAGTAGTCTCTGACTCCATGCCAACTGGTATATTCAGTGCTTGTTCTCGCATGATAAACAGCCTGTCATCATCTGTGTAAGTCAAACACCCTAAGGCCAATGGAAGAAGAAAATACTGGCACAACTGGGTCAAAATGGGAATTGTTTTCCAGATCTTTGCCCTCACAGCTTTTCTAGACCTCTAAGAGACCCAAATAATGGTCATATTTCTTCTCTGCTCCATATCAACGATTATATTTCTTTTGGTGAAGAAGGGATATGAAACTTTGCTACATTGGTGTCATGCTTTGTAGCAGGTTAATAGGTGAATGGTCACATAAGGATTGATAATTTCAGGTGGAAGTGAGGGGAAGGTTCCATTAATGGCTAGGAGAACTGGATTAGGGTCAGGTGTCTCCCCACATACTGTCTTACAACTTCCCTCTGCTTCAGATTAGTTCAGGGAAAATCAGAGCAGGAGAGGCCTGTAGGAAAATTCAAAAGTTATGAGTTAAAAGTGTACTTTTCTCTCAAGGGACGTATGAAGAAAATCAGTTTCTGCCTTTTACATCTCTGATGTACTTTAGCTTCACTTATGAATTTTTGCAATTCTTGTCATTGTTATTCTATGTATTTGGAATGAAGGAATATATGGAGAAAAGAAGGATGTGGGGGGTGTATTGGAGGAGTTTTTTGTAAACTTGGGAGAATCAAAGAACATGAAATGCTACATATACAAAAACTTCCATTTTTACAATGTAGAGAAGATAAAGATACTTCTTGAGAAAAGGAATTATGTCTAAACTCATTCTCTCCTGCTCCTGTCAATCATCTAGATAAACACAGAGATTAGTGGGTTTCCACTTAAGGAGGAATGCAATTTCGAGAGCAGTGGGATGGGCATTCTCTAGGCACCATCTTCTATTCAGTGGAATGATGAAACCTGTAGGGGACAATGGTGGGGGATGGGGCAGCAGCTCCACAATTGGCCACGCTGTGTGCGATGCCCTACTCAGAATGAAGCCATTTGTGTAGATTATGTGTCACTGGCTCCTTTCTGGATACAATAAGGCTCACCATGTATACATTTGTGGTGGCCTTTGGGCCTGTGTTGAGATATACTGCAAGGACCTCAAGCTGCCTTCCCTAATAACAGGAGAACCTAGCTGGCCGTGTTGACCTCAGGCATCCTCAAGATGATTTCAATGGTGCATTCCTACCAATGCGAACACCTACAGGTTATGGAAGAGAAAGATAAGATGAAGGTAGTTCCTAATAGAATAATAGAAAACGGTTACAAGCTTATTCTCTCCTGGTCCTGGCAATCACTGGGTAAACATAGAGCAAGTGAGAGTGTTCTCATTGAGGCAGGCATGAAAGTTGGTGGGCAGTGGGCTAGACATTATCTAGGATTTAATAATAAGTAAGTTCAAGCTTCAAGCATCCTGCTGTGTCGAGGGGAGTGATGAAAGGTGTAGGGAACAGTGGCGGGGGATGGGGCAGCACCTCCACAATCAGCCATGCTGTGGGCAGTGCCTTACTTAGAAAGGTGGCAGTTACTTATATTACATGTCACTGTGTCCTTTCTACGTACAGCAAGGCTCACTAAGTACAAGTTTGTGGTGGCCTTCGCACAGGTAATGAAGCGGAGCTGCAGGAGTTGTCTCTAATAATTCCAGGAGATCGTAGCTGGCCCCTGAACCTCAGGCATCCTCAAGACATGAACACCTGCGTGTCAGAGAAGAGAAAAAAGACATGAAGTTACTTCCTAATAGAAGAACAGAAAATGAACAAATTTGTTCTCTCCTGCTCCTGGGTATCATCTGGGTTAACACCGAGCAGGTGAGAGTACTCTCGCGGAGTGTGATATGCAAACTGGAGGGCAGTGAGCTGGAAATTCTCTAGAAGCGATGAATAAATCATACCAGGGTTCAAGCATTCTGTTGCGTTTAGGGGAGAGATGAAAGATGCTGGCAGTGACCACGCAAGACTGGGCAGCACCTCCCCATTCAGCCGTAATGAATGCAGTGCCTTTTCTAGAACAGCTCAAGGCACTTGGATTATATTTAACTGATTGCTTTCTGGGTGGAGTATATCACCAATCACAACTTTATGGTGGCCTTTGGACCCCTGATGCAGTGGATTGGCAGGGGCCTTGAGCTGCCTTCTCGAATGCCATAAGATCCTAAGTTGGTCATGTGGACCTCAGGTATCCTCAAGATGATTTCAGTGGTGCATACCTAACAATGTGAGCACTGACGTGTTAAAGAAGCCAAAGATTAAAGATTAGTATATGTTTTGTAGAAGAAGAGAAATTGGGAAAAAGTATGTTCTCTACCAGTCTTAGTAATTATCTGGGTAAATGGAGCAGATGAGCGGGTACTCAGTGAAGGTGGCATGCAAGTTGAAGGGCAATGAGCTGGCTATTCTTTGGGACTTAGGAATATGTTTGGGCTTCAGGCACCCTGCTGTGTTGAGGGGAGTGGTGAAAGCTTCAGGGTATAACTGTGCCAGATGGGGCAGCATCTCCACAATCAGCCATGGGCAGTGCCCTACTTAGAAAAGTGCTAGTCACATAGCTTATATGTCACTAGTTCCTTTCCGGGTAGAGTAAGGCACACCACGTTTGTAGCGGCCTTTGGGCTTATAATTGGACAGACTTACAAGAGCATTGAGGTACTTTCCCTGATACCAGCAGATCTTAGTTGGACCTGTGGACCTCAGGCATCCTCAAGATAATTTAAATGACCTGTCTCTAACAACATGGCCACCTACAGGTTGTAGATGAGAAAGACAAGATGAAAATAATTTTAATAGAATAGAAAATGGGAACAATTTTGTTCTTTTCCGGTCCTGGCAATCATCCAGATAAACATAGAGTAGGTGAGAGTTTCCTCACTTAGGGAGGCATGTACACTGGAGGGCAGTGGGCTAGACATTATCTAGGATGGATGAATAAATAACTTCAGGGTCAGGCATGATGCTATGCTCAGAGGAGTGATGGAAGCTACAGGGGGAGAACGTGCAAGATGAGGCAGCACCATTACAATTAGCCATGTTGTGGGCAATGCTCTACCCAAAAAGTTGTCAGTCACTTAGGTTACACATCACTCTTTGGGTGAAGTATGGCTCATCAAGTATAGTTTTGTGATGGCCTGCAGGCTGGTGATGGGGTAGACCTGCAAGCAACTTGAGCTGCCCTCATTGATCGCAGGAGAGCCTTGGAAACCACCTGGAACTCAGGCGTCATCAAGATGATTTTAATGGTTCATTTCTAACAGTGTGAGCACCTACAGGTTAAAGAAGGCAATGACAGAAGAGATAGTTACTTCCTAAAAGAAGAAAAGAAAGGCCGGGCGCGGTGGCTCAAGCCTGTAATCCCAGCACTTTGGGAGGCCGAGGCGGGTGGATCACGAGGTCAAGAGATCGAGACCA
>NW_016107807.1:817461-819088 GCF_001604975.1 Cebus imitator | reverse complement strand
AAAGATAGAAGACATGAAGATACTTCCTAATAGAATAACAGAAAACGAGTTTCTTCTCTTGTGGTCCTGGCAACCATCTGGGTAAACATGGAGCAGGTGATAATGTTCTCGCTCCATGAGACATGCATGATGGAGGGCAGCGGGCTGGACATTCTCTTGGATGGGGGTTGACCTTGCAAGATGCGGCAGCACCTCTACTATTAGACATGCTGTGTGCAGTGCCCTACTCAGAAATTTGCCAGTTACCTACATTATATGTCACTGGTTTCTTTCTTGATAGTGTAAGACTCAGCAAATATAAGTTTGTGGTGGCCTTTGGACCCATGATAGGGTGGAGTTTTAAGAGCCTTGAGCTAACTTCCCTGATACCAGGAGACCTTAGTTGGCCATATGGACCTCAGGCATCCTCAAGATATTCTAAATTATCTGTCACTAACAACATGAACACCTGCTGATTATAGATGAGAAAGACAAGATGAAGATAATTCCAATAGAAAAATAAAAAAATGGGAAGAATCTTGTACTCTTCTGTTCCTTGCAATCATCCGGGTAAACATAGAGTAGGTGAGAGGTTCCTCACTTAGGGAGGCATGTACATTGGATGGCAGTGGGCTAGACATTATCCAGGACTGTTGAATAAATAAGTTCAGGGTTCAGGCATCATGCTATGCTCAGAGGAGTGATGGACGCTACAGGGGAAGAACATGCAAGTTGGAACAGCACCTCCACAATTAGCCATGCAGTGCCCTACTCAAAAATGCGCCAGTCACTTAGATTACATGTTTCTGGCTCCTCTCTTGGTAGAGCAAGTTTCTCCAAGTACAATTTTGTGGTGGCCTTCAGACTGGTGAAGAGGCAGACCTGCAAGCACTTTCAGCTGCCCTCATTGATCCCAGCAGAGACTTGGAAGCCACCTGGAACTCAGACGTCTTAAAGATGATGTTAATGGTCCATTTCTAACAATGTGAGCACCTACAAGTTGGAAAAGGTAATAACAGAAGAGATAAAGTTACTTCCTAAAAGAAGAAGAGGAAACAGGAACAAGATTTTTTTTGTTGTTTGTTTCTGGTCTTGGCCATCATCCAGGTAAACATAAATCAGGGGAGAAGGTCCTCACTGGGGCATGCATGCCAAGATGGAGGGTAGTGGGCAGGAAATTTTCTAGGAACTAACAATAAGTTCAAGGTTCAGGCATCCTGCTGTGTTGAGGGGGGTGATGAAGGCTGCAGTTCATGACGGTGGGTGATGGAGCAGCCCCTCTACAGTTAGTCATGCTGGGGGCAGTGCCCTACTTGGAAAGGGATCAGTTGCTTATATTACGTGTCACTGTGCCCTCTCTGAGTAGAGTAAGGCTTACCAAGTACAAGTTCATGGTGGCCTTCGGACAGGTGATGTGGTGGAGTTGCTGGAGCCTTGATTTGTCTTCAGTGAAGCCAGGAGATCCTAGCTGGCCACCTGAACCTCAGGTGTTCTCAAGATGATTTTGATGATGCATTTCTAACAATGGAAATACCTATTTGTTAGAGAAGAGAAAAGATAGAAGACATGAAGATACTTCCTAATAGAATAACAGAAAACGAGTTTCTTCTCTTGTGGTCCTGGCAACCATCTGGGTAAACATGGAGCA
>NW_016107807.1:807400-813734 GCF_001604975.1 Cebus imitator | reverse complement strand
TACATGAAATTCCAAAGTAATTACCTCCCAATTGTGCCTTCACCAAGTGTGATTTATAATTAATATTGCTTTTACTACCCACACTACCATTGAACCTACTATTACTATCACTACTACTAGTATTAATACTGCTAGTAATACGTTTATTAGCACAAAGAACACTTTAAATGATCATCTGTGAATAGGGTAGAATTCCTGGTGATTGTATCAACTATAGCACTTGCTAATACCACAGATGACATAATTTTGCTAGTAAACTTATTTTTTCTATTAATTTTTATGGATACTTTTAAAATTTTCTACAAATTGAATTGAGGAAATAATTTTTATAATTTTATAATATCCCACAAGAAACATGCTTCCTGAGAGCAGATTTTTCACCTATTCCATATGCTTAATGTTTAACACACAGCTTTATTTGTCATGTGGCAAGAATATATAGAGGTTGATGTTCAACTGCAATTTCCAGGGTGTGTTGATTCATTTCTGTTTCATATAACTTTGAATATGTGTTGTCTTTATTTTTTAATTTGCTTGTTCTGTGTGACATTATGTATTTATGTATATCACTGGTTAGATAGACATGTTTATTTTCATTGAAATGAAGTCTTGAAGTCTAAGAAAACACACTGGGAAATGCAGAGGTTAATGGCTGAAAATAGTTCAGCTGCAATTTCAAATTACACTGCAGAGTTTCATCAGCTCATTCAGTTGCCTCGAACTCAGAATCTCTTTGTCATACATGATGATACTGTTTGAATGGTTGCTTTTGATGGTGACCATGCAGTTTGGTTCCTAGTATTCCAAAAATTCATTATCTCCTTTTATAATGTCACTCTTGTTGAGTTTCACTAGTTTGGGAATGCACGTGATGTTGTGAATTCAAAGTTGTAAAATAATCAACATTCTGTTTGTATCACGTGGAACAAGTTTGCTTCAAGTTGATATGGTTGAGTCTCCTAATCACCTAGATCCCAGACACCCTAGCATGAATGAAATTAGTTTGCATTTAAATGCAGGGCTTCATTTGCTTGTGAGGAATTTACCTATACACCAATGGATATAAGTGGTATGTCAATATAATTGCTAATGTGTTTGTCACCATCTAGATTACAAAAAAATTTAACATATATCTCTTTATGTATGTTATTACCAAATCTATTATATATAGATACTAACAATTTTATATAATCTAGTATAATGAAGGTGAGTTTAATCCTTGAATATGATCTAAATACCGAGACTGGCAGACAAGTTAACATTGTCATTATTAATGCTTAATAATTATGGCTTTACTCATATTACAATTGATAATCATTTTCATACAGGTAGGAAGCATTGGTGAGAGTGTGGCTAAGAGACTTAATTATGACCTCAGAGAAAGTGAGAATTTGGAATATTAATTTTGTAAAATTAATTTTTAATTATAAATTTAGTTTTTCCTCAAAACAACCAGTGAATATAAGAGACATATACAGATATATCTTTATATTCCACATATATTTCTAACACCATTCACTCAATGGTACCTTAATATTTAAATATAATTTCTCAGGGGAGGGAAATTACTATGACTAGCAAAAGTTATAGTAATTACTAAGTGTGATAGTGGCTTAAGAAATCATATGGATAAGTGCTGAATAGAGCTGGGAGTCTATGTATTATACTCAATTACTTTAATATTGGCACACTTATTTCATATCACAAAACCAAATGTATACTACATGGATTAAAAATTTGAATTTTGGTGCTCGTGCCTGTAGTCCCAGCACTTTGGGAGGCCTAGGTGGGCAGATCATGAAGTCAGGAGATGGAGTCCATCCTGGCTAACAAGGTGAAACCCTATCTCTACTAAAAATACAAAAAATTAGCCAGGCGTCGTGGTGTGTGCCTGTAGTCCCAGCTACTCGGGAGGCTGAGGTAGGACAATCGCTTGAACCCAGGAGTCAGAGATTGCAGAGAGCCTAAATTGTGCCATTGCACTCCAGCCTAGGCGACAGAGCAAGACTCCATCTCAAAAAACAGATTGAATTTTATACATAATATGAAGGCAATATATAATTTTGTCTAGATGAATATCCATGATTTCATATCCATAAATCAAACCAGATTTTAAAATCTGCATAGGATATTTCTAGAGATATTAAAAATATATGAATACTCAAACCCACATTTTAGCTTCTGACAGGAAAGTACCTTCTTATGCTAACATATAAAGTCTTTTAGAATATTAATTCAACAAGAAGTTTATATCCATTAAGGAAGGGATATGAAATAGAGATGGTTTCCCTACAGGTTGTCTAGGTTCAGTAGTTACAGTGAGATAATGGCATATCCATCATTTTAAAAAATTAAAACAAAAAATTATGCTTTCAAGCTATGAAAATGAATTTACATCACTCATTTCTCTTAAATCATGAACAAATCACTTAATTCAATATCCAACCATGGTTCCAAATTTTAAAACAATAATTAAAATTTGTTCATGC
This sequence comes from Cebus imitator, assembly GCF_001604975.1. Classification (NCBI taxonomy): domain Eukaryota; kingdom Metazoa; phylum Chordata; class Mammalia; order Primates; family Cebidae; genus Cebus; species Cebus imitator. Next base: position 811,245 of record NW_016107807.1, on the reverse strand, counting down.
TAATATAAAGAATAGTAAAAAAAATAAATAAATAAAACAAAACAAAGGAGAAAAAGAACTAAAGTACTATCCACCTATCTTGCTATTCCATTATAAAGCAGTTCCTAATGGGTTAACATGATCAGAAAGTTTATTTAATTATATTCATTAAACCATTGAATGCAATCATCCAACTAAATGAACTAAAAAATATGAAAGATGGTAGGAAAGTGAGTTGGCAAAATTAGGCATGTTACCTGTCTACCTGCAATAATCAGTTAGCAAAGATGATGGAGAGATGAATTTAATTAACATAAAAAGAAAAGATTCTAGGAATAAATTTATAACATCTATTTTACATATCTATAAAGAACACAGCATGACTTTCCTAAAGAAAACAAAAGCTATGTCATGCTCCCACATTAAAAGATGACTGAGTTCTATTTAGCAAAGATTTTCAATGCACACAAATTTCCTCATTGCAAAAGCAACGTCAGAAAGATAAACGTTACACTTAGGGAAATCTGACAAAGCAATGGTATTTTTAATGCCCAAATGTAAATTAAATCGATTATCAAGGTCAATTCTCAACAAGGAAGAATAAGAAGTATCATTCAAAGTTAGATAATTAACACGTGGAGTGCTGTGGTCTCAATTTTATGTTTTACCGACAATGCGTGTGTTGAAACCTAAGAACCAATGTGATAGTATTAAGAGGTGGAGTTATTAGGCAAGTTATTACATCACAAAGGTGGAACCTGCATGAATAGTATTAGTGCTTTTATAAAAGAAGCCCCAGAGAACAGCCTTGTCCCTTTCACCATGTGAGGTTACAGCAAGAAGACGAACGCTTGACAGACAATGAATCTGCTGATGTCTTGATCTTCGAATCCCCAGACTGCAGAACTGTAAGAAATAAATACCTGTTTATAAACTTCCCTCTTCTGGAAGAGTATTCTACATCTTCAATATTAATAATATTAATTCTTAATTTTTAAAGATCATTCTAAGTTGTTTTGCCATAACTAGGAATCCATTTTATGCAAACGTCTTGCATTTACAACCTCTTTAGCCTCCTGGTATCTTAATGTGTTCAAGCAAACACATTAAAATTTTATGAAGGAAGAGAAAACATTTATGTATATATGTGTGTGTATACTTGTGTTTTGAACATAGAAACATATGTGTCTAAATATAACTAGGTTTGCATATAACCCACTCATATGTGGACATAATTAGATATGGATAAGTATAGGTGTATAGCAATATGTGCCTTTGTTTCTGGGTGAGTGTGGCTGTGTTTCTGTGTGTGTTTCCTAAAAATATGTTGTTCTCCGCTGATCTGGTTCAATCTGTGAACAGTAGGCTGTGGAAATACATTCAGGGCAAACTAATCAGTATATTAATAAAATCAGTATACATATGGATATGTGGCATAAAGATGTTTAAATTGTTGTTTTATTCCATAATTGAATACAGAATTTGTCACGTGTGACCTGGGTGCTCAATTATGTTCTACTTATACCTGAGCTCTTGAACTACAACCTTTATATGTTCATTTTTCAAATATCATTTAGGATGCAAATTTTGCTTTCTGACTCTTGCTGTAACAGGAGTTCTTGAACTATCTTACCCATTTCTATTTTATATTGAACATAAACATCACTCTAAATTTTCTCTGAAGATCTCTTTGAAGATTTTGATTACAGAACAGCAGTGACTATTTAGAGGAATCTGGTATTCAACTGTTTTCTTTCTTTAGGAATGTTCTGTTCTCTTCATTGATTTATAGACAACATATGATAACTACTGATACATTTTATTACTTTCCTTTGGACTAATTTCCATTTTTTTAATTGAAGGGCCTCATTCACTTGCCCATAGTTGGCACTGCAGGCACATGCCACTGCACCAGCTAATTAATTTTATTTTTTGTAGAGATGGGGTCTCACTTTGTTTCCCAGGCTGGTCTCAAATTCCTAGCTTCATGCAATGCTCCTACCTTGGCCCCACAAAGTGGTGTGAGCCACCACGCCTGACCAGTTTATTTAAAAAAATTAACTTTGATTTTAGATTCAGGTGGTACATGTGCAGATTTGTTACAAGGGTACATTGCGTTATGCTAAGGTTTGGGCTTCCATTGATCCTATCACCCACATAGTAAACATGGTACCCAATAGGGAAGTTTTACAGCATTTCATCCCCTTCCCTTCTCCCTCCCTTTTCGAGTCCCCACTTCCCCTTCCCCTTTCCTTCCCTTCCCCCCCTTCTCTTCCTTTCCCTTCCCCATCCCCTTCCCCTTCTCTTCCCTTTCCTTCCCACTTCTAGTAGTCCTGTGTCTACTGTTCCTATCTTTTATGTCCATGTGTACCCATGGCTTAGCTTCTACTTATGAATGAGAATACATGGTATTTTCTTTTCTGTTTCTGCATTGATTAGCTTAGGATAATGTCCTCTAATTGCACCTATGTTGCTGCAGAGAATATGCATTTATTCTTTTTCATGGCTGTGTGGTATTCCACGGTGTATACATAACCACATTTTCTTTATCTAATCCACCATCCATGGGCACTTATGTTGTTTCTGTGTCTTTGCTATTGTGAATAGTGCTGTGATAAACATATAAATTCATGTGTCTTTTTGGTAGAATGATTTATTTTCATTTGAGTATATACCCAGTAATGAGATTGCTGGGTCAAATGGTAGTTCAGTTTGTAGTTTAACTTTGAGAAACCTCCAGACTTCTTTCCACAGTGGCTGAACTAATTTACATCCCTACTGATAGCGTATTGGGGTTCCCTTTATTCCACAGCCTCACCAATACCTGTTATTTTTTAACTTATTAATAACAAGCATTTTGATTGGTGTAAGATGGTATCTCATTGTGGTTTTGATTTGCATTTATCTGCTGATTAGTGATGTTCAGGATTTTTTCATACGTTGGCTGCTTTTGTGTCTTTTGAGAAGTATCTGTTCATGTTTTTAGCCACCTTTTAATGTGGTTATTTATTTTTTTTCTTGTTGAATTTTTAATGCTCTTTATAGATTCTGGATATTATTGACTCATTTGCTTTTTCCACTTTCTTTAATGAATGATTATTGCTAAATACATAGGGAAGACGCTGGTTTTTTTACCTTTTATTTTTCATAGAGTTCATTCCTCTCTATAGTTTTCACTTTCAAATGACAATAGTTGGATGCAAATTTCTTTTTCCTTTATGATTTGCCATATTCAGTAAAGCCTTATACCCTATCATCACCATTGGTAACACCCAATGGGCCTTTCTCACTATGCAGACTGAGTCCTCAACCCTAAGTTTGGATCAAATGTCAGCTCGTCTCCTCAATTCACATAAAGCTGTAGAATCTGGGCAAGTTTTGGTTGAAAGAAAGACTACTTAGTAGTGGTAACTAATGGAAATTACACTATGAAGTGAGGAAATCTGACTCTTAATGAAATCAAGAGGTAATAAATAAAAATGTTTTGTTATATAAAAAATCTTACCTTTTCATCATAAAATTGCTTCTACTTGGCTTTATTATACCCTTTGAAAGTATTTTCACATATTGGTTCATTTACTCTTCATGACAAGTCTGGGCTCTAAAATTAATCAAATTTCCTGAGCTCAGGTTTGTTGTGAAGGACAGACAAGGAAATCCACAGAGAAAAATCCTTATAAGTAGGTCTTGTACCAAGTAAAAAAGTACTACGCAAATATATATTAATATTATTTTGGTAGTTTTTTTATTATTATATCTTTTACTACAACCAACATTATTCTTGCTACTAATTCTCATACATCAGGTTCTATTATCACATTTTAATAACTGGAAAATAATGGGATTTCCAGAGGCTACACGATTTT
>NW_016107807.1:767106-804605 GCF_001604975.1 Cebus imitator | reverse complement strand
TGGAAAAAACCACCTTAAACTTCATATGGAACCAAAAGAGAGCCCGCATAGCCAAGTCAATTCTAAGCAAAAAGAACAAAGCGGGGGGCATCACACTACCGGGCTACACGATTTGACAATGTTCTCCATTAGATGGTGTTAAAATAAGTATATTTTCTTCACTTCACTTTTAAAAATAATCAGTAATTTCTCAGCTCAAAAAGTGAGATAAAACACTAATTTGTAATGAGCAATATAATATTTTTGATTATATATTTGTCACTCTTGCATGCTATTTTAAGCTCTGATTTTCTACCTATTAGATACATAATTAAAGATTATTTGTCGTGTGCCCAGAAACATAGGTAGACATGTGTACAATTGGAATTTCAAGGGTGTGGATTTAGATACATTTGTACATAAGAATTTGAATTAATTATAACCATTATTATGCACACTCTTTACTCAGGAGCACTTCATGAATACCCATGCATTGATATATATTTCTTTATATATAAATTTTAAGACTTGAAATAGCATATGTGAGATGATTAATGGTTATATATGAAAGATTTTTCTTGAATTTTTCTTCCAATATTAAATTGTAAACAATCGTTTGTTATTCGTCCTCTTCCATTGGACTCATTGACATACTGTATGTCAGTGCCATAGTGTAATACACCGTGCATATATTTTGTGTATGTTATTGCCAGTTTTTAAAATTACTTTTTTTGTGATAATTGCAGATTCACATGCAATCGTGAAAAATAATATCAGTTTGCCATAATACTAACATCTTGCAAAACTATAGTGCAATGTTACAGCCAGGAGACCGATAGAGTCTAGATACATAACATTTCCACCACCAAAAAATTTCTTAATGTCGCTCTTTTTTATAGTAGCACCAAATTCTGTATTTCCACCAACATCTTCTTGACACCCAGCAACCACTAATCTATTCTTTTTTCTTAGCCCTGATGCCTCCCTATTCTAAAATTATATTTAAGAGTATTATATAAACAGAATCATATGTTATTCAACATTAAAAGATTAGAATAATTCTCTAGAAAATCATCCAGGTTCCTGCATGTATAAATAGTTCATTTTTTTTATTGCTGAGAAGAATTTTATGAAACGGATGTAGTATAATTATTTTAAACCTTCCCCATTGAAGAGTATCTGGGTTAACATGAGGGATCCTTGTGGTGAGGAAAATATTCTGTATCTTGCCAGTAATAGTCAATATTCTGGTTCGGAATATTGACTATAGTTTTGGCTGTTATGAATAAAGCTGATATAAACCTATGTGCACAGGTTTTTGTGTCAATATAAATTTTCATTTCTCTGGAATAAGTGCCCAGGCAGGACTTCAGTTGCTGGGTCAAATGGCAATGGCATATTTAATTTTAGAGAAAATTGCCATGTTTTTCCAGACTGACTGTACCATTTTACATTCCCATTAGCAATATATATGTATCATTGCCAAAATTTGGTATTGTCAATTAAAAAAATAGCTATTCTGATCAATTTAGTCTCTCATAAATATATAGTGATATCTTATTGTTGTTTCAATTTGAATTTGCCTAATGTCTAATGATGGTGAACACTTTTACATGTCCTTATTTGCCATCTATATATCCTCTTTGCTGAAATATCTCTTCAATATTTTGCCCATTTTCTAATAAGTGTGTTTTTGTTTACTGTTGAGCTTTGAAAGTTCTTGATATAGTTGGCAAATATTTTCTCAGTTGGTAGCTTGTCTTTTCATCTTAACAGAATCACAGAGCAAAAGTTTTAAATGTTGTTGATGTCAAATTTACCAATTTTTTTCTTTTATGGATCATGATTTTGGTGTCAAGTATAAGAAGGCTTGGCCTAACCTTTGATTCCAAACACTTTTTATGTCTAAAAATATTTTACATTTTATATTTAGGATCATGATCCATTTTGAGTTAATTGGATCTATTTTGATTCACTTTGAGACTTAAGTCTAAATATTGTTGTGAGGGGGGCTTATGGATGTCTAATTACTTCAGCACCATTTACTGAAATGCCTACCTTGCCTCCTTTGAATTGCTTTTGCTCCTTTGTTACAAACCATTTGGCCATACTGGAGGTATACCCAAAAGAATTAAAATTAGGAACTTGAACATATATTTGTATACCTGTATTCATACCAATATTATTCATGATAGTAAAGAGATAACAGCAACCCAAATGTCCATCAACAAATGAAAGGAAACACAAAATGTTGTGTGTGTGTATATATCTATATTTATTCCTACATAAATATAAATATGTTTATATGAAAATATATATGATCTGAATATAAATATATTCATGTAATATGCATATAAATATCTTCATATGATATTTATATAAATGTATATATTTATAATTATATAGATATATTCACAATGTAGACATTAATATATGCACACAATGGAATATTATTTCTTTAAAAATAATTTTGACACATGCCATACTATCCATGAACCTTAAAGACATTATGCTAAGTGAAATAGCCAGTCACAAAAGGATACCTTATGATTCCACTTATACAAGGTACCTAGAGTGGACAAATTCATGGAAACAAAGGGGCTGGAGGGAAGAGATGAGAAGTTATTGTTTAATGGCTAGGGAATTTCAGTTTGGAAAGATAAAAATATCCTACAGATGAATGGTGGTGATTGTTGCACAGCAGTGCGAATGTACTTAATGCCACAGAACTGTACAATTAAAATGGTTAAAATGATAGATTTTATGTATATTTTACTACAATAGAAAAATAGGCACCTACATAAAACATCATTTGGACATATATATGTGGGTGTATTTCTGAGTACTGTGTTCTGTTCTATAGGTCTTTATTCATCCCTCTGCTAATACCATACACTGTTTATTATAGTTAATGCCTTGAAATCAGGTAGACTGATTCCTCGTATTTTACTCTCCTCTTACTAAATTTTTTAAAGATATTCCACTGTCTTTGCATTTCTTATAAATTTTAGAATAATCTTTTTTATGTCAAAAGAATCTTGGTGAGATTTTCATAGGAATTGTGATCAATCTGTGTATTACTTTGAGGAGAATTGACATCTTTACTATGCTTAGTCCTCTAGTCCATGAACATGGTATATATTTAGATCTTTGATTTCTTTATTATTATTTATTTATTATACTTTAAGTTCTGGGGTATATGTGCAGATCATGCAGGATTGTTACATAGGTATACACATGCCATGGTGGCTTACTGCATCCATCCCCTCATCATCTACATTAGGTATTTCTCCTAATGTTATCCCTCCCCAACCCCCCAACCCCTGCTATCCCTCCTCTAGCTCTCCCGTGCCCCCAACAGGCCCTGGTGTGTGATGTTCCCCTCCCTATGTCCATGTATTCTCATTATTCAACAAACACTTATGAGTGAGAACATGCAGTGTTTGGTATTCTGGTCTTGTGTCAGTTTGCTGAGAATGATGGTTTCCAGTTTCATCCCTGTCCCTGCAAAGGATGTGAACTCATCCTTGCTTTTAGCATACAAATTCTGAACATAAGTTGTTCGATTTATATCTACATATTTTATTTTTGCAGTGATTTTAAAGTTTTTAATTGTGGTCTTCATTATTAGTATGTAGATTTACAATTGATTTGTATGCTTATCTTGTATCCTGTGACCTTGGTGCATAATAATGTAATATCAAAATAAAGGAATCATATATGCAAATAAGGACAAGTTCATTTTTTTCTTTCTTTTCTGTATGTACTTCATTTCATTTTCTTGCTTTATTGAACTGACTAGAATTTCTAGGATTATATTGCATAGTCCTAGTGAAAGTGGACATCCTAGCCTTACTCCTGATCATACAGTGAAAGCATTCAGACTTTCAACATTAAGTATGGCATTAGCTATAGTTTTTTTACAGTCATTCTGTGACAAGTGGAAGTTTTATTCTAGGGTAATTTTATATGATTTTTTCAAATCATCAATGTTGAATTTTATTAAAATGTGTATTTATTTGTCAAATGACAATATGTGATTTTTCTTACGTAGCATAGCCTGAAATATGGTGGATTTACATTGATTAATTGTTGAATATTGAACCAGCCTTCCATCTCTGGAGTAAATCACATTTGACCCATGGTGTTTACAATTGGCTGTCCGTACTTGAGGTTTCCGTACCCATGGATTCAACCCAACTACAGACAACAAATATTCAGAAATAAAAACAATAGAAAAATTACAGTACAATGGTAAATAATATGAATAAAAACAACGCAGTATAACAACTATTTACAGGAGCATCACATACTGGGGGCAGTTAGGGGGGTAGGGGAGAGACCGCGAGGGGTGGGGAGGGAGGGGAGTGTGGGGAAGGATAACATGGGGAGAAATGCCAGAAAGAGTATGCACCTAAAGTAAAATAAATTTTTTAAAAAGTAAAACAATTAAAAAAGTACTATTTACATAGAATTTACATTGTATTTTGTATTAAAATTAATCTAGAAATGATTTAAAATATACAGGAAGATATGCATAGGTTGTATGTAAATGCTACACTATACTATATAAGGAACGTGAGCATCCTTAGATTTTTATAAGCTTGGGGAGGTCCTGAAAGCAGTCTCCTGTGGATACTGAGGAATTACTGTAATTTCTTTTATCTACTGCTGAATTCTGTTTGCTAATAATTTTTTTAAATTTTTTGTACTTATATTCATGAAGGGTATTTATTGGTCTATAAATTTGTTTATTATTCTTTTTTGTATGTTCTTTCTCTGGTTTTGGTTCAGGGTAATACTCATTCTAAAATGAATTGGGAAGTATTTTCTATTTTTGGAGAGAATATGAAATTGTCACTAATTCTTTACTTAGCTGGTAGAAATCTCCAACGAAACCATCTGGGCCTGGAAAGTTCTTCTGGGGGAAAGTTTTAATTAATTACAAATTCAGCTTCCTTAATACATATATGGTTATTCATATTATCTTTTTCATGTTTGGTGAGTTGTGTTAGTTTGCATTTTTAAAGAATTGGTATATTTTGTTTGTCAATGTTGTCAAATTATGTGTATAAAGTTGTTCATAATCTTTCCTTACTGTCTTTTAGATGTCTGCAGGGCCTAAGAAAAGATGATATCTTTTCTTAGATTCCTGATATTGATAATTTTCTTCTTCTGTCTTTTTCTTTGTCATTCTCAGTAAATGTTTGTCAATTTTATGTATCTTTTCAAAGAACCAACTTTTAGTTGTGTTGGTTTTCTCCATGTGCTTTCAATTTCATCGATTTCTGCTTTTATCTTTATTATTTTCTTTTTTCTGCTTGTTTTGGGCTTATTCATTTTATAAGAAGATTCTTGAGGTGGAAGTTTTTATTATTGATTTGATATTTTACTCTGTCCTTATGTATGCATTTAGTGTTATAAATTTCCCTGTCATCACTGCCTTAGCTGCATCTAACAAATCTTGATATGTTGTATTTTCGTTTTCTTTCATTTCATTATATTTATGTTTGCCCTTGAGACATTATTTTTGACTCATGAATTATTGAGAAATGTTTTATTTAGTTTTAAAGTGTTTACATATTTTTGTTATCTATATGTTATTGATTCAAAGTTGATTGCATATGTGACCAAGCTTTCAGTTCAGTTTTGTTGGACTCAGGAATATTATTCTGTGTTTTTGTGGATGTATATAGAAGATATAATAAGTGTAGCTTAACAACATTTTGTTTTTAGTGTAATGAATTGCTCCTAATTTGACATTGTCCTCTGCTGGGTGGTTATTACTGGTATATGCTAAAGCTATTTAATTTTGTATTTTTCTGTTGCTCTTCCTAATATTACCTATGTAATCATGTTTATTACTTTTCATAAGACTGTGATAGATAGTGCTGTCTTTTTAATGAATTGTTATTTTAAATAAAGCACTATTTTACATGGTCAACAGCAGTCAATTTCAGAGTGTCACTTCTGAAAATTATGATCTCTCATCATGAATGTAAAAGGAGTTTGCTATCAGCTTATTGACAGTTGTTTAAGCTTCCTTAAATACTAATATCTGGAAATTTTGGCCTAAAATGTTATAGATTTAATCATTGGGAATGCTTTTAGTGACTGAGAAGAGTTACTGAATAATTTACATTCTGTAAGTTTATTAGGTAGATTTTAAAAATGAAGTGAATTCAGTAGGTTATCAAACTGTTTTGTTAATTATTCTCATGAAATGATAACATAATTGCTTTTATATTTAGTTTGTTTTTAGGTTTCAAAGATGTCTTATGTTATTTATTATAATGCTCATGAAAAACCTGTGCTGTAGAATTAATAAAAATATCAGTAGCACAAGATTGTTATGAGATTATGCACAAAAAGTCCCAAAGAACATTTTCTTCCAGGTAAATAAGCATTAATCATATGTTTCTACTACTAATACTATTACTATTATTTTTATTAGCAGTACTAAGAAAATATTTTATCATTATCTTCTAAAAGAAAATTCTGGGACATATGCACTACAATTTATGTTCTAATATCTCTCACAAGTCAAAGAAAGTGATTTTTTCAAATTTATAGGTAGATTTGATTCTTGGTAAAATTAATTTCTGAATATAAACAATTAAAGAATGTAATGAGATACAGTATAATAAAACATTTTGTGTTTTTCTACAAATCCTATACAACACATCCTGTTTTTACTCATAAGCACTAGATGAATATAATTCAGCATTTATCATTTGAAACAATATATACATGCACCCATGTTTAATTGTAATTTCAAAGATTTGGTGATTAGGCAATTTATTAATTTTAAAATAAAAATTGGAGCATACTGTGCCTATTATTTTAGAAACGTGGTTTTCTTGAGAAATCCATGGACACTTGTGCCACAATGTATGTGCATGTGAGTTTCAGTGTAGGTGTACCTATTTACCTCTATTATCTAGATATTTAAACTCTTGAACTCACAGAAATATTTTATTGGAAATGTCAATTGTTGATAGAATTTTACTTTGATTTTCTACCCATTATTAATCCATTTCACTGAACATGTCAACACTATTTTAGCCAATATCATAGCTTTGACTATTGTATTACGTGTGTTTGTGTATGTGGGGTGTGTGTGTGTGTGTGTGTGTGTGTGTGTGTGCTTACTTATCTTTTTTTGAGGTTAATCTAGGAAAGTGTCATTAGGTTATCACTCCAGATAAGATCAATCAGAGTTGTCAATGGTAAAAATTGTTTTAAATCAATTGGAGATACCACTGGATAGATCTGGAAACACAAAACCACTTGGACCCCAGAAAAACTAGAAACCACTAGGCACTAAAATAGATAATGAAATAGTGGGTATAGACTTTTTCTAATAAGGACTTTTCACAATATAACAGTTTGTAGTTTGGTAAGTAATGAAGATTACTGTAATTTATGCATTTGCTTGATAGCTGTGGATTGGAGCATTAAGGTTTTGATATATGTGTCCTTATCATTTTTTGTGTTGTTGTTTACAGAAGTATTTCCAAAGAAGAGCTTTATTCAAATTCCATTAAAATTCTGAGATATAAAATTAGTAATGTTTATTATAGTGCATTGTGATGATTAAATATAATTATCCACAAATATACACTAAGCACCAGCATTACTTGTTAGGGATCACTAAGAAATGTTAATGAATATAATTGAAAATGTTACTGTTATTAATTGAACAATTATTTGAATCTCTATAGAGAAAGAAAGCATTAGTGATTGTAGATATTTTAATGACTTTTTAAAGAAGTCATATAGAAAAACAATGTCCTAATTTCACTTATATTTTTGAAAAAGAAAGTATTTTCCTCATTAATTTTTTAAACAATAACCATACAGTTGTCTCATTTTACCTACTCAAATTAGGAAGACTTATTTCAAAGTATTTAATAGATTTTTGTTTTCTTTTGTTTTGGTTTGTTTGAGACAGGATCTCGTTCTCTCACCCAGGCTGGAGTGCAATGACACAATCATGGCTCACTGCAGTCTGAACCTCCAGGACTTAAACAGACCTCTCAACTCAGACTCCTGAGTAGCTGGAGCCACAAGCATATGCCACCACACCTGGCAAGTTCGTACTTTTTTTTTTTTTTCTGTAGAGGCTAAGATCTCCCTCTCTTGCCTAGGCTGGGCTCGAACTTCTGGGCTCTACTGATCTTCCCACCTTGGCTGCCTAAACCAAAATAAATGGGCTGAAATATTTTAAAACATACTCCATATTCAAACAAATGTAAATCAACCTATAATAAAATAATCTGTCATGTTTCTTGATCATATGTTTCTACATATCATTATCAATGTTTTATTACAGTGTATGTGAGTAGGTTTTTTACTAATGCAACTGCTATTGCTATTATTATCACCATTCAGCAGGTGGGAAATGCTGGTAGTTGTTGAGGCTAAATGTCTTGCCCATATTCCACAGTATATAAAATGTTATATTTTACATTAATTAAAAATGTTTTCAACTAATCTAATAGAATTAGACAGGGGTTTACAATGATTAGTAAAGATCTCATGCTATGTTTTAGCAAAGAGACTGGTGCTACTTTGCACCTGTTCTAGAGATCCGAGGAACTCTGAACTTAAGAGAGGTGACTTCAGATATCTGGTGGAACAAATTTCTAAGCAGCAAAGCATTCAAGACATGACCTGGATTATTCTGAAAGCATCCAGTTCTATGCACTCACAAAGAGATGGTTTGAAATTGTAACTTGTGATTAAAATGGAAGCAGAGCATAACAGTTTGGAAAATTTGTGGCCTGATGATGAAATAGAAAAGAAAACCACATTTCCTGTGGAGAAATTCAAATCAGCTACAGGAAATTGCAAAGATAATGAGGGGCAAAATGTTAATCACCAAGACAATGGGGAAAATGTCTCTGGGGCTTGTCACAGGTCTTGGGAGCAGTCCCTCCCATAACAAGCCCAGAGGTATAGGAGGAATAATGGTTTTGTGGGCTGGGCTCAGGTTCCTGGCTGCTCTGTGCAGTCACAGGACATGGTGCCCTGTGTCTCAACGGCTTTAGCACCAGTTTTAGCTAAAAAAGGCAAATGTATATCTTGAGACATTGCTCCCAAGGGAGCAAGCCCCAAGGCTTGGTGGCTTTCACGTGGTGTTGGGCCTTCAGGTGCACAGAAGTCAAGAGTTAAGGTTTAGGAAACTCTGTCTAGATTTCAGAGCATGTAGAGAAATGCCTAGTTATCCAGGCAGAATTCTTCTGTAGGGGCACAGCCGTCGTGGAAAACCTCTGCTAGGGTAGTGCAAAGGGGAAATGGGGGCTTGGATCCCCCACACAGAGTTCCCACTGGGTCACTGCCTAGTCAAGCTGTGAGAAAAGAGCCACCATCCTTCAGATCCCAAAATGGTAGATACACTGACAGCTTGTATCATGCTCCTGGAAAAGCCACAAGCACTCAACACCAGCCCTCGAAGGAGATACACAAGGCCCTGGAATCCCACCTCCTGCATCAGCATGCCCTGGATGTCAGACGTGGAGACAAAGGAGATCATTTCAAAGCTTTAAGATTTAATGATTGCCTCCCTGGATCTGGGACTTACATGGAGCCTGTGTCCCCATTATTTTGGCCAATTTCTCCTAATGGCTGTACCCCCATTGTATCTTTGAAGTAAATAACTTGCTTTTGATTTTACAGGCTCCTAGGAAGAAGGGCCTTGCCTTGTTTTAGATGACATTTTGGACATGGACCTTTGGATTAATGCTGGAATAAGTTAAGACTTTCAAGGGTTGTTGGAAAGGCATGCTTAGCTCTGAAATGTGAAAAGACATGAGATTTTGGAGGGGCCAGAGGTGAAATAATATGGTTAGGTTTATGTACCCACTCAAATCTCATCTCAAATTGTAATCCCCCTGTCAAGGAAGCAAGGTAACTGGATCATGAGGGTAGTTTCCCCCATTCTGTTCTCATGATAGTGAGTGAGTTCTCATGAGATTATGTTTTTATAAGTGTTTGACAGTTCCTCCTCAACATGCACACACTCCCTACTGCCCTGTTGTGAAGAAGGCGGCTGCTTTTTTCACCTTCCATCATGATTGTGGGAACTTCGTGTAAGGGCTCCAATCCTACATTTTCTCTCCACATTGCCCTGGTAAAGATTCTCCATGAGGACTCTACCCTTCAGCAGACTTCTGCCTGGACATTCAGGCATCCATATGTCCTCTGAAGCCTATGCAGAGGCTCTCAAAGCTCACTTCTTGTCTTCTGTGCACTTGCAGGCCCAACATCACATAGAAGCTGTCAAGGATTAGGGCTTGCAACCTCTGAAGCAATGGCCTAAGTTGTACCTTGACCAATACTAGCCACAGCTGGTGCTGGAGCAGCTAGGACACAGTGCACCATATTCCAAGGCTGCACGGAGAAGCAAAGCCCAAACCCAGGGTGCCCTACATCCCAGCCACTCCAGCTGTGGCTAAAAACCATTTTTTACCTCCCAGACCTCCTGGCCTGGTATGGGAGGGTCTGCTATGAAGGCCTCTGAAATGCCCTGGAGACATTTTCTTCATCTTGGCTGTTAAAATTTGGCTTCTCTTTGAAAAATTTCTGCAACCTGGAATTTCTTCCTTGTAAATGGCTTTTTTTTTCCTACCCCATGTTCAGACCACACATTTTCCTAACTTTTATGTTCTGCTTCCCATTTAAATATAAGTTCTAATTTCAGGCCATTTCTTTTTTATGCAAATGAGCATAAACTTTTAGAAGCAGCTAGGTTAAGTCTTGAATGCTTTGTTGCTTAGAAATTTATTCTGCCAGATACACTAAATCCTCTCTTACAAGTTCAAAGTTCCTTAGATCCTAGAGCAGGGGTGCAATGCCACCAGTCTCTTTGCTAAAGCATAGCAAGAGTGATATTTACTCTAGTTCCCAATAAGTTTCTCATCTTCATCTGAGACCACCTCAACTTGGACATAACTGTCTATATCACTATCAGCATTTTGGTCACAACCATTCAACAAGTCTCTAGGAAGTTCTAAAGTTTCCCTTATCTTCTTCTCTCCTTCTGATCCCTCAAAGCTGTTCTAACCTTTGCCCATTGTCCATTTCTAAGGTTGCTTCCACATTTTCATGTATCTTTATAGCAATGCCCCACTTCTCTGGTACCAATTTACTGTGTTAGTTTGTTCTCACACTGCTATAAAGAACTACCTGAAATTGGATGATTTATGAAGAAAAGAGGTTTAATTGACTCACAGTTCCGCAGGCTGCACATGAGGCATGGTTGGGGAGGCCTCAGAAAACATAAAGTCATGGCAAACAGGTGAAGGGGAAGACAGCATATCTTCAAATGGACAGCAGGAGAGACAGAGAAAGAGTGAAGGGGGAAATGTTACACCATTTTAAACAACCACATCTGGTAAGAAATCACTCACTATTATGAGAACAGCAAGGAAAAAATCTGCCCCCATGATCTAATTACCTCCCACCAGGATTCTTCTCCACAATGGGGATTACAACGCAACATGAGTTTTGGGTGAGGACATAGAGCCAAACCATATCAGTTTCTCATTGTAGTTTTAATTTGTGTTTTCCAAATGCCTGATTATATTTACTTAACAATTTTCCCCATTTTTGTTTACTAAAATACCATTTTATACACAATAAAAGTCATCTATTGTAAGTGTAAAGTTTGCTCATATTTGGTAATAGTATACACTTACACATACTTAGTCAAGATATAGAACAGTTCTCATTCAAAAGTTTACCTTATGTTCTTTTGCACTCAATCTTCTATCCTACTCCTGAACCTAGGCAACCATTGAAATATTTTGTCTGTCTAAGTATGTCTTTCATAGCATGTTACATAAATTACATCTTTTTGTTTTACCACTTTCACTTACCATAAGGCATTTGAGATTGATCAATGTTCTTACATGCATCAATTTTTTTTCCCTTTCTGTTTCTGAGTTACATTCAATGGTAAAGTACCACAAATTGTTTATTCATTCACCAGTTTATGGACATTTGATTTGTTTCCACTTTGGTTCTATTAGGAATAATATTGCTATGGAAGTTCATGTACGTGTTTTTGTAAGAACATATATTTTTATTTATCTTGGGTAAATATCTAGGATTTGAATTATTAAGTCACATGGTACATACATACTTAACGAAATAAACTATTGCCATGCTGTTTTCAAAGCAGCTAAACAGTTTTGTCTTCACACCGGTAATGGAAGAGAGTATTACATACTCACCAACACTAACCAATAGTTGGTAATGGTAATGTTGGTCTTTAATTTTATTCATTCTTTTGTTTATGTGATGCTATCACATTTTGGCTTTAATCTACATTTATCTGATGCTATTAATTTTGAACATCTTTTTATAAGTTTGTTTTCAACATATATATCTTCTTTTTGATTTTTCTTTGCAATGTTTTGCATTTTCCAGTTTGTAAGTTTTGCACATTTTAATTTATTTCTAGATATTTGTTATGCTATTGTGAATGGAACAATTTTATATTTTAATTGTTGGTTGCAGCTATATAGACATGAAATTGATTTTTATTTAGTGAACTTGTATCCTGCAACTCTGCTATATTCATTTGTTAGTTCTAGTAATCTTCAAGTTATCAAAATACATGATTGTATCATCTGTAAATAGCTCTACTTCTTTCTTCCAAACATGTATTATTTCTTCTTCCTTTACTAACAACTCAGAAAATGTGTTCAAAGTGCAATGACAAATAAACACCCTAAGAGCCAATGTTCTAGATTTGTTCTCAAATCTTACATGGAAAGAGCCTTTCACTATTTAATATGTTGTTGGTTGTAGGTTTTTCAGAGATGTCCATAATTAGACTGGGTAAGTTTCCTTCTTTTCCAAGAGTATATTTTTATCATGTAAGGATGTGCAACTTTGCCAACTGCTTTTTCAGCATCTGTTGAAATGATCATATTCTTTTTTCCTTTAATCTCTTAATATGGTACAATATATTGACTGATTTTAGAATGTTAAACCAATCTTGTGAGATACAGAAATATCACTCTTATATGTCTATTTCCCCTTCCTCCTTTCTGTGCTATTATAGTTATAAGAATTACATCTATATATGCTACATCCCCAGCAATGCATTGCTATAATTACTGTTTAATTTTAAGTCTATAAAATAAGCTTAGAAAAGAAAAGAGAGCAAGTATATACTTATAAAGTTTGTTATACTAACCTGCTTACTTACCTTTTCTGGTTCTCTTTATTTGTTCCTTTGTATTTGAATTACCATACGGTGTAATTGACTTATTCCAATAGAACTTTGCACTCACTCAACTTTTTGCTGTTATTTTCAAATATCTTTCTTTTCTGTATGTTATATTCTCCAAAATGCAATACATATTGCTTTATACAATAGTATTTTTTGTTTGTTTTATTTATTTACTTTTTTTTTTTTAAGACAAAGTCTTACTCTGTCACTCAGTCTGGACTACAGTGTTGTGATCTCAGCTTACTGCAACCTCCACCTCCCGGGTTCAAGTGATTCTCCTCCCTCAGCCTCCTGAGTAGCTGGAATTACAGGCACCTGTCACCATGCTGGGCTAATTTTTGTATTTTTAGTAGAGATGAGGTTTCACTATGTTGGCCAGGCTGGTCTTGAACTCCTAACCTCAAGTGATCTGCCTACCTCACCTTCCAAAGTGCTGGGATTACAGGCATGAGCCACTGCACCCAGCCCTATACAATAGTTTGTAAGTCTGTTTAGAGAAGGAGTGCGTCAATGGAAAGAGTCTATCGCTGTAAAATACTTGAAGAGATTTATTCTGAGCCAAATATGAGTGGCCATGGCTCTTGACAGCCCTCACGAGGTCCTGAGAACATGTGCCAAAGGTGGTTGCTGTGCAACTTGGTTTTATGTCTTTTAGGGAGACATGAGATGTCAATCAAATGCACTTAAGAAATACATTGGTTTGGTTCAGAAAGGCAAGAAAATTTGAAGTTGGGGTGCTTCCAAGCTATAGGTAAATATAAACATTTTCTGGTTGACAATTGGTTGAGTTTGTCTAAAGATCTGGGGTTAATAGAAAGAAAATACTCAGGTTAAAATAAGATTGTGGAGACCAAGTTTTTTGAAGTCTCATAGTGGCTGTGCTTAGAGACAACAGATGACAAATGTATCCTATTCAGACCTTCAAAAGGTGCTAGACTCTCAGTTAATCTCTTCAGGATTGAGAGGGCCAGGAAGGAAAATGTCTAGCTTGTTAATGAAGATTCTTCACATATGCAAAATTTTCCCCCAGAAAGGACTTCAGAATATGGCAAGAAAAAAAAGAAAAAAAGAAAAAAAAAAAAACATGTTTTGAGGTAAAATCCTTTGATTTTCTTAATCACATATTGTTATGCCAGAGTCAGATTGGAAAGAAAGTCTCAGTATATGGCATTAAATAAAATACATCTGATGAGAATTTATGGTTTGTAGAGCATGACTCCCCAGACACCTTAGATAGAAATGTGGGCCAGATAAAACAAAATCAGAGCTATTTATACTGTCTTTTAGTGTTATAAAATTGACTTTATCATTGCTCTTAGTTTTTTCATGTAGATTTGAATTAGCACATAGTGTCACTTCCTTTTCATTTTGAAAATCTCCCTTTATTAAGTGTCTTGTCAACTTGGTTCACTAGTAACAAATTCAGTTTGTTTTAATTGGGAATGCCTTAATTTTGTCTTCATTTTTACTCCCACGTATGCAATTCTTGGTTAACAGCTTTGTTGGTGCTGTTGCTTTTCCTATCAGTGCTATAATAGGTAATCTTATTTTCTTCTGGCCTCCTTTGTTTCTGATGAGAAGTCAGATTTTATTCTTAGTAGAGTTTTATTATGCATGACAAATCATTTTTCTCTTTCTGTTTTCATGATTTTCTTTTTGTCATTGTATTTTAGCATTTTTGCTATGATGACTTGGTATGCGTCTCTTTGCATTTATATTATTTAGAGTTAGTTGAATTTTAAGATGTTTAAATTTATGCTTTTAATCAAATTTAGGAAATGTTCAACTATTTTCTTTGAATAATTTTTTCTGCTCTGTTCCCTTTATCCTCTTCTTGATGTCCTGTAAAACATGTGTTAGTATGGTAAATGGTGTCTTGTGCTTGTCTGAAGCCCTGTTGAATTTTCTTCATTATTTGGCTTGTTTTTCATATTAAAAAATCTCTATTCAATATTGCAAATTTTTGGTCTGCCAGTTGAAATCCGCTGTTAACATTTTTTGGTGAAATTTATATTTCAGTCTCCATCTTTTTCAATTCTAGAATGTTATTTGAATCTTTTTAATAATTTCTCTTTTGTTATTGATATTCTCTATGGCATGAAAACTTCCTTTACATCATTCGTTATGGCTTTCTGTTTTTCCTTTGGACATATTTATAATGGTTGCCTTGAAGTATTATTTTAAAATCTGACATCTGGGCTGTGCCAAACAGTTTCTGTTTCCTCATTTTATTCTAGGGTGTATTGCAAACCTTGTGTTTCTTTGCATGTCTTGAAATTTTTTTCTTGAAGATTCAAAAATTTAAGTAATATATTTGATTAATTCTGGAGATTTACTCCCTGTATCTTCTTTTTGTTGTTGTTTATTTGTTTAGTGACTTGCTTGAACTATTCTAATAAGTATTCTCCTTCCTTAATGTGAATATTCTGATGTTTCTTATCAGAGGATTCAGACTTTTGAGTACACAGTGGTACCATAACAGTAGATTTAGCAGAAATGTATTTGTCAATTTCCCTGATTTCTCAATTAAGCTGTCTGTCTCATTGGTGTCACACCAAATTGTTAGATTTTATTAATTGCCAGCTGTTTTTTCTGTAGTTTTTGTTCTTCTTTTTCTATATTTTTTATTTTTAATTTTCATGGGTACATAGTAGATGTATATATTTATGGGGTACACGAGATATTTTGATAGAGGCATGAAATGTATAATAATCATATTATATACAGCCTGAGCTCTGTATTGGCCCCTTTTAGTCATGGCTGAAACAGCTGGGACTCAGGGCACCAAGTCCCTAGGCTGCACATAGCATGGGGACTCATTGCCTAGCGGACAAAATCACTTTTTATTCCTAGGCCTCCAGGCCTGTGATGGGAGGGGCTTCCTTGAAGATCTCTGAAATGCCTTGGAGACATTTTCTCCATTGTCTTGGGGATTAACATTCAGCCCCTCGTTACTTATGCAAATTTCTGCATCAATCTTAGCTTGAATTTATCCTCAGAAAAGGTGATTTTCTATCACATTGTCAGGCTGCAAATTGAACTTCTATGCTTTGCTTCCCTTATAAAACTTATGCTTTTTACAGCACCTGTAACAGCACCCAAGTCACATCTTGAATGTTTTGCTACTTAGAAATTTATTCTGCAACATACCCTAAATAATCTTTTTCAAGTTTGAAGTTCCACAAATCTCTAGAGCAGCAGCAAAATGCCATCAGTCTCTTTGCTAAAACATAGTACAAGTTACCTCTGCTCCAGTTCCCAATAAGTCCCTCATTTCTAACTGACACCACCTCAGCCTGGGCCTTATTGTTTATATCACTATCAGCATTTTTGTTAAAGCCAGTTAACAAGTCTCTAGGAAGTTCCAAACTTTCCCACATTTTCCTGTCTTCTGAGCCCTCTACACTGTTCCCACCTCTCCCTGTTACCCAGTTCCAAACTTGCTTCCACCGTTTTGGGTATCTTTTCAGCAATGCTCCACTCTACTGGTGTCAATTTGCTGTATTAGTCTGTTTTCATGCAGCTGAAAAAGACATACCCAAGACTGAAAAGTTTACAGAAAAAAGAGGTTTCATTGACTTACAGTTCCATGTGGCTGAGGAAGCCTCATAGTCATGGTGGAAACATGGAGCAAGTCACATCTTACATAAATGGCAGCAGGCAAAGAGAGAGAGCTTGATAGGGAACTCTTCGCTTTCAATTTAAATACACATTATATCTTTCTTTTGTCTGATTTCTCCAGTCACCAGTTCCAGTACTATGTGGAATAACAGCCATGAAAGTTGGCATGTTTATCATGTTCCATGTCTTACAGGAAAGCCTTTCAATTTTCCCATTCAGTATACTACTAATAGGGAACCTGTCGTATATGGCTTTTATTATTTCAATATATGTTCCTTCTATATCTAGCTTTTTTTGTGTAGGGATATTGAATTTTATTAAATGCTTTTTCAACATTAATTGGAATGATCATATGGTTTTTGTCTTTCATTCTGTTCATATAATCTAAGACATTGATTGATTTGCATATTTGGAGCCGTTCTTACATTCCTGAGATAAATCTCACTTGGTCGTGATGAATAATCTTTGTAATGTATTTTTAAAATTTGGTTTGCTAGTATTTTGTTGAGGATTTTTGCATAAATATTTATTAAAGATACTGTCCCGTAGTGTTCTCTTTTTTGTTCTGGCTTTTGTATCAGGATAATTCTGACTTCATAGAATAGGTTCAGAGGTGTTTTTTTCTCTATATTTTGGATTAGATTAGGTAGGATTGGTATCAGTTCTTCTTTAAAGGTTTGGTAGAATTCAGCAGTTAAGCCATTGGGTTCCAGGCTTTCATTTACTGGAAGATTTTTATGATGGCTTCTATCTCATTGCTTGCTATTGGTCTATTCAGGTTTTGGATTTCTTCCTGTTTCAATCTTGGCAGGTTTAATGTGTTAGGAATTTATCCATTTTCTCTAGATTTTCTAGCTTATTAGTACATAGTTGCTCATGGTAGCCACTAAGTATCTTTTGAATTTCTGCAGTGTCAGTTGCAATGTCTGTTTTTTATGTCTGATTGTATTTACTTGGATCTTCTCTCTTTTTTTCATAGTCTGGCTAAAAATTTGTTAAAATTGTTTAAGTTTTCAAAAACCAACCCTTGGTTTCCTTTATCTTTTGTATTTTTTTAATTTCCATTATATTTATTTATGCTTTGATATTATTATTATTATTTTTTACTGATAGTGGGTTTTGTTTGTTCTTACTTTTCTGATTTTTAAGGTGCATTGTCAGTTTTTTTGTTTAAAGCTTTTGTCCTTTTTTCACATAGGCTATTATACCTATAAAATTTCCTTTTATTACTGTGTTTATTGGATACCATAAGATTTGATATGTTGTGTCTCTATAAATTTTTCAAATTCGTAATCTCTTCATTGACTCACTGGTCATTCAGGAGCATATTATTTAATTTCTATGTATTCCTATAGTTTCAAAATTTTCTCCTTTCATTAATTTTTAGTTTTATTTCATTGTGTTCAGAGAAGATGATGGATATTATTTTAATTATTAAAGGTTTGTTTTGCGACATATGATCTGTCCTTGAGAATGATCATTGTGTTGAGGAAATGAATGTGCATTCTGCAGTCATTTGGGTGAAATGTTCTGTGAGTATCTACTAGGCCCATTTGTTCTATAGTGCAGAAAAAGTCTGTTGTTTCTTTGTTGCGATACTGTTTGGGAGATCTGTCCATTTCTGAAAGTTGGGTTTTGAAGTCTCCAGCTATTTTTGTATTGTGATCTATCTCTCTTTTTATGTCTAATAATATTGGGTTTATATAGCTATGTGCTCGAGGGCCAGGTAAATATACATTTATAATTGTTGTAGCCTGTTGCTCTATGGACATATTTATCAGTACATAATGACCTTCTTTGTCTCCTCTTATAGTTTTTGCTTTGAAACATATTTTGTCTGATATAAATATAGCTACTTCTCTCTTTTTTTATTCTATTGGCATCGAATATCTTTTTCCATCGTTTTAACTTGTCTATATTTATCTTAATAGGTGAAGTGTACTTTTTTCGTAGGCAATACATCTTTTGGTCTTGTTTTTTTAATCCATTCAACCCGATTTTCTTTTGATTGAAGAGTTTAGTCCACTTATATTCAATGCTATTATTGATAAATTGGGGCTTATTCTTACTTTTTAAAATTTATTTTCTGGTTGTTTTGTGATATTCTCTTTCTTCTTTCCTTCCTTCCTGTCTTCTTTTATTGAAAGTAAATTTCTTTCTAACAGACCATTTCTTGCTTTTTATTTTTTGTATTACATGTTTTTGACTTGAGGTTACCAAGATCCTTGCAAATACTGTCTTATAAGTCATTATTTTAATCTGATAACAACTAAACATTGATTGCATTAGCAAACAAACACACCCAAAAACTAATAAAAACTCTATAGCTATTACTTGAGCCCTCCACTTTTTAACTTGCTGTTTTTCTTCATGTCTTATTGTTAGATGTCTTGAAGGTTTTTGCAGTTATTTTTTTAATTGGCTCATTTGTTTATTCTCCTAACTAAGATAAAGGCATTTTACACACCACAGTTATACTGTTGCAATATTTGGTGTTGCTCTGTGTCTTTATTATGAGTAAGAGCTGTAACTTCAGATGATTTTTTATTGCTCATTTAGATCTGTTTTTTAAGATTGAATAACTTCTTTTAGCATTTCTAATAGAACAGGTCTCATTGTTGAAATCGATCAGCATTTGTTTGGCTGGGAAAGTCTTTATTTTCCTTCATGCTTGCAAGGTGGTTTTCACAATATATGCTATACCAGGGTAAGACTGTTTTTCCTTCAGCACTTTAAATATATAATTTCACTCTTTCCTGGCTTTTAAGGTTTCCACTGAGATGGCTGCAGCCAGATGTATTGAAGTTCCATTGTATGCGATTTGTTTTTGTTTTCTCTTGCTTTTTTTAGGATGCTTTCCTTATCATTTATCTTTGGGAGTTTCATTATTAAATGATTTGAGTTATTCTTCTTTGAGTTAAATTTGCTTGGTCTTCTATAACCTTCTCGTATTTGAATGTTGATATATTTCTCCAGGTTTGGGAAATTATTTATTATCCCTTCTAATAAGCGTTCCACCTTTATCAGAAATTCTTAGATTTGTCATTTTGCTGCTATTTTCTAGATCTTGTAGGTGTATGTATTAGTCCATTTTTATACTGCTAAAAAGAACTGCTTGTGACTGTGTAATTTATAAAGAAAAGAGGTTTATTTGACTTACAGTTCAGCATGGCTGAGGAGGCCTCAGGAAGCCAGGCACCTTCTTTCCAAGGCAGCAGAAAGAAGAAGTGCAAGCAGGGTAAATGGTAGACACTTACAAAACTATCAGATCTCATGAGAACTCAGTCACTATCATGAGAACAGAATGCAGAAACCACTCTCACAATCTAATTACCTCCACCAAGTCCCGACCTTGACATATGGGGATTGTGGCGATTATGGGGATTAAAATGCAAAAAACTCCTGTGTTTCCCTCTACTGGGACTTCTCTGGGTCAGACCTGAAGCCAGCATAGCACTGGATCTTGCTCAAGGCCCACTGTAGCTATTACCTCACTATCACTTATGTTCACTCAAGGACCTAGGGCTCTTCAATCAGCAGGTAGCAAAGCCAGCCACGTTTGTGTCCTTCCCTTTAGGGCAGTGAGTTCTCCCAGGCCCTGGGCAGGTCCAGAGATACTGTCTGCGAGGCAGGGTTTAGAGTCAAAAACCTAGAAATTTGCCTGATTTTCTACTCTGCTACAGCTACACTAGCACTAAGCAAAATATAAAGTCCTTCCTACTGTTCTCTCCCCCCTTCACAAGCAGAGGAGCCTGTCCATGTGGGCACTACCATCACCGGCCCATGGGGGAGTTCTGCTGTGCCATCCCTTAGGTTCACTTAAAACCTAAGGGTTCTTCAGTCAGCTTGTGTGAATTATCCCAGGCCTAAGACTCACCCTTCAGGAAGTGGGCTTTCCTCTGGCCCAGGGCAAGTCCAGAAATGCTGTCCAAGAGCTTAGGCCTCAACTTGCGGACCCCGAGGGCTGCTTGTTGCTCTATACCACTGTAACCAGGCTGGTGCCTAAGGTGAAAAACAAAGTCCTCTTCACTTTTCCCTTTGTTTTTCTGAAACAGGAGGAGTCTTTCACTGTAGCCACTATAGCTTGGAATGTGCTGAGTAACACTTAGAGTCAGCACATCTCAGAGCCCATTGTCCATGGCATACTCCCTGGATATCACTGCTGCTTATGTAGGGCCCAGGGCTCTTTAGTCAGTAGGTGATTGATCCCGCCAGGTTTGGGTCATTCCTTTTTGACCCAAAATGTGTCTAGAAATGTCATCGAGGAGCTAGGTCTCATGACTCTGCCTGGCGCTCTAACTTACTGTGCCTGAGCTGGAATCTAAGATGCAAGACAGTCCTCTTGACCCCTTTCTCTCCTCCCATTAAACAGAGAGATGGAGACACTTTCATTGCTATGATCTCCACTGTCTGGAGCTGGGGGAGGATTGGTGCAAGCACTGCTTTAGCTGCCCTGGCTAGGAGGCTCTCTAGGTTACTTGCCACCCCAGTCCCCGACCTCTGGCTCTGAGTCCATCCCAGCACTAGGATTTGCCCAGGAATTGCAGTACCTGTGTCCTAGACTGCCCTTCAAGTGTACATAGGACCCCAGAGCATTTTGGTCTGCAGTGCCAAGGCTTGTCAAAAAACTCGAGTTTGGACCAATTGGACAGGGAATTCCCCTCTGGCTAGCTCTGGTCCAAATGTTTCTTCAGTATGTGATCACTGGCTGAGCCCAGCACAGCTTTGCTCTCTGACATGGCAGGGTAGTACTTATTTCAGTGCTTAATTCCTTCAGTCACTATGCTTTCCCTCCTCCAAATGCACAGACTCTCCAGACTGCAGGGCTACAGCCAAGGGCATGGGGGAGGGTGGCATCACTGATTCAAGGCTGTCTTTTTAATCTTTTTCAATGCCTTTTTAAATTATATGTAGTTAAAACTAGGTACTGTGATTGTGATTGCTTACCTGAGTTTTGGTTCTTGTGACAGTCCCTTTTTTGTGTGCAGATAGTTGTTAAAATTTGGTGTTTCTGAAGGAGTACGAAGAGTGTAAGCTTCTATTTCACCATCTTGCTCTGATATCCACTCTTGTTTTTGACAATGCCCCAGAGAGTAAGTTTGAAAAGCTGCTTATTGTTATGCTCCCAGAATTGAAAATTTCTCATTACTTTTGATTATCTGGGATTCTGTTTATTAACCTGAGCTATTATTTCTGGAGTTCAACATTAACCTAACTTTCTCTTATTCCCTAGGTTTTTACAGAGAGTATTAAAATACATGTTTGATATATTACAATATTAAAAGAATGTCATCTTGATTTATTTTGTTATGAGTGCTAATATTTTTTTGCCATATCTCATAAGTCAGACAGCACTGTCTTGTTTAATACTGTCTGAAATCTGATGCATAGATAAATATGTTGGTATACAATTTGGGGCTAGCTCTTTCACTGTTGTGTTGTAGTCATTGAAAGCAAAGATTCTTTAGGGACTTTATTGTGTTAAAAATGTAAAGCCATATTAAAAGGTAATTGCTGGTTATCAAAGATAATCCTAATGTCCAGCTCCTGCAGAGCATTTAGGCTCTAGTTGGGAGCTAGATATGGTTAGCCTCTTTGTCCCCACCCAAATCTCATCTAGAACTATAATATGCATGAGTTGGGGTAGGGGCCTGGTGGGAGGTCATTGAATCATGGGTATGGACTTCTCCTTTTCTGTTCCTGTGATAGTGAGTTCTCGAGATCTGGTGTATTAAAGTGTGTTTCATCTTCCCCCTCACACTCTATCTCTCCTGCCACATGTGAAGAAAGTACTTGATTCCTGTTCTCCTTCCTCCCTTCCTCCATGATTGTAAGTTTTTTAAGGCCTCCCAGACAGGCTTCCTGTTAAGCCTGGGGAACTGTGAGTCAAACCTTTGACTCACAAATCCTGGGGAGCTGTGAGTCGAACTTTTGACTCACAAATTACCCAGTCTAAGGTAGATCTTTATAGCAGTGTGAAAATGAATTAATATAGAGCCAATCTTGTTATTAATTAGTGTGAATTCTTAGATCTTAAGCTATTATCTGTGTAATCCATCAAATATGTTTATTATAATTCATTGTATTTGTGATATCAGCTTCCTCACCTTATTTTGGCAAAAATTTTAGTGTAGTAAAAGTAGTCCTATTTAATATCACTGTTTCATGACTTTTGTGAATACAAAATTTGAAAACTTATGTAACTAGACAAAGTGCCTGACCTTCTATAAGCAATATATAATTATGATATGCTGCTTTCGTTCTTATTATTAAGTTAATATTCATTTGTATACACATAAGAGGTTGTATTAGGATGCTCTAGAGAGACAGAAATAATAGGGTGGATGTGTATAAATATAAAGGGGAATTTAGTAAATATTACCTTACATGATCGAGAGGTCCCACAGTAGGCTGTCTGTAAGCTAAGGAGAAAGGAGAGCCAGGCTGAGTCCCCAAACTGAAGAACCTGGAGTTGGATGTTCGAGGGCAGGAAGCATCCAGCATGGGAGAAAGATTAAGCTTGGAGGCTAGGCCAGTCTTTCTCTTTCATGTTTTTCGGCCTGTTTATATTTGCTGGCAGCTGATTAGATTGCCTACCAGATGAAGGGTGGATCTGCCTGCCCCGGCCCACTGACTCAAATGTTAGTCTCTTTTGGCAATAGCCTCACAGATACAGGTGGGATCAGTACTTTGTATCTTGAATCTAATCAAGTTGATACTCAGTATTAACTGTCACAGAGGTGGACTTGAAATTGGTGTGATTAGATAACATTTGGTATGTCACAAAACAGGCCTTGCCCAAGTATTTGTTTATTCACTTTTTTTTTTTTTTTTTTTTTTTTTTTTTTTTTTTTTTTTTTTTTTTTTTTGAGACAGATTCTTGCTCTGTCGTCCAGGCTGGAGAACAGTGGTGTGATCTTAGCTCACTGCAACCTCTACCTCCCCAGGTTCAAGCGATTCTCCTACCTCAGCCTCCCGAGTAGCTGGGATTACAGCGCACACCACCACGCCCAGCCGATATTTTGTATTATTAGTAGAGATGGGGTTTTGCCATGTTGGCCAGACAGGCCTCTACATCAGGTGATCTGCTCACCTTGGCCTCCCAAAGTGCTGAGATTACAAGCATAAGCCACCCACATTTTTTAACATTTTTTCTGGCCCACATTTTTTAACATATTTTCTCTTTTAAATATTTTGTTAGAAAAAAGAGAAGATAATTGTTATTGCTAAAATAGATACAGAGAAAGTGATAATTTTAGCCACTATTCCTCTTCTGAGCATACTTCCAGGCTCACTTCCAGGTATGAGTTAGGAGCAACCTGTTATATAGGCTCCCACATTCTCCTGTTGCTCAAGCAGACATATACTTTTTTGTTATTATGCATTTTCATGTACTATATAGCCTTATATAGACACACAGATAATTTGTTTCCCCTTTTATTCACCTTAGGAAAACAAGATTATAGTATATATGTGTGTGTGTGTGTGTGTGTGTGTGTGTGTATATATATATATATATATATATATATATATATATATATATGTATTTCAGTATATTGCTTTTGTACTCAAAAACATTATTTATGTATATCCTTCCAGCTCAAATTTTGTGTCCAATATAAAGTAATATTTAACTTTCTTATTCCCTCAAATACAGAATTATCCCCCTATCAAAAAAAAACTTTCTTTATAAATTTGCTCCTTTGGCCCATGTCTTAAAATTATTTTTGTTGTTATGAGAAAGCCCTTTTGTTCTTTAGTGATGGTATAAAAATGTTTACATATCGCTTTAGTTTTGAGGTCAGATTGATAAATTTTACCGTCTTATCTTTGCTCATGACTTGCAATAACGTTTTGCCAAATACCAGTAGTGATAAATTAATTTTTTTCTCCGCCTATATTCTTCACCTAAAATTGTATTTTCAGGCAAATGAACATTTTTTACAGTGTTGAATCTTCTGATACATGAATATGGGTATGTGTCCAGTGATCCATTATTTTATATTATACTATAACATTTTTAATTCACTTAATATGCTTGCTAAAGTATTTTTACAATGTTAGTACTTCCTAACTTACATTTTAAGCTTTCTGTTGTCCATCAGTTTTTTTTTTGCAATTATATGTTCTACTTGATTATCTTTAGACTACATAGCAACTATTTTTTAATCTATATCTTTTTTGCATGCATTTCCAAATTGTTGGTTTCCATTTATTTTAAGTTGTATTCTTTTGAACTGTCTCTACGGATAATTGGATTTTTATTGTAGGTCCCTTGAAATAATATCACCAAATATTTACCATATCCACATTATTATGAAAATTGGCAAAATAGCAACAGATTGCTCATGAATCCTCACTGCATGCCTCGTCTCCCCATCCTTGTATTTGAGGTCAAGGTTGTTCAGCTCCACTTTGGCAGGAACTTACATTAAAACTCTTTTGATGAACCTTGATGTCATTTGTCTTGATACTGATTAGCCACAGATTTTAAATGACAGTACTGACCATACTCCAATTTAATAATAGGTAAGTGCTGGCAACCCAAAATGTATTACTTGAACATGAATTCTTGTGTTTTGATAGTAATAATATGTATATACTGGTTAAACAATAATAAAAACATTTTTACATTTTTGGTACATTTGATGCATTAGATAAATGGGGAATATGAATATATACGGTAAGTAGTAAATAATTTTGGTGGAGATTAAGTGAGGCAAGATAGAAGTCCTAGAGGGCAATGACTGACCCATGGAAAGCAATGCAAATATAGGAATTCTTATATATTTTTTTCTGTTGTAAGTCCTATTGTTTTTGTTAATATCAGCTAAATATATTCTACATTTTACATATGGAGTATCATCTTCTTTAAAGGCTTAGATATTCATGCTTTGATTTTCAAATGTTGAACTCATGTAAGGAATCGTGGGAATATGTTGTAAATTAAGAGTTTATGTGTTGATTATTTCTAATTAACATCAATTTTGTTCAGCAACATCTCACTATAAATACTTGTGTTGTTTAAATAATTTTGGTTTTAAAATTTCATTTAGAGTGTATCATTTTATAAAGATTCATGAGGCTACACAAATGCTTTGTGTACTTTTCTGTGTGTATGTAATGCCTCGACAGAAATAAAATAATCAAACATCATCCCACAGCAAACAGTAATCACCTGGGTTTAGTAGACTAGATACCAGTTCTTACATTTTATTGTCAGAAAATTACCTATTTCAGCCCTGTATAACTAGAGACTAACAGTAATTTTGTTTTCTCCAATTTACTACAGTATTGTGTTTGTATTTAGTAATCATTATAGCTAGATTATCAAGTTTAGAAAACTCAGCCACTTTACAATATATAGTTTTCCCAAGCCCCAAATGGTTATACAGCAGGTTATAAAGACTTTTTCTTTATTGGTAAATATTTCTTGCTTTTTAAAACATTTTTTAAATATTTAGATAGTTGATCCTTATGTTTTAATAATTTTATATAACTTTTTTTTCTTGTCAGTGTAAGTAAACCTTAATTAAACAAGTATAACCATTATCATTACTTATTGTTATTATTACCTTTAATGCAGAATGTGTGTATTATATTATTTCTCATACGAATAAATCTCACAGCTTTTACAGCATCAATTACTAGTTTAAAATCCTAAAGCAAATGATTGGCCTAGCTTCCTTCTTACCTGAGAAATGTATATTTTCTAATAAAAGTTACAATTAGTGTTTTATTCAGCCCAACTAGTCAAATTACTTAAAAATACATTAAAAATAAATTAACGAATCACAAATATTTATTTCCATATCTTTGTTTTAACCAATGTTAAGTGTCTGTTCCCTCTATTTTAACATGTACATGTATATATACATATATGTATATATTCTGATAAATATATAGATAACCAAGGTTATTGATATAAATGTATTTCTTTTCTTTACTATTTTAATTAGCAAAATAGCATCACAGTATACATATCATGTAGCGAATTGATAGTTCAATAGGAGGCATTAATCCAAGAATATTAGAAGAATTACCCAAAGTACTGACATGCTGTTAGGTAGGTATATGTCTTCTAATAGAAAATCAGTGTGGTATGAAATAATGTGTTTTGTCAAGCATGGAAACAATACTGTGATGATATAGTCATGTTTTCCTCTGTGGCTCCTGAGTTTCTCCAAGTATTTTCATATACATTGACTTGTTTATATCTCACGACAATTTTGAAGTGTAGAATTACAGGTAGAATGCATAGCTCAAATATCTTGTAATGAGTAAATAAGATAATATACAGGCTGTAAGTATTCCATCTGCCACGTAAATAGCATCAAATGGGTGTAAATCATTATGATAATTAGAGATATTAATATCAGGCAATTTTCCCCAGGATAGAAAAATGTGAGGCTGTTATTTGTTAGATCACTTATTAAGCATTCCATAACAAGAGAGTACCCTAAGTAACTTTTGAAGTTTTAAGTGAATTTTACTGATTATCTATCTAATAATGCACATAACATTTTTTCAACCTAATAGGTGATACACGGTAACTATATATGGTAAAAAATGAAAAGCTAATCTTCTCTCACAAATTATTCAATTCTCATTATTTTTTAAGCAATGATAACTGCTTCATTGATAAAATTTACAGCATATTAAACTGCAGTGAAATTTGCTGCTGGATATTTTCAGATTAGTTGTTTGCTAATCACATTAAAACTAGATCAGTTACTACAACGTGTTTTATCTGTTATGAATATCCCAATACCATTTCATTAGTGGTGTTTCTCTCTCCTCCTCCCCCTCCACTTTCCTTC
Organism: Cebus imitator; assembly: GCF_001604975.1. Classification (NCBI taxonomy): domain Eukaryota; kingdom Metazoa; phylum Chordata; class Mammalia; order Primates; family Cebidae; genus Cebus; species Cebus imitator. The sequence continues at coordinate 776,939 of NW_016107807.1, read as the reverse complement.
CCTCTTAGCCTTCCTCCTGCCTGCTATGGTTTATATTTTAAAATTAAGCTCTGTTCTGTAGGTATGATGATCTTGTTGGTTTTTTTGTGTCTTGTTTTACCTTGATCATTTCAAAGGTTCTTTAATATAAGAGTATACTTGTTTAAGGTGAGATTTTATCTGTTTTATTACATCAAAAACCTTCCTGTAATATACTCCTTTTGCTCTTATATTTTTTTCAGATTTTTGAGGTATAATTGACAAATAAAATTGTATACATTGAAGGGTACAACTTGATAATTTGATATATGCAGACATTGTGATACGCTTACCAAAAACAAGGTAACACGTAACTTCACAGTTATCATTTTGCGTGTATATGGTGAGAGAATTAAGATCTATGTTAGAAAATTTCAAGTATGCAATACAGTATTATTAACTGTAACCACAATGCTGCACATTAGATCTCTGGAACTTATTCATCTTACAACTGAAAGTTTCTACCCTTTGACGAACGTCCCCTCTTTTTCCTCCTCGCCTCGAGCCTCTGGTAACCACCATTTTACTCTCAGCTTCTATGATGTTAACTGTTTAAGTTTCCACATCATAAGTGAGGTTATATAGAACTTGTCATTCTGTGTCTAGCTTTTTTACTTAGCATAATGGACCCCAGTTTCAACCATGTTGTTGTAAATGGTAATAATTTTTTCCTTATTATGGCTGAGTTGCATTCTATTAGCTAGCTAGCTAGCTAATGTTGTTTTCATATCTTAGCTATTATGAATCATGCTGCAATGAACATAGAAGTGCAAATATCACTTCAAGATACTGATTTTATTTCCAATAAATATGTACCCAGAAGTGGGTTTGCTGGGACATAGGTAATTCTATTTTTATTTTTTCATTACATCTTCATGTTCTTTTCTATAGTGGCTGTACCAATTTGTATTCCCACCAATATTGTAAAACGGTTTACTTTTCTTGACACCCTCACCAACACTTATCTTTTGTCTTTTTGGTAATAGCCATGTGAGCATGTATAATGTGAAATCTCATTGTGGTTTTAGTCTTCATTTCCCTCGTGATTCATGTTGCTGAGCACCTTTTCATATCCCTTGTTAGTTACCTATATGCCTCCTTTGGAAAATTGGCTCTGCAGATTCTTTGCCCATTGTTTAATCTGTTTATTTGTTTTTTGTGCTTTTTTGTTATATGAGTTCATTATATATTTTTGATATTAAGTAGTTATCAGTTATATGGGTTGCAGTTATTCCATAGGTTCTCTCTTTACTCAGTTGATGGTCTTCTTTGCAGTGCAGAAGCTTTGTAGATTGGTGTAACCTCACTTTTTACTTTTGCTTTTATTGCCTGTGCTTTTAGGGTCATTGTAAAAGATAATCATTGCCTAGAACAAAGTCAAAGAACTTTTTCCTATGTTTTATTCCAGCAGGAGTTTTAAGGTATTTTGTCTTATGTTTAAGTATTTAATCCATTTTGGACTGATTTTTGTGCATGGTGTAAGATAAGAGTTCAGTTTAATTCTTTTGCATGTGGGTATACAGTTTTCCCAACACCATTTATTATAGTCACTCCTCATTATATATTCTTGGTGCCCTTGTCAATGATGAGTTTACTGTGTATATGTGGGTTTATCTCTGTGCTCTCTTCTCTTCCATTGGTCTATGTGTCTATTTTTATGATACTACGATACAGTTTTTATCACTATAACATTGTAATGTATTTTAAGAAATGTGATATACCAAGGGTTTGTTGTTCTTACTTCAAATTGCATTGGCTATTCAGATTCCTTTGTGTTTCCATACAAATTTTAGGATTCTTTTTTATTTTGTATGAAAGATGACATTGGAATTTTGGTAAGGATAGCATTGAATCTGTGGATTGATTTTATAGTATGGACATATTAACAATATTACTTCTTTTTTATTATTTCTGGGTACATAGTAGGTGTATACATCTGTGGGGTACATAGCATGTTTTGATACAGGCATGGTATGTGAAATAAGCACATGATGGAGAGTAAGGTACTAATATCCTCAAGAATTTCTGCTTTGATTTACAAACAGTCCAGTTATACTTTTAAAGTTATTTTAAAATGTAGAATTAAGTTACTGACTATACTCACCCTATTGTGCTGTCAAATAGCAGGTCTTATTTATTCTAACTATTTTTTGTAGTTGATAACTATCCCCAACTCCTCCCCGAGGCCTCACTACACTTCCCAGGCTCTAATAACCAGGCTTCTATTCTCTATGTCCACGAATGCAATTTGTTTGATTTGTAGGTCACACAAATAAGTAAGAACATGCAATGTTGCCTATTTTGTCCGGATTATTTCACTTACATAATTATCTCTAGCCATGTAGGTTAGCCAAACAGCTAGTATCACACTGAACGGGCAAAAACTGAAAGCCTTTCATCTAATACCTGGAACATGACCATCATGCCAACTTTCACCACTGTTATTCAACATAGTACCGGAACTATGTTGTTAGTTGCTCTACTTAACTAGAGCAATAAGATAAGACAAAGAAATAAGGAGCATTCAAGTTGGAAAGAAGCCAAATTATCCTTGTTTGTAGATGATGTCATCTTCTGTTTGATAAAACCTACAGACTCCTCCAAACAACAATTAGAACTGATAAACAAATTCAGTAAAGTTTCTAGATATAAGATCAACATACAAAAACCAATAGCATTTCTGTGTGCTAAGAGTGAGCAATGTGAAAATAAATATAAATTCCATACATATGGAAAATAAATTCCATACATAATGGCAACAAATAAAAATTAAATACCTAATAATTAATTACACCAAAGAAGTAAAAGATTTCCACAATAAAAACTATAAGACATTGATGAAAGAAATTTATGTGGACAGGAAAAATGGAAAAAATATTCCATGTTCAGAGATTAGAAGAATCAGTATTTAGGTCTTCTTCAATTTTTTTTTTACTGATGCTTTGGAATTTTCAGTCAATAAATCTTGCACTTCTTTTTTTATATTAATTTCTATGTGTTTCTTTTTTGTGTGATTATCATTGAATTATATATTTTTAAATTCACCTTGGATTGTTCATTGCAACCACGAGGAAATAAAATTTATTTTTGTATATTGATATTTTGTATCCAAAAACTCTGCTGAATTATTAATTCTAATAAAGTTTTTGTATTTTGATGAATTCACAATTATGTCATTCATGAATAGATATAGCTATACTTATTCTTTAACAATGTAGACACTCTTTATTCATTTTGCCTGATCATTCTAGCTAGAACTACCTGTAAAATGTTTAATACAAATGATTAAAGTGAATATCTTTGCTTTGCTATTGATACTCCAGGGAAAGCATTCAGTCTTCAACCATTTTGTATGATGTTAGTTGTGGGTTTTGTATATATGGCCCTTATCAGGTTTAGTAAGTTTTTTTCTATTCTTAGTTTTGGGGGCATATCATGAAAGAGTGGTATGTTTTGTCTAGTGTTTTTTTTGTGTGTATTGAGAAATGAATACATGGTCTTTCTTATTTCTTCTATTGATATGTGCTAATATATTTGTTGTATTTTGTTGTTTTATTTTCAGATGCTAAACCACCTTTGCATTCCTGGAACAAATCTCACTTGTTCCTAGTGTGTAATCTTGTTTGAATGTTGCTTGATTCAATTTGGTACATATTGTGTTATGCAGCACAAGAAAGTGAGCACACCAAATCACACGACAAATCATCCCAATGACTATATACAATAATTGCCTCCCCCATAATATAAATGAGGAAGCTCCTTTGCTTCATAGATTATTTTCCAGTCTAACCACATTCTCCACCTAACACTAACTCCTACCCGAATCTAACATGACCCTCCCCTAAGTTTCTTTCCTATATTTTTTCTCTCTGTTCTTCAGTAGAGTCCTTGGGTACCAAGTTTCATGGGTTTTGGTAGCCAGCTTCTCCAGGGCTATCCTGGAAGCCATCCAAAAACTAAGTTCACTGGAGACTTTTGATGTAAAAAATTGAAGAATTTAATAATCACCCATTTTTCTGTAATATCTCCAAGTATAATTTTGGGAGATATAAATCTTAGTTCAGGCTACTGTAATAAAGTACCATAGACTAGGTGGCTTATAAACAACCATAGTTTGTTTCTTATGCCTCTGAGGGATGGAAGTCTGAGATAATGAAGCTGGTGTGATCTGACTTTTGTAAGGGCCCTTTTCTGTGTTCCAGACTGCCAACTTCTTGAGTCCTCACATGGCAGAAAGAGCTAGCTAGATTTCTGGCTTACCATAAGGGCACTAATCTTATTCATGAAGGTTTCACTTTCATTACCTAATTACCTCCCAAAGTTCCCACCTCCAAAAACCATCAAAATGGAGGCTATGCTTTCAATATATAGATTTGGGGGAGGTTCGCAAACATTCAAACAACAACAGATAAAACACGCTAAAGCATTAAGCATGTATACACACAGGTTTTATTTTGATGTCATTCTTGTCTCTTCTACTCAAACCAGATAGTGAAGAGCCACTATTCAGCAAATCTTTGTGATCTTAAGAATATTGTCATGGATATCACATATAAATTTTTGCTTAGTGATGAAGAAAACTTTCAATCCTACATGGATTGTTTTGGAGTGCATCATTTCAAATGAGATTCCAGTCTGGCAGTTTTTCCCAAATATCTAATGAACAAAACAGAATATTATGAATCAATTTCATTTTATTGGTATCTGTCAATTTTTGAGCTCAAAACACAGTGTTACAATTGTCACAATTGATCACAAATTCAATTCCTTGTACAGTGAATATAATTTCTATAATTTTTTTTAGGTTTACCTTGATTACTCCCAGAAGCATATTATCACAAATGGAGTTTTAATAATAATTTACCAAATTCTCAAAAACTTGTAATAGGGCTTTCAAGCCCTACATAGAAAACATACGCAATTTTTAAAAATTTAAGTTTTATAATATCAGATTTTCATATTTTCTGGCATGAAGTGGTATTTGTTTAAACTGTTCAGTATTCTTCAAACCTTCTGTTTAGAATTAATCTTTATATTGTGTATAATTTTCAAATAAGAGTTATGAATATATAATAAAAAGGGGATCTTAAATTACTCATTCCATAATATGCCTCTTTTCAAATTTAAAAGTGCACAATGGATATCCATGTAGCTTAATCTATTTAAGGATTTGAAAATCCTACTTAACACTAAGTCACTAAGTCATGGATTTCAGTGTTATTCTATTGTGTTATATCTTTAAATTTATTTTTTGTTGCACATGTAAAATGCATTAATGTGCATTACATGGGTGTTTATATTTTGCTTAACAATCATGACTGTGCTCAACACTATTAGATGGTTAATTCTGTTTAAGAATTCTCTTTGTCAATTCCTGTATAATACTCACTGTTTTAATTAATGTGATTAATATCTGTAGTGGTAAATATGCCTAATTCCTGTTTTTTTTTTTTTTTTNATTTAAACTTATGTTAAAAATTCCTAATAAGGTGACATTACATTTTGATTTTTAATTTAACTCTTGTGAAGAATCAAAGATTTTTTGAGCAAATGTAACAAATTTTAATATTGACTTTCCCTAAACCAGATAAGGTATATAACTTTTGATAAGTATATAACTTTTGTGAACTACTTTTAGTCCTTTAGAAAAAGTTTGTTTTTTTTTTGTATAGAAAAAACTTGTTATTCTTAATAATTCTAAATTTTCAAATGTTGTGCATTGTAAATTCACACTAAATTTGGTTAACTCTTCAACATAATTAATGGTGGTGTAATATTGAAGAAATAATAATTTATCTAGTTTTATTTTTAGTCTGCCCATGCTTAAGACCATTTTTGAGGAATAGGGGAGATTCATGGATTGTATATCTTGATAGTAATACTCATGTGTTTGTAGTGCAAAATTATCATTAGTCCTGATTTTACATAGTCACAACAGGTAGTTATTAAAATCCAGGGAAATAATAGACTTCATTTGCTTCTAGGCTTTCCTCCCCAACCCTCATATTCTGCCTTCTAGAACCCTGCTGTAAAATCTGGGCCCTCAGTTATACTCTTTAGAAAGGAATTTTTGCCAGCTTCTCCATATTTCCACAGTCACCTGAAACCACAACACATGAGAGATATTTAGGTCTCCAGCCTCCCTGGCCTCTTTGCTGTTCCTCAGCCACCCCCATTCCAGTCTCCCTCAGATTTTTTTAAATGACTGCTTGCTCTTGCTGAAGAGGCTTCCTCCCAGCTATCATTTGGGTTGACTCTCAAAACTCTCGAGGATCTTTGGTCCAATGTCACTTATTCATGGCTACTCTGGCCTCTCCATTTAATTCAGCATTATCATCTTTGTCTTTACCTTTCCCAATCTCCCACCCTGCTTTACTCACCTGTTTCATATCACATGCTAGCATGGTTTTTCATTTATTCATTATGTTTTTTCTAGAGTGAACAATCTTCTAGATTTGCTTGGAACTAAGGGAGATTTTCCAGGTCGTGAAACTTCTCAGTTTTAAAGCCAGAAAAGTCCCACGCAAACTTGGATGAGTTGTCCAACTTGTTTTCTTGTTTTTCTCCTCCCAGCAGAATGAAACCATAATGACTATAGAGATCTCTGGTTTGTTCCATGATTTATTTCACACATAAGCAGTGCCTCACACATAGGTAGTTAATAATTTTTTTTTCTAAATTATGGAAGGAAGAAATAAAAAATAAGAATTACAGTGCTTACATCTTGGTAGCTAGGCATGTATGTTCTAAATGGCTCTGCTATATGATACTTCTGGAGAATAAAATCAAATTTACTAAAATAATGTAATTACTTAGGTTTCTGAGTCACTTTTTAATTCATAAATATATGATTTCCCCCTTTTCCTGCCTCATTTAATTCTGATTCTAGTGGCAGTCCTGCAGCATAGAATTAATAATAACATCTATGGCATCAGATGTTTTTGAGGGTAAAAAGAGGTTACTGCCATGAAGGCATTTCCATACTCTGTCACACTTGAGTAAGCTTTCAGTGTGAATGTTTCTAACTACATTACAATTGCTATCATTATTGTTCTTTCGTTATGACAAGATAGTCATTACCTTCTTTTTGGGAATAGGAAGTTTGAGACTCAGAGAAGATTAGTGACTTGTTTCAAGTCAGAAAACAAGTGAGCAGCTTGTGCTAAAGTTTTTAAAGATTTTCTTTGTCAATTTGTTCAATACGATGTCAATTTCTCTTAGTGTAACCAAAGAAAGATTTCTAAGCTGCAACATGAAGAAAACTTAGCAACTAATCCCTCTCCATACACATCAGTTTCATTAAACATGCTTTTTGTAATCAATATTAATAGTCTCTGAAAATTAGTTTTTTTCTTGGAAAAAATATTTGGACATTCCTTTAGGGCAACTATCATTTACATTTTAAAATTCATTTTATGTTTCAAAATTCAATTTTCAGATAATATGATTTCAGAAAACAATTTAATATGACTGATGTCCTTGTAAGAAGAAGAAAATTTTGACAGAGACACAGATAGTGTGAAGACAGCATTATGAAGCACTATTTTACATAGTGGCAGGCCAGAGAGCATGTGCAGGGCAACTCCCCTATATAAAACCATCAGAGCTCATGAGACTTATTCAATATCATGAGACCAGCACAGGAAAGACCTGCCCCATGATTCAACTACCTCCCCCCAGGTCCCTCCTACAACATGTGGGAATTATGGGAGCTACAATTCAAGATGAGATTTGGGTGGAGACAGAGCCAAACCATATCACTGGGCATTTTATAAAGGAAAGAGATGTAATTGACTCACAGTTCTGCATTGCTGAGGAGGCCTCAGGAAACTTACTATCATGGTAGAAGGCAAAGGGGAAGCAGGCACTTTCTTCATAGGGCAGTAGGATGGAGTAAGTGCAAGCAAGGGAAGTGTCAGATGTTCATAAGCCCATCAGATCTCATAAGAACTCACTCACTATCACACTATCAGCATGGAGGGAAATTATTTCCACTTGGTCCCACTCTTGGCACTTAGGGGTGATGTGGATTACAATTCAACATGATAGTTTGTGTGGGATCACAGCCAAACCATATCACTATTAAACAAAAACTTCTCGTTCTTCCCTCCTTTAACCCATGATATCTTTCTGTCTATGTATTTCACCACTCTGTATACCTCATAAAAGCGGAATCGTACAGTATTTGCCCCTTAGTGTCTGGCTTATTTCACTTAGCATAATGCCTTCAATGTTAAATGGGTGCTTGTATTAAGACACTAAAATAACCCAAATTATTGTTGGTAATTTGTTATAGTAATAGTAAATAAAACACAGGTATATACTTCTCAAATAAAAAAAAAGTTCTATTTTCACGTTTAAGTATCAAATATCTCTAAAACATGCTATTGTAAAATTTTGATACAAAATAATAATTATCATCTTTGCACTGTTTTACTGGATCCTCCTGTGCCTCGCATTTTGTAAGCCTACTATTTATCTCAGCATTTGCCATGACAAACAGATTTGTCTGGTGTGACCATACAGCTCCTCTTTTCAGTGCCCATTTTCTATCTCTGGATTTGGCCCTAGGACTTGCAGATGATGTCACAGTAGGAGCATCTGTGGAAACTGGCTTGGTACTTGCACGTGCTCAAACACAATTTCTATGGAGTCAGAAACACATAAGGCACCAATAACGAATGCGGTGGTGGGAGCTGGTAGGTAAATGCTCCCTTTGTGTATCTTTCTAGAAGAGAACTTTGTGGTGCACTGTTTGTCTCCTCAGAGGGTCCGCAGGAACTGAATACCTACCGACCACAGTGGTAACCAAATCAAGAAAGCATCATTGAACTGGCTTTTCTTCCTTCCTTAACTTTTGCCTAGTACTCCGTTTCTATTCTCTGAGACACTTCCCAAAATAATGTTTTGAGTGAATCTTTGCCTCAGGCTCTGAATTCTGAGGGAAACTTAGATTAAGAGAACTATGAAAACAATACTTGCTCATTATGGACAATTGAGTAAAGACAGAAAAGTGAAAGGAAAAAAAAATAATCCATAATCATGTACCCAGAAGCAATCATCATTAATACTTGAGTTCAGTCTCTTTGTGAGCCCCTATTGGATTTGCACAAGAACCTACCAATTTTGACTCCAGACGATAGTGCCTGTCTGGATGACTAACATGAAATTCCATGCTTGATTTCTTTTGATGGCCTACAGATGAAGTATACTCAGCATCCCTGAGCAAAAAGGATCTAAAAGGGATATTTTTACATTTATAATTCAGGCAAATTGTCATTTTTTATCTAAAAGGTCTAAGAGCAAAGTAGATTTCTTGGTCATTAGGAAAGAAGTGCCCTAAAAAAACTAATTTATGGAACAAATGTAATAACGAATAACATTGGTTATTACATTTGTTCCATAAATTAGTTTTAAGAACTTGATAAGAACATAGTAAAAGAACCTTTCCTGGAGCATTGAACATAGTGTCCTAAAAGCGATTTTCAGTACTTTTCCTTTTTTTTGAAAATACAGATCTGGGCACAGTGGCTCATACCTGTAATCCCAGCACTTTGGGAGGCCGAGGTGGGTGGATCACGGGTCAGGAGTTCAAGACCTACTTGTCCAATATGGTGAATCCCCGTCTATACTAAAAATACAAAAATTAGCTGGTCGTGGTGGCATGCACCTGTTATCCCACCTACTTCGGAGGCTGAAGCAGAAGAATTGCTGGAACTCAGGAGGTAGAGGTTGCTGTGAGCAGAGAAAGCACCACTGCACTCCAGCCTGGGCAACAAAGCAAGACTTTGTCTAAGAAAAAAAAAAAAGAAAGA
>NW_016107807.1:712451-765694 GCF_001604975.1 Cebus imitator | reverse complement strand
TTGCAGCACTGTTTACAATAGCAAAGACCTGGAACCAACCCAAATGCCCATCGATGATAGATTGGACAGGGAAATTTGGTACATATACACCATGGAATATTGTACAGCCATCAAAAACAATGAATTCATGTCCTTTGTAGGGACATGGATGAACCTGGAAATGATCATTCTCAGCAAACTGACAGAAGAGCAGAAGATCAAACACTGCATGTTCTCACTCATAGGCAGGTGTTGAACAATGAGAACACATGGACACAGGGAGGGGAGCATCACACACTGGGGTCTTTGGGGGGGAAATAGGGGAGAGACAGCAGGGGGTGGAGAGATGGGGAGAGGTAGCATGAGGAGAAATGCCAGACATAGGTGATGGGGAGGAAGTCAGCAAATCACACTGCCATGTGTGTACCTATGCAACAATCTTGCATGTTCTTCACATGTACCCCAAAACATAAAATGCAATAAAAAAATAAAATAAAATAATTTTTAAAAAGTCCTGTTGCAGGAGCCTTAAAGAAAAAAAAAAAAGTTTCCTTGCTTGAGGAGACTCCTAATCTGTCTTGTTCAAGGTCAAATAGCAGCAAATTGGCAATATTTATCTTTTCCTGGGGAAAAAAAAAATTATAACTTGTGTGTGGATTTTTTGAATACTTATTCAAAATTTATTTCTAGAAATTTTATAGTACTTATCTGGTTAATATATTTCTATTGAATTTCATGTCATAGCATGCAAAATTGGTTTGATACATGTGCTACCGTTTGCATATGCTTTGTTGAGCACCACCAAGTCTCCTATTGAGATTTGACTCCAAATGTTGTAGGTGGGGCTTGGTGGGAAATGCTTGGATCCTGGGGACAGATCCCTCAAGAATGGCTTGGTGCTATTCTCAAGGGAGTGAGTGAGTGAGAGCTCACTATTTGTTCCCATGAGATATGGTCACTGATAACAGCCAGACACTTCCTCCTCTCTTTTTCCTCCTCTCTCACCAGATATAGTTGCCAGCACCAAGCTTTCTGTTGAACCCACAGAGCGATGAGCCAAATGAACTTTTCTTTATAAATTGCCCAGCCTAGATATTCCTTTATGGTAATATAAATGTACTAATACAATACACGAATCAATAAATGTGATGCATCACATTCACAAAATGAAAGCCAAAAAATATATAATCATCTCCACAGAGGAGGAAAAATCATCAGACAAAATTCAACATAGCTTTATGATAACATTCAGCAAATAAAGGTCATATATCACAAGCCGACAACACCATATTCAATTTTGAAAAGCTGAAAGCCTTTTTTTTTTTAAGATTAGAAAAAATACAAGGATACCCACTTGTTGCGGTAGACAGGCATGAGTGTGACAGGTGAGGGGTCCCTCCTACACCCACCAAGAATGTCACAGGACCATAAGGTGATGATATGGCAGTTATCACACTGCCTCTGTAAAAAATAATAATTGACAGTATCAGGGAAAGACAATTTGCTGATGGTCCACAGTTGTCCCACTAAAGTGATAGTTGATTGCAGGCACCAGAGAGAGGCAATTTCTTGCACAGATAAAAACACTTGAAACTGGTAATCAGTTTTCAATAAAATCTCAGAAATTTGGTGAGTGAGATTGAACATGCACATTAAGAGACACAATGGCAAAGTATAATCTTCTGGGGTCATTCCACTGGAAAAGGGAAGACGGCCTCAAGTGGGCATGCATACAACTTCTTAACATGCTCGCCTCCCAAGAGTAAAGAGGGCACCACACCTTCTTCTCATTAGAGAAGAATGACGGGAAGAGGGTGCAAGATGCCAGCATATAATGTGCTACAATAGGGTTAAACGGGGTGGTTGACCTCCAAAGTGCCCGCTGGCATCTCTTTCAAGTGTACTTTCTTTTCTGCTCTAAAGACTTTTAGTAAACTTGCACTCCTGCTCTGAACCTTTCCTTGGTCTCTTTATCTGACTTATGCTGCTCAGTCGAATTCTTTCTTCCAAGGAGGTAAGAATTGAGGTTGCTGAAGACAGGTTGGTAATTCGTACATTTGGGGTTCCCTAATACATTCTCACCACTTCCACTCAACATAGTTAGGGAAGTCCTAGCTGAAAAAATTAGGCAAGAAAAAGAAAAGGCATCCATTGGAAAAGAGGTAAAAATGTCTCGGCTTGCAGGAGAAATGATAGTGTTTACGGAAAACCTAGTTTCCACAAAACGCTCTTAGAACTAACAAATAAGCTGAGAAAATTTTCAGGGTATGAAATCAATGTACAAAAACCAGTAGTATCTCTGCACACTAACAACTGATCATGTAAAAAAGAAATCAGGAAAATAATCCCATTTATAATGGCATCAAGAAAAAAGTAAAATGCTTAGAAAAATTAATCAAAAAGATGTAAATATGTAACTGAAAAGTATAACACCTTGATGAAAAAAATGAAGATGAAACAAATAAATGAAAAGAGGTTTCATGCTTATAGAAGAATTAATATTACAATGTCCATACTTATGTAGAGAGACAAAATCTATGACTCATTTACATTCCTGAGAGAGAAAGAGAACAAGCAACTTGGAAAATATAGTTGAGGATGTAGTCCATGAAAATGTCCCTCATCTTGTTAAGCTTTCACATGCAGATCTGAGGAATACAGAGCACCCCGGCTAGATGCTGTGCAAGACGACCAACCGCAAGGCATATTGTCCTCAGATTCACCAAGGTAAGTACAAATGAGAAAATCTTAAAGGCAACTAGAGAGAAGGGTTAAGTCACAAATAGATAAAGCCCTATCAGGCTAGTGGCAGATCTCTCAGCAGAAACCTTACAAGCCCAAAGAGATTTTTGGCTTATTTTTAGCATGCTTAAAGAAACGAATTTCCCAAAAAAGAATTTCCTATCTTGCCAAACTAAGCTTCATAAGTGAAGAAGAAATAAAATCCTGAGGCAAGCAAATACGGAGAGGATATGTTTCAACTAGGCCAGCCTTACAAGAGGTCCTTAACAGAATGCTAAACAGGAATTGGAGGAATGACATCTGTTACCACAAAAACACAGTTAAGCACACAGCCCACAGGCACTATAAGCAATGACACAAGGAAGTTCACATAACAAACAGCTAACAACACATTGACAGGATCAAAGTCACACGTATCAGTACTAACTTTGAATGCAAATGTACAACCATCTGATCTTTGACAAAGCTAACAAAAACAAGCAATTGGAAAAGGACTCTCTATTCAATAAATGGTGCTGGAATAACTGGCTAGCCACATGCAGAAGAATGAAACTAGACCTTTAATTTTCAACCTATACAAAAATTAACTGGGCTAAATACCCCATGCAAAAGACACAGGGTGGCAAGCTGGATAGAAAGATAAGACAAAATCATCTTTTGTCTTCAGGCTGCCCATCTCACATGTAATGACACACAGGCTCTGAGAAAAAGATGGAGAAAGATGTACCATACGAATGGGAAACAAAAAATAGGAGGAGTCTCTATTCTTGTATAAGATAAAACAGACTTTAAATCAATAAAAATTAAGAAGGACAATGAAGGACATTACATAATGATAAATGGTGCCATCCAATAAGACTTGACTATCCTAAATATTTATACACTTAACATTGGAGCACCGAGGTTTATAAAGCAAATTATTTTGGGGCTATAAAAAGATTTAGACAATCAAAAATAACAGTGAGAAACTTTGACTTCCTACCGACAGCATTAGATGGATGATCAAGGCAGAAAACTAACAAAGAAACTCTGAACTTAAACTTGACACTTGACCATTAGACATATTAGACATCTACATAACACTCCACCCAACAACCACAGAATACACATTATTCTCATCTGCAGATGGAACACATTCTAAGTTCAACCACATGCTTGGTTATAAAGCAATTTTCAAAAATTCAAAAACATTGAAATCATACCAAGCACACTTTCAGACCACAGTGCAATACAGATGAAAATTAATGTCAAGAAGATCTCTCAAAACTACGCAAATATATGGAAATTAAACAAAATGCTTCTGAATAATTCCTTTGTGAACACAGAAATTAAAGCAAAATTTAAAAAATTATTTGAAATTAATGCAAACAAGGACACAGCATACCAAAATATTGGGAATGTAGCCAAAGCAGTGTTAAGAAGAAAGTTTATAGCCCTAAATACCTTCATTTAGAAGCTGGGAAGATTTCAAATTAACAATATGTCTTTGCATTTAAAGGAACTAGAAAAAAAAAAGAACTCTAAAGCTAGTAAAAGAAAAGAAATATCTAAAATTAAAGGAAGCTTAATGAAATCACGATGCAAAAATCCATAGGAAAGATCAATAAATTCAAGTGTTGGCTCTTCCCAAATGTAAATAAGATTGATATACCACTAGTTAGATTAAAAGAGAAAAAAAAAAAAAAGAGAGGATCCAAATAAATAGAAATAATAAAGATGACATTAAAACTGACACCACAGAAATAAACAAGATCCTCAGAGATACTATGAACAAAGCAATAAACACAAATTAGATAATCTAGAGGAAATGTATACATTGCTAGAAATGAAGAGAGAAAGTAAAAATATCCCTGTTTACAGATAACATATGTATTAGTCTGTTCTCATAATGCTAATAAGACATACTCAAGATTGGGTAATGTATAAAGGAAAGAGGTTTAATTGACTCCCAGTTTCACATGGCTGGAGAGGCCTCACAATCATGGCAGAAGGCAAAGAAGGAGCAAAGTCACATCTTACATGGCGGCAGCCAAGAGAGCTTGTGCAAGGGAACTCCCATTTATTAAACCATCAGATCTTGTGAGATTTATTCACTACCACAAGAACAGTATGGGGGAAACCACCTACATGATTCAATTATCTTCACCTGTCCCCACCCTTGACACATGGGGATTATTACAATTCAAGGTGAGATTTGGGTGGGGACACAGCCAAACCCTGTCAATATAATTCTTTACCTAGAAAACCCCATGGTCTCTGCTCAAAAGCTCCTTAATATGATAAACATTGACGAAGTTTCAAGATACAAAAAAGAGTAGTATTTCTATACACCAAGAACATGCAAGCTGAGAGCCAAATCAAGAATACAAACACATTCACAGTTGCTACAAAAATAGTAAAATACCTAGGAAAACATTACATGCTCACGGAATAAGAAGACTCATTATTGCTAAAACGATCATACTTCCCAAAGCAATTTATAGATTCAATGCTATTCCTATCAAAGTACCAGTGGCATTGCTCCCCTCCCTTTGTCCATGTGCTCTCATCGTTCAACACCCGCCTATGAGTGAGAACATGCGGTGTTTGATCTTCTGCTCCTCTGTCAGTTTGCTGAGAATGATGGTTTCCAGGTTCATCCATGTCCCCACAAAGGACCCAAACTCATCTTTTTTGATGGCTGCATAATATTCCATGGTGTATATGTGCCACATTTTCCCTATCCAGTCTATCGTCGATGGGCATTTGGGTTGGTTCCAGGTCCTTGCTATTGTAAACAGTGCTGCAATGAACATTCGTGTACACGTGTCCTTATAGTAGAACGATTTGTAATCCTTTGGATATATACCCAGTAATGGGATTGCTGGGTCAAATGGAATTTCTATTTCTATGTCCTTGAGGAATCGCCACACTGTCTTCCACAATGGTTGAACTAATTTACACTCCCACCAACAGTGCAAAAGTGTTCCTACTTCTCCACATCCTCTCCAGCATCTGCTGTCTCCAGATTTTTTAATGTTTGCCATTCTTACCGGCGTGAGATGGTATCTCAATGTAGTTTTGATTTGCATTTCTCTTATGACCAGTGATGATGAGCATTTTTTCATATGTTTGTTGGCCTCACGTATGTCTTCTTTTGTAAAGTGTCTGTTCATATCCTTTGCCCACTTTTGAATGGGCTTGTTAGTTTTTTTCTTGTAAATCTGCTTTAGTTCTTTGTAAATTTTGGATATCAGCCCTTTGTCAGATGGGTAAACTGCAAAAATTTTTTCCCAATCTGTTGGTTGCCGATTCACTCTAATGATTGTTTCTTTTGCTGTGCAGAAGCTGTGGAGTTTGATTAGGTCCCATTTGTCTATTTTGGCTTTTGTTGTCAATGCTTTTGGTGTTTTGGTCATGAAGTCCTTGCCTACACCTACGTCCTGAATGGTTTTGCCTAGATTTTCTTCTAGGGTTTTTATGGTGTTAGGTCTTATGTTTAAGTCTTTAATCCATGCCAGATGTAGGTGATGGGGAGGAAGGCAGCAAATCACACTGCCATGTGTGTTCCTATGCAACAATTTTGCATGTTCTTCACATGTACCCCAAAACCTAAAATACAATAAAATAAATAAATGGGAAAAAAAAAAAAGTACCAGTGGCATTCTACACAGAATTAGAAAAAATACTAGCCTAAAATTTCTATGGAACCCAAAAATATCCTGAATAAGTCAAGGCAATCCTAAGCAAAGATAACAAATCAAGAGGTATCACATTACCCAACTTCAAACTATACTATAAGGCTAGTTTGTAGCAGCTCAGTCTCCCTAGGCCTTTGAATCCCTTCCTCTACATTAAACCAAGGTAGATCAAGCATTTCCAGCTCTCTCACAGTGGGTGACCTTTTGATCCATATTTTAGCTAATGACCCAATAAACTATTAGAACCTTTTTTTTAGCTCCCCAAGCTACAGTATTAAATGCAGAATCCCTTCTTAGTGGGTCCAAATCAATAAATTCAGCCTGATCCAACTTTAGGTTTCTTCCACCATTATCTCAGACCCTTAATATATATTCCCATGCCTCTTCCCCAGATTTTTGATTATATAAATTGGAAAACTCAAGCAGTTCTTTTGGAGTGTAGCACACTTCCTCTTGGGTCACACTCTCAACCTCTCCTCTAGGAGCTTGCGGGGACTTTAGTGTATCTATAGGTCTAGAAAAAAGCAGGGGTCTTGGGGGTGTATCCTGAGCAGAATCAACCTTCTTTTTCCTGGCAATTGCCTCAGGGGAGGCCATCACTGTTGCCTCAAGCAGTGCATGGTTAATCTCCTCAGACAAAGGTGGAAAGACTGACGGCAGCATGGGTGGGATAGGGCATGTGTTCACCACTGGGAGTGTGAAAGCTGTTTCCTCTGGCAAAAAAGCTGATCAGAATTTAGGAATTCAGTGCCCCCAGCCTCAACAGGGTCTTTTCACATGGCCTCATTCCAAATTTCAGGGTCTCATTCTTTTCCAATCAATGCCTTCACTTGAACAGTAGACACCTGGTGAGGCTGTGGGTACACCTTTCGTTGATGGTCAGCCGCTCACATGATAAGAGCTTGTGTCTCATTTTCCACAATTTCAGCTCTTTCTCTACAGGAGATAAGACTCTCAGGGCAATTTTAGAAGATTGGGGGCTCAGTATGTGTTCTGGAGCTAAGACATAGAATCCCTGAGTTCATCATTTTCTTTCATCACTCTCTCTAGTGAACTTAGGAGCAACCAACCAAATTCATTATATTCCTTGGTTCTCCCCAGGCAGAGAATTAGGAATATCAAATGCATTTATTTTGCATAACTCTTTAAACAGTTTATGCCATTGACTGTCAGTGTTCTGCATACTATTAGAAGTAGAGTTCTTAGCATTTTTTCAGTCTAATCCTATTAAGCAGCCAACTCCAGAAACCCCAAAACCAGCTAAAGAACTCCATCCCAGTACCAAAATCTGTATTACTCAGGGTTCTCTAGAGGGACAGGACTAATAAGATGGAAATATATATGAAAGAGGGTTTATTAAGAAGTATTGACTCACACGATCACAAAGTGAAGTCCCACAATATGCTGTCTGCAAGCTGAGGAGCAAGAAAGACAGTTTAAGTCCCCAAATCTCAAAAGTAGAGAAGCCGAGAGTGCAACTTTCGGTCTATGGCCAAAGACCAGAGAGCCCCCGGCAAAACACCTATGTAGGTTCAAAAGTCCAAAAGCTGAAGAACCTGGAGTCCGACGTTTAAGGGCAAAAAGCATCCAACACAGGAAAAGGATGGAGGCCAGAAAACTCAGGCCAGTCTAGTCCTTCCACGTTCCTCTGCCTGCCTTTATCCCAGCCATGCTGGTAGCTGATTAAATGTTGTCCACCTGGTAGCTGGTTAGGAGGGTCTACCTCCGCCAGTCCACTGACTCAAATGTTAATCTCCTTTGGCAACACCCTCACAGACACACCCAGAAACAATACTTTGCATCCTTCAATCCAAGTTGACACTCAATATTAAACATCACACTGTGCATACCCAAAGGGAATGCAATAAATACGTTGAAAACATACATACACTCCCAAGTTTTTGTAACATTATTCACAATAGCTAGCCAAGATATGGAGTCAACCTAACGGTTAAATGTCTAACAACCAATGAATGAGTAAAGAAAATGTGGTGTCTATCTATCTATTTCTCTCTCTCAATAGATGCACACACATAATGTACACATACCTACCTATACACGCACACATACACACACACACACACACACACAGCAGAATATAGTCAGCTTTTTGTACCTGCAGTTCAACCAACTGAAACCAACAGATCAAAAATATTTGACAAAAAATACAACAATAAAATACAATACCAATAAAGAAAAACACAGTTGAACAATTACTTAAACGGCATTTAGATTTTATTAGGTATTATAAGTAATCTAGTGATGACTTGAAATATACAGGAGAATGTGTGTAGGTTATATCCAAATACTATATAATGTTATATAAGGGACTTGAGCATTGTCATATTTTGGTATTTGCAGAGATCCTGAAACCTATCCCCTGTAGGCACTGAGAGACAACTACACTATTCAGCCTTTAAAAAAGAAGAAAATTCTGTTATTTGTGACAACATGGATAAACCAGGAGGACATGATAAAATGTGAAATAACCCAGGCACATGAAAATAAACACTATACGATCTCACTTATTTGTGGAATCTAAAAAGTTGAACTCACGGAACCAGAGTAGAATGTGGTACCAAGGGTGTAGGCGTAAGGTTAGAATCAGGAGATGTTTGCCACAAGGTATAAAGTGACAGCTTCTCAAGATAAGTCCTGAAGATTTATTTCATAACATGGTGATTATAGTTAATTATAATGAATTGTTTACAACTGACACTTTAACAACATGCATTTGAACTGGGTGGATCCACTTATGAGCCGATTTTTAAAATAAATGTATTGGAAAATTTTTTCAAGATTTATGACAACCTGAAAAACATCAGACAATTCATGTAGCCTAGACATATCAAAAAATTAATAAAAAGATATGTCATATTGCATAAAATATATGTAGATGTTAATCTCTTATCATTTACTACCATAAAATAGACATCTATTATTAGAAGTTTTTTTTTTTTTTCAAAACTTGAAGACACAAAGACAGCCTCTATAAGGCACCATTCTCAGTCAAGAAAAATCTAAACCAAAGGAAAGCCATAGTGTTAAATCACAACTTTATAAAAATAATTGTAGTACATACTGTGATAATTTCGTAACCACTTTCTGTTGCTAATGTGATGAGCTCAATTTTTGCCAGTATTCACTTAAATAGCTGTGTGATATGAACCATCTCCATGTGAACAGTTAATCTCTTCAGTAAATCGCACATAGCAGGCAAAAGTGATCTCTTGTAATTCTCAGGTATTTTGTATTGTGTTTAGTGCAATACTGTTAACCTTGAAGAATACCATCGGGCCAATACGAAGTGCCACTAGTGATGCTGGAAGTTCTGGCAAGAAGCAGAAATATGTCACGACAATCCAAGAAAATACTAAATTGTTTGGTATGTACCATAGACTGAGGTCTGTAGATATGGTTTTTTGCCATTTGAAAATTAATGAGTCCAGCTAAAGGACCACTGTATAGAAATAAAAGAAAATTCATGATGCCTTCACTGCAGCTATGCTAGCAGCCACAAAGAAGCCTTACACTTTTGTGAAATACCTTTTAATCTCATTGAAGATGCAGTTTTTATGTGGATGCAGGTCTGCTATAACAAAGGCATACCTACAAACTGTAATATGGCTCAAGAAAAAGTGAAGTCATTATATGACAACTTAAAGCAAAAGGAAGTGTCGAGGATATAAAGCTAGCGAATTTAAAACAAGCCAAGGATGGTTTGATGTTTTTAGAAATGTTTGGCTTTTAAAATGTCAAGACAATAAAACAGCTTCTGTCAACCAAAAGGTAGCAGACGAGTTCCCAGATGTCCTTAGGAAAATCACTGAGGAGAAAAGATACCTGCGTGAGCAGGTTTTTAATGCAAAGGAAAGTACCCTATTCTGGAAAAAAAATGCCACAAATAACATTTTATAGTATGAAAGAAAAGCAAGCAACAGGATTTAAGGCAGAAAAGGATATGCCAATTCTACTGTTTTGTGCAAATGTAGTTGGGTTTGTGATCAGGACTGCCTTTATTTATAAAGCTACTAACCCCTGAGACTTAAAGAAAAGATAAACATGAGATGCCAGTCTTTTGGTTGTGAAATAAGAAGGCCTGGACAATGAGTACCCTTTTTCGGAGTTGGCTCCATTGAAGCTTTGTCCCTGAAATCAGGAAGTACTTTGCTGATAGAAACTGGTTTTTAAAGTAATGTTGATATTGGGCAATGCCTCTAGCCACTCAGAACCTCATAATTTCAACACTAAAGATGTCAAAGTGGTCTACTTTCTCCCAAACACAAAGTCTCCAATTCAGCCTTGACATGAGGGGGTCATAAGGACCTTTAAGGGCCATTACACTTTGTACTTTATGGAAAAGATTGTCAACACTATTGAAGAGAACCCTGATAGAGAGAACATCATAAAAATCTGGATGTATTACATCATTGAAAATACCATCCTTATAGAAAAAGTCATGATAGCCATTAATCCTGAAACAATAAGTGTCTTCTGGAGAAAACTCTATCCAAATGTTATATATGATTTCCCAAGATATGACACAGAGCCAATCCAGGAAATTATGAAAGAGATTGTGGATATGGCAAAAAATGTTGAGAAGTAAAGGATTTCAAGATATGTACCTTGGAGAAATCAAAGTGTTAACAGACACTCTATCTAAAGAATGAACAGAAGACAACTTAAAGGAAATGAGTGCTTCCGAACCAGTGCTCGATGATGAGGAAGAAGACGGAGAAGAAGCAATGCCAGAAAATAAATTGACACTGGACACGCTGGTAGAAGGGTTAGGATTATTCAAGTTTGTTTTTGACTTGTTATACAACCTGGACCCATCTATGACACAAGCACTAAAACTAAAGCAAACTGCGGAAGAATGGATATCATATAGAAACATTTCTAGAGAAATGAAAAAGCAAAATAGCAGAAATTGCAATGTATTTCTGTAAAGTTATGCCTACTGTGCTTGCCTTTCCTGCCTTCCCCTCCCCCTCATCCACCTCTTCTGCCTCTGTCAACCTGGAGACAGCAAGAACAACTCCCCCTACTTATTCCTCCTCCTCTGCCCAAAGTGAAGATGATGAGGATGACGACTTTTATGATGATCCCCTACAACTTACTGAGTAGTATATATTTTCTCTCCCTTATGATTTTCTTAATAACATTTGTTTACTGTAAAAATAACACATATAACACAGAAAAGATGAGTTAATTGACTGTTTATATTATTGATAAAGATTCTGGTCAAAAGTAAGTTGTTAGTAATTAAATTTTGCCAAAGTCAAAAGTTATATGCAGGTTTTTTATTGCACGCAGAGAGGGCACCTCTAACCCCCATGTTCAATTATCATTATTTGTACCTGAAAATTGCTAAGAGGTTAGATGGTAAATGTCCTCAACACAAAAAAAACTCATAAGTATATAGGTCTATGAGTAATTAATTAGTTTGATTTAATAATTTCATAATATATACACGTATCAGTACATGTTGTACATCATAAATATACAGTTTTATTTGGCAATTATACCTTAAGCTGAAAAAATTACCATTCACTATTTTTGTCATTTAAATGTGATGTAAATTTAATGCAAATATGTAAATATGGATTGAATTTTAAAAGGAATAGGAAAGACGACCTCAGAATTTTTTAAATTGTATAAATTTGGCATTTGGAAATTTTAAAAAAATAATAAGAACAGTAAAATGTATTACCTCCTTTATTCCTTTTCTCCTGTTCTTCCCCTCTTAATGATGATCTGAATTTCTTACCTATATTATCTTCATTCTATCTGAATAACTTCTTTTAAGATATCTTGCAGGAGAAGTCTGTTGGAATCAAATTCTTTCAATATTTGTTTCTGAATATGGCATTTATTTTTCACTTTTGAAGTATAATTTATCTGAGTACAGAATGCTAGGTTTGTGGGAGGGAGATTCTTTAAACATTTTAGCTATTTCACTCTGATTTTTCTTGTTTATATGGTTTCTGATGAGAAGTCCAATCTAATTCTTATTCTTGCTCAGCTAGGTAGGGCATTTTCATCTATAATCTCTTTAAATTACAAAATTAATACATCGTAACTTAATCTACTATTTTATAATCTCTGTCCTATTTTCCCCATAGGATTTTCCCTTTAAGTTTGTCCTGTAGCTCTTTTCTCTAGTTATTAAACCAATAGCTATTGTTTTAATGATCATAGATGCATGCTTTCATTTACACTTAGTAATTAAACATTCTGCTCATAACCCTCCCATTTCTCACATGATACCTTTTATTAAAATATGTGTACTATTTGGCTAATTTCACTTACTTATTCTGGAAAATAAACTTTAATATGAATCTGGTATATTGCAGAATGTGACATTTAAATTATAACTATAAAAAATTTTTAAATGTTAGCATCTTTACAATATTGATTCTTCTCATCCAAAACTATAAATATATTTGTAGGTAATGAAGCCTATTATTTGCCTGTTGGAGGAGTTTGTATTTTCCTTATATAGATCCAAAAACGTTTATAATACATTTATTTCTTGGTGTTACAACTTTTTTTAGCCTTTCTTGCACATAGGTTACTTTTACATTGTGTTTTCTGATTATTACTTATGTATAGGAAATCAAATAATTTTGTTACATACTTGTTTTTTTCCCTGCACACCAGTTCTCATCATTTATTTTTTCTTCTCTAAGATTTTCCAAGTGATTAATTATATAATCTATGTTTTTGAAGCACAAACATTAAAATCATCCCACATTTTCAAATTGTCATAAGAAATACTTTCCTAGACATTACAATACAGACTAAGTCCAACAGAATGTGACACTGATTGCTTTGTTTAAATTCACCCTTACCCAGTCTAGGCTATTAGAAGTAGCTTATTCCCCACTGCTCTAGGACCTAGATAGGCCTTTCTGTGAATTTTACTCTAGGATCATCCAAAGCTGCTCCAGTCCTGAGACATCAATTCACTAGAAACATTTTGCTAAAAATAATGACAATTTTAAGTATTATGCTCATCTTTGTTATTCTAACAAATTATTCAAATAATTTATACAAGATGTTTGGTTAGGAAGTTTAAAAAATGAATTAATATGATACAAATGAATTTGTCAGACATGAAGTCATGTTGTACTTATTTAAACATATATTTTCTTATGTGGCTTTTCAGTTGACAAAACTTTTCATCTATTGTTTCCTCTGCCACTCTCTGAAGTAACAATACAATTCCTGGGTCTGTTGCGAAGATTTCCAGGCATAATTAAAGTTTAGCACAGTTTCTGAAAAGTGCATTAATACTTGGTACATGTTTATCTTAATAATTACTTTTGTTACGTTTACTCTTGCTTTCAATAACACCCAGTGCAGGCATTATGTCCTGTGTATAGACAGAGAAAATTGATGATTTGTTACGTTAAGTGAGTTGGTTAGGGCTGCACAGCATTTGCTTTTATTTTTGTAAATGTCGGTTTTGTCTGTTGATTTTATTTCATTGAAAATTATGCCAGCTCATTGAAGTGAAACATTTCAAAGATGGGTGAAGGAAAATGGCATGATTCACTCCACATTATATTCACTCTTCCTCTTGCCTTAAGCAACGCTAACATCATGGGGCATATACTTCCCCGCCACATTCCATGATCAATTTCTTACAGATTAATCAAGTACATATAATAAGGCATTTTAGGTCACTGATTGTAAAAAAGAAAAAAAAAATAACAACAAGAATTTGGAATTTTCCTTGTAAATGTTTCAACATCTTATTTTTCCCGAAGTGCTGGAGATGCAATGCAAACATTCCATTGCAAATGAACAATGGAATTTTTGGAATTTCAGAGTTAATATTGTAATTTACTAAAAGAGATTGTCAGCATTTGGATGTGTGTGTTGACTTACAGCAAATGCCGAATATGTCCAATATTGTTTAAGAATGCATTCTTTTTTCTATGGTTCCTTCATCAGTTATTAAGTCAGTCTCTCATTTTAATTAGAGTACTTTTATATTTAATAACTAGTATGAATATATATCTCAACTAATCTTTGTTTTTCAGGTTTCTCTCGAATATCCTGATCTACAACATTTTCCTACAGCTCAGTTCTAGCCAAAGTGCTTCAAATATTTAGGCAGAAAAGGCACGTGAGAATTTTATCCAACAACTTAGAAGCATGTTGGATAATTTGCAAATATTTTCTAGCATTTTGTAGGTTGTCTCTTAATGTTGTTAATTGTTTCTTTTGCTGTATACTAGCCTTTTAGCTTGATGTAATCCTATTTACCTATTTTTGCTTTTGTTGACTCTTCTTTTGAGGTCTTACCCCCAAAAATTCTTTGCCCAGACTAATGTCCTGTAGTGTTTCCCCAATTATTTCTTCTTCTTCTAGTAGTTTCATAGCTTTAGGTCTTACTTTTAAGTCTTTGATCCATTTTGAGTTGATCTTTGTATTGGTAAAATATGGGGATCTAGTTTTATTCTTTTGCATATGGATATCCAGTTTTCCCATCACCATTTATTAAAGACACTGTTCTTTTCCTCAGTGTATGTTCTTGGTGCTTATGTCAAAAATGTTTTGGATGTAAGTGCATGGAATTCTTTATGGGGTCTTTGTTTTGTTCCATTGGTCTTTTTGTAATTATGCCATTAGCATCTTTTGTTTACAGTAGCTTTGCCATATTCAAGAAGGGATTAATAATCAGAAAATAGAATGAACTTAATAGCAATTAACCAAAACGATTAAAAATGGGCAAAATACCTGAATAGACATTTCTCAAAAGACATACAAATGACCAACAGGTATATGAAAGAAATACATATTTTAAAATATATTTAAAAATACATATTTAACATTACTAATAATCAGGAAAATGCAAATCAAAACCATAATGAGACATTTTCTCATCCCAGTTGGAATGACTATTATAAAAAAGACAAAAAATAACAAATGCTGGTGAGAATGCAGAGAAAGGGGAACACTCACATAGTGTTGGTGGGAATATAAAGTAGAACAGCCATATGGAAAACAGTATAGAGGTTTATCAAAGCACTAAACATAGAACTGCCATATGATCCAGCAATGCCACTACTGGGTATATATCCCAATGAAAGGAAATCAGTGTATTGAAGGGGTATCTGCATTTCCATGTTTATTGAAGCACTGGTCACAATAGAAAATATATAGAATCAGCCTAAGTGTCTATTGACAGATGAATAGATAAGGAAAATATATATATACACAATGAAATATTATTCAGCCACAAAAAGAATGAGATTCTGTCATTTCCAGCAAAATGGATGACACTGTAGGTCATTAAGTGAAATAATCCTGGCAAAGAAAGACAAACTTCACGTTCGCACTTATTTGTGGGAGCTACAATAGTGGATCTCATGGAGATAGAGAGTAGAGTGGTGATTATCAGAAGCTGGGAACGAAAGGGAGTGGGAAGAAGAGAAGTTGGTTATTGGATACAAAAATACAATTAGACAGAAGGAATAACTTGTAGTATTTAAAAATACAGTAGGGAAATTATAGTTAATAATAATTTATTGTGTATTTCAAAATCGCTAACAATTGTAATTTTTCCATCACAAAGAAAAGATAAATGTTTGATGTGATAAATATTCAAGTTACCCTGATTTGATCATTACATGTTGTATACATGTAGCAAAACATCACATGTACCCCCAAATATGTTGAACTATAATATGTGATACCATCTGTGATAGTAGATGACATTTAAAATTTGTACAGCTTCAGGGAGAGTCTTAGCTCAGGACCTTAAAGAACCATCCTGAGACAATGCACGTAACTGTGTTTTTTAACAGGTCTTTTTTTTTTTTTTACCCTGAGGCCTGTTTCTGTTGGGTCATATGGTAAGTGGAGCCTCCAATTAATGTTTTGTTCTGATGTTCAGTGTTGGACATCATGATCTGTGAAACGGGTTCCCTGATTACTATCTATCCTTCTTGGCATGCCATGCATGACACGAACAGTAGTGAGACACTTGATCTTTTCCAGTTGAGTGACGTGTTTTACTGGGAAGGCCTGTAGTACCTATGTTGTGTCCACACAGGCTAAGACATGCCTTTTCCCTCCACGCTGGGTCAGGGGACCAATAATTGGCTTGCCAGTTCCCCACAGGTCGTATGGCTCCATGTTTGTGACCTACTGTGAAGGGAACATTTCTAGGTTGCAGCCATGAACAGTTCTCACAGTTCTGAAGAGCTGACAAAACATTTTCCTAGCAGATAGGAACGGCTGCTGCTTTTGCTATGGCTCACCTGTGGCTGCCCCCCGGTGGCCACACTTACGATGTTCCCATATAACAACCTCTTCTGATGGGCTCAAAGCAAATTGCCCAAACATGAGTAAGGGAGTCTACCTCTTGATTACCAGGAGGGGACTTGGGGCTATGTGTGCATTCATTGCATTCATATGGTACATTATAAGATGGACATTCCTCTCTTGTAATCTGATGTGGATGTCTTGCCACATGGACATTCCCCAAAGGGCTTGCCTCAAACCTGCCAACTGTCTGCAGCACATTGATTGAGACACACAGTAAGATCTCCGTATGTACCCCAACCATCTTTGCAAATGACTAGTGGCCAAGGCTCATGGGTGATGAGTATTCAAATTGCCCATAGCTTGTCCCATTTACTGTTTGGTTCTAATCCTCGTTCTATCCACATGATGTTAGTATCCATTTGCACAATAACTGCTGACCATTGGTGTTGAGTGCCTTTGCTAGACCGATCAGTGTACCAGGCCCTCGAAGGAGTCATTAGGGCCCCCTCATATATGGTAACTCCTCTCCCATATCAAACTCCTCTACTTGTTCAAAGTTGATGGATACGAGCACGTCCTGTAGTGCCTGGCTTAAAGGACTAGTGGACAGGACACACCTCTGTTGTAGATAGCCATGCCACTTCTGCAGAGTATGTGATTGTACTACTCTGGTGGGCTTGTCTAGGAGATATTATATTCACCCTTTTATGGAATAGGCAGTTTTTACCCTGACAGCCTGCTTTCTGGTGATGGCTTCCAATTATTCCAATGCCATATATACATGGTAAATAGCTGTTGTTCTAGGATTGTATAGCAGGTTTCTGTCCCTTTCCATCATTGAGACGAAAATCCTACAGATACCATTCCCATTGGTTGCTTTTGCCATAAACTTCAATTCATCATTCTGATATCTCCAGTGACTTACAATACAAAAGAGTGCTAGAATGGGCTCCTCATGCTTGGGCTTGCTTCACTAATGTTTTTGCTTTGCCAAGTGTTCTTATTCCACATGTGTCTCACCCCACTTTTTACCTGCTTTTATTAGGATATGTAATAGGCAGAAGGTTTGTGCAAAATGAGGAATGAATATCCTTCAGTAGCCCAGTAAACCCAGGAAAACTTGGAGTTGTTTTATTGTCTGGGAAACAGGCTGTTGTGCTATGTTATCAATGACAGCTCTGAGTAGGTTTTATGTCTTCCTCAACCCTGTAACTCAGAAGTTTGATAGCTGCACCAGGTCCCTCTGTCTTTTGGGGGTTGACTTTCCATTCTCTGTCCCTTAGGTCCTCAAAGATGGTTTTTAAGCCAGTCTCCGGAACTGTAAAAAACTCTAGGGTTAATGTGTTATCATTAATATAGTAAAACACGGAGACCAAGGCAGGCAAAGTCTAGACAGGTCCTGCGCACCCAAACTGTGACAGATGGTGGAGCTGTGCAGCTATCCTTATGGTAACACCTGAAAGGTCCATAATTGGCCCTCTTAAGTGAAGGCAAGCTGGTCTAGTGAATCTATAGCCAAGGGAATAATGAAAAAAGCATTAGCCAACTCAGTCACGGCATGGATATTTCACAGCTTAAGGATCAGTTGATTTAGCAGTTCAGCAATATTGGATACAACTGCATGTACAGGGGTACCATTTTGTTTAGCTTACAGTAGTCTCTCATCATTCTCCAGGTGCCAGTCGGCTTCTACACAGGCCAGAAAGATCTGTTACAGGGGCTCTTTGCCAACCTGACTATTTGTACCTTATGCAATTTCTCAGTTGGGTGGTTTGAGAATGTATTCATCCATTCTCACATTGCTATAAAGAACTACCTGAGAGTGGGTAATTTATAAAGAAGAGGTTTGATTGACTTATGGTTCCACAGGCTGTATGGGAGGCATGGCTGAGGAGGTCTCAGGAAACTTACAATTATGGCGGAAGGCAAAGGAAAAGCAGACACAATCTTCATATGGCTAAACAGGGGAGACAGAGCGAAGGGGGAAGTGCCACACACTTTAAAATCATCATATCTATTAAGAACTTACTCACAATCACAAGCACTGAAAGGGGGAAATCTACCAAGATGATCCAATGACTTCCTACCAGGTCCCTTCCCAACATTGGGAATTACAATTCAGCATGAGACTTGGGTGGGGAAACAGAGCCAAACCATATTACAGAGTGTCCCCCAGCAGATAGTATTGTTTCATGTTTATTACCTGCCTGGGCTGGGGCAAGGGTACAGGCACCCACTTGACATATCTTCTTTTCATTCCTTGGTTACTTTCTGGACTTTGTCCTTGTTTTTATCCAGTTCACTGAGGTCCACCAATATTTCCCCCGTATCATAAATTGTATTTCCCATTAATAGGCTAAGAAGTGTGACCAATGTCCCATATCATAACCCTTTTTAAATTGGAAATGACTGAGACATTCAATCAGTACCTAACATAATTTTAAGATTTTTTAAATATGCAAAAGGTTTACCTACAAGTGTTTATATCATTTACATTTACTCAATTTATTTTTGGCAGTTTATCTAGTTTACTCATGAGTGCCAAGACACTAGATAAAGCTAACCATTATTCCAACTTTTTCTTTTTTTAACCATTTTCCTAGCCTGAGAGTATCAGGTGTTAACCTAAGCAAGAAACTTAAAGTTAAGCACATTGGCATTTTTGCTGATAACTCAAAAAATTCAGCTGTTTTCATTAAATTAACAATATTAAATTAGTTTTACTTATCCAAAAATCACAAAAAGATTCCTCTGTTTTTGGCTCATTTTATGGTTTTAAAACCTTCAGGTAAAACCCTGACACCTTAAAATACCTAGCAGAGGCGAATATAAAGCTTATCCAGTTAGCAAACCTAGACAAAAATATAGACTGACATGCCAGCAGTATCTCAATTTTTATTTTACCAATAATGTTTAATCCAGTTTATGTGCTGAAAATTACTAAATTCATATGAGCTTAAAAATCATTTGAAATTATTTAATTGTCTATGTCCATACCACCCTGAACCCGGCCAATCTCATCTGAAATTATTTAATTTATGAGTATTCATTTATTTATAAGTCAATTTGGTAGTATGCTAGACATTCCATAATATATGTACATAAATATAAACACAATTCAACATGTATATATACACAGACACAAAGATCCAACAGGTTTTACCTCAGAACTTGAGCCATGAGACAGCATTACAAACTCATTGTTTTACAAAAAAAAAAAATGCATCTAAGTAATTTCTTACAAAATTTAGACCTGTTCACATGACTAAACTTTGTTTTCCCTGATAGGTAATCTAGTGAAGACTGTGCATCAGAATTTGGCCTAAGCATTTTCCAAAGCAATTTAGTTCTTTAAAAAGCCACTTTTTACCTTTTTTACTTCAGGTCCAAATGAGTTACCAATGTTGACATTGTACCTAGAACTGACTGAAGTGTATAACAAAAACGATATCTCCAAGTAACCTTGCTTGAATTGGCAAGACCATAGACATTGACTTTTATCTCAATATCAGTAGCTTCATTACAGCAGATTCAAAGCAGGCAAAAAAAAAAAAAAAAAGAAAGTAGAGACATAAATGGAGAGCATTAGAAGATTCTACTTAACTCTATAGTTGCAGGTTAACAATTTGAGCTCTGAATTTTTCGTGTTGTAATTTGACCATGAGTTTTAAAATGTGCAGAAGAAGGGTCCATAGTATATAACCAGCTGAAGGTCTAGAAAAGCTGGCATACCTTTTAACTGCTGCAGGAGTTTCTACCCTTCCTCCCTTTCCTGCTACTGTATAATGATTTCCCAGTAACCAGTCTTATTGCAATAATAGTGCATTTGCTATCCTTATCATACCTTGATATCTTATCTTATTGCAATATGTACTCAGTTGCCACCAGTGTTTTCTGAGCATCCTTGTACCCATGCAGTGGCCCACAAAGGTTGAACAGCTCTGAGTAGAGCAGCTCACCCCATATGTATGTGGCTGACCACCCTGGGATTTTACCCTGCAGATGCCTTCTCCTGACTCATCCTTTGGTCTCTTGGATCCTGTTCATGATTCCAATTGTTATGAGAGTAATTTAGACTGTAACACACCCCCAGCCCCAAGCTGTGAAGGTGGCAAGAAAGCAAAGAATGATAGACAAGTCTAGCTTGGCAAGTATATGAGCTTAAGACTTGCATCCAGAGTACTCCTGGGCAGCAGCAAGACAGTTCTAGAGATCTGTACCACCCCCCGTCTCTAAACTGCTTTTAAGCTAATTTCCTGGCTCTTTGCCTTCTGTATTTGAGCGACGAGACTGTTTTTGTGGTAGGTTCCTAGATGCTCTTTAGGATTTGGGGATTCTCTGGGACACCTGCTCCTCTGCTGGGCACCATGGCCTTAACTCACCACCCAGACTTCAGGGATCACGCAGCAGGCATACACCCTTAAGTGACCTGGTGAGCGACCACTCACACTACAACTTCGGTGATCTCCTGATCCAGGACTGAGACCTTAGGAAGAAAATTCTCTCTCCTTGTTTTCTCCTCCTCCCACAGCTTGAAGTTCTGGAATGCCTCTCACCAGGCCTTTCTGAATCCTCTTCACCAGATGTGTTACCTAGCCTGCTGTTACACTGCAATACTACTTCTTTACAAGAATGTCAATCTCCTCACGCAGGCACTTATTCATGTGGAAGTCAACGCCCAGGCAGATGTAGTACTATACAATAACAACCCAGGCTGCCTTCTTCATGGTGCACATGGCAGCCTTCACTGGCAGGTCTTTAGTAAAAGAGCTACTGCAGTGAACATGGGAGTGTAGATATCTCTCAACATACTGATTTCATTTCCTTCTAATATATACCCAGAAGTAGGATGGCTGGATCATTTGTTGGTTCTCTTTTTAACAAAAAATCATTGCCCATGTCAACGTCAGGAAGATTTTTCCCTATGTTTTCTTCTAGTTATTTTACAGTTTCAAGACTTACCTTTAGATCTTTAATCTTTTGGAGTTGATTGTTTTATTTGTTGTCATTTTTTTTTTGTTTTTATTGCTGAGAGTATTCCACGGTATGAATGTAGCATAGCTTCTTCATAGATTCACCCATTGAAGGACTTTGGGCTTATTTCCACTTGTTGGCAACTACAAAAAACACTACTATGCACATTTATATCCAGGTTTTTGTGTCAATACAAATTTTCAATTTCCTGTGATCAAAGCCTAAGAATGTAATTGCTTGGTCATATGGTAAGTCGATGTTTAGTTGTGTAAGAAAGGACCACTATCTTTACCATAGTGGCTATACCCTTTTAGTACCCACCAACCAATCAATGTGTGAGTGATTCAGTTTCTTCACATCCTTGCCAGTATTCACTGTTATGACTTTATTTTTACATTAGGCATTCCAATACGTGTGTAGTGATATCTCATTGTGATTTTAATTTGTATTTCCCCGATGACTAATAACCTTAAATATGTTTTCATGTATATTTTTTACCCTTATGTATCCTCTTCAGTAAATTGTCTGTTCATGTCCTCTGCCTATATTATAATTGGATTATTTTTATGAGTTTTAAAAATCCTTTTTACATTCTATATATTATTCATTTGTTGAATATAGGGTTTGTAACCATAACTTGCCTTTTTACCCTTTTCATAGACTCTTTCATAGAACGAAGGTTTATAATTTTGATGTGGTTTTATTTATCACTTTTCTTTTTATGGATCTTGTTTACAATGTTGAGTCTAAGAATTATTTGCCAAGTCCTGGATCCCAAAGATTTTCTTCTTTGTTTTATTTTCCTAAACTATTACATTTTCTATAACTTTGTGATAGATTTTGAGTTAATTTGTGCATAAGAATTAAAGATTAGATCAAAATCTGTTTTTTTTCCTATAATTGTACAATTTCTTCAACATCATTTGTTGAAAACGCTATCCTTCTTCCATTTAATTGCCTTTGCAATTTTGTCAAAATATTAGTTGAACATAGTTCGGTCTATTTCTGTGTTCTCTATTCCATTCTATTCACCTATGTGTCTATCCAACAAGCAATACCATGCTGTCTTATTTATACTAGCTACATAATAAGTCAAAATTGGATTAAGAGATTCCTCCAACTATATTCTTTTTTAATCTTCCTTCCTTCCTTTCTTCTTCTTCTTTCTTTCTTTCTTTCTTTTTCTCTCTCTCTCTTCCTTTCTCTTTCTTTCTTTCTTTCTTTCTTTCTTTCTTTCTTTCTCTTTCTTTCTTTCTTTCTTTCTTTCTTTCTTTCTTTCTTTCTTTCTTTCTTTCTCTCTCTCTCTCTCTCTCTTTCTTTCTTTCTTTCTTTCTCTCTTTCTTTATTTTCTCTCTCTCTCTCTCTCTCTCTCTCTCTCTGTCTCTCTCTCTCTCTTTCTGTCTTTGAGACAAGGTCTCAACATTCTGCTCAGGATGTTCTTGAACGCCTGGGCTCAAGTGACTCCCCACCTTGGCCTTCCAAAGTGCTGGAACTACAAGCATGATTCATTGTGCTCAGCCTCAAAAAAAAAAAAAAAATTAAGGTATTTTAGTACTTACATCTTTCCATATAAGTTTTTAAATAATCACCTCTCTCTCTATCTCTCTCTCTCTATCTATCTGTCTATCTCTCTATCTATCTTTCTATGGCTAGAATGTCTAGTACTACATCAAATAAGAGAGATGAGAGTACAATAGAAACAATAGTCAATCTTTTACCATTAAGTATGATGTTAGCTGCAGGTATTTGTAGATGAAATTTATCAATTTGAGAAGTTTTTCTATTTTTAGTTTTCTGGGATTTGTTTACGACTAAGTGTTAGATATAGTCAACTGATTTTTGCATTGATTGATATGATTATATCAATTATATCATTACATCATCAATATCAAGTATATCATTTAAATGGTGGATTACATTGATTTTCTAATTGATCTAGTCTTGCATAGATGGAATAAACTGTACTCGTCATGATGTAAAATTATTTTTATATTTTGTTGGATTCTGTTTGCTAATTTTTTAAGTGTTTTTGTATCTACGTTCAGGAGAGATATTAGTTTCAATATTTTTGTGCTCTCTTTGTGTAATTTTGATAACAGGATGCTAGGCTCATAGAATAAGTTGAAAAGTGTTCCCACATAGTTTATTTTTTGAAAGAGATTATGTAATATTGGCATTAATTTTTTTAAGTGGTTGGTAAAATTTTTAGTGATACTATCTAGGCTTGGAGATTTCTTTTACAGAATCATTTTGATTACAAATTCAATTTCACTAATGATTATAAGAGGATTTAGATTAACTATTTCATCTTAGTTAAATTTTATTAGTTTGTGACTGGTCCATTTCTTCTAAGTTGTCAAATGTATGAGTGTAAAATTGTTCAGAGTATTCTCTTATTATCACTGTAATACCTTTAGTGATGACTCTCATTTTATTTCTGATATTAGTGAATTGTGCCTTCTTTCGTTTGAATTTTGTCAGGCCTAATAAATGTTTGTCAAGTGAACTGGTTTCTTAAAGAATCAGCTTTTTCTTTCAGTGATTTTCTCTGTGGTTTTCCTATTTTTAATAACCTTGATATGTTTTCCTACCTTCATTACTTCTTTACTTGCGTCTTTTATGTTCTTTTTCCGGTTCTTGAAGTAGAACTAGATTAGAACTTAGATTCTGTATATTTGAGACCTTTTCTCTTTTGTAGTGTAAGCACTTAATGCTATAAATACAACTCTTTGCACTGCTTTATCCGTGTCTCACATATGTTGTAGTGTTGTGTTTACACTTTTGTTCAGTTTTTGATTTTTTAAAATTTCCTTTAAGCCTTCCTCTCTGACCCATGCATTTTTTATAAGGGTGTTACTTAATTTCTACATATTTAGGAATGTTTTCCTGTTATCCTTTTGTTATGTATATTTGATTATATTGTCAACAGAGGATGTATTATGTATAATCTTATTTTTTAGAGTGTGTTGATGTTTATTTTACAACCCAAGGTATTGTCCATCTTAGTGAATGTTCCATGACTTGTTTTTTATATGTGTCAGTTATATTCTGTTTGTAAATTATATTTTTATAAATTAGTTTTCTGTACTTCATTTTATTGATCTGTTTTCGTTTTGTCACCAATTTGTAGATGATATTTTAGCTATTTCAAAGTGAATTGTGACTTAATTTATTTTTTCTTTATTTTACACATGTATATTTTTATTGTACTTTAGATTCTGACGTACATGTGCAGATCATGCAGGGTTGTTGCATAGGTGCATAGATGGCAATGTGATTTGCTGCCTCCATCTTCCTCATCACCTATATCTAGCATTTCTCCCCATGTTATCCTTCCCCAACCTCCCCAATCCCTGCTGTCCTTCCCCTAGTCCCTCTCAATAGACCCCAGTGTGTGATGTTCCCTCCCTGTGTCCATGTGTTCTCATTGTTCAACACCCGCCTATGAGTGAGAACATGTGGTGTTTGATTTTCTGTTCTTGTGTCAGTTTGCTGAGAATGATGGTTTCCAGATTCATCCATGTTCCTACAAAGGATATGAACTCATCGTTTTTTATGGCTGCATAGTATTCCATGGTGTATATGTGCCACATTTTCCTTGTCCAGTCTATCATCGATGGACATTTGGTTTTGTTCCAGGTCTTTGCTATTATAAACAGTGTTGCAATGAACATATGTGTGCATCTGTCTTTATAATAGAATGATTTATAATCCCCTGGATATGTACCCTGTCATGAGATTGCTGGGTCAAATAGAATTTCTATTTCTAGGTCCTTGAGGAATCACCACACTATCTTCCACAATGGTTGAACTAATTTGCACTCCCACCAACAATGTGAAAGTGTTCCTATTTCTTGACATCCTCTCCAGCATCTGTTGTCTCCTAATTTTGTCTTTATTTTTAAGGAACTGAGATTGAAAAATTAAGCCACAATTCAATTCATCATAATTAGTAAATTCATTCTAATTTCATTTCATTGCTGCAAATGTTAAAATGTTTCAGAAAAGTATTTATATATTTCAATATTGAGTCTTTTGATTCCAGATATGTGTATTTACCTTTTTGGAAGACTTGTTTCAAAACCTTCTTTAAATGTAAGTTGGTTATTTTATATGGTACCTGACCAAATCTTTATAGATATACTATTTATAGATGTTTCGTATGTTTTCTCTCTATTGTGAATGCATCCTAACTCTCCCTGACTTTTTTACATCTTTAACGTTTTTGTGTAGGCATAGTGCCAAATTTTGTTTTTTCTTCCCTCTGTCCAATATAGTGGGATATGTTATGTGTTCTCATAATTGTTTTGAAAGGATAACTAACTTGGATCCTCTATGCCACTGAACTGCAAAAGTAAAATGAAAACTTTGTATCTTTTATGTCTTATGTCGACTTTTAGATAATGAAAGTGGTTTTGCAATTACTGTTTCATTCAGTCTTAATGGCATAAAGATACTAATTGTGGATTATGACATTTAAAGAAGATTTTGTATGTTGAGTATTTTGGTTTTGTCCATTATTGTACCAGTTCTCAAAATTCAATATTTTGGTTCAACCATCCCTTCAATCTCACCCATTCTTACCTTAACTATGCTGAGAATGCCAGCACTGTGTTGCATATCCTTCTGCATAACTATCTTGCTTGAATAAATGCATATTAACCTCTTCATTATCTATAGGGAATGTTTTTAATGTCAAAAATGTCATCATGATATATAGAGTTTCCAAAACTGGCCTTTCTCACCTAACTGTGCAGCAAAGATCTTCTAGATTTTTAAGGCTTTATAACATAAAATTTGAGCTTTCAACTCATATGAAATGCATATGGGTATACCGCATGAAGTGAAAATGCAAGATATTTCTTGCATGTAGGAGTTAGCCAACATCAAAAGCTTTCTGCCTATATTTAATTCAGTTCTACATTGTTTTTAAATGTGTGACTCTAATTTCATTTATTAAATGGTGAATATTCTTGACTATTTAAAAGAATATTTTACATATCCAAAACAATTTCTTTTATATGAACTTTCAAATTAAATTATCAAATTTCCTCAAGAAGTTCAATTTGAATTTTTGTCCTAGATGAGCGTCACTGTTATATAATATTTAATCTTTCTTATGTATCACTCAGGATATAAATGTTTCTTAGCCAAGAAAGCAAGGTCAAGAAAAATCTTTATAGTATTATTTCTAGGTAGTTTTCAGATTGTTTCTGTTTTGAATATACTCATTTACCATTATGTTTTATTGACAAAGATCACATGTGAAGTTACAGATTTTTACAGTTTGTTTTCGTTAGCCTTTCTTGTTGAACTATTTTACAGATTCTCATATATTGGAAATTCCTAAATTTTCTGAATAATAATATAATTTATGTTTACTGCCTAATGAATTGAAAACAATACAAAGATGATACTGTCATAATCAGCGAGCAGTTTAATTAGCTGATGAGGAAAGGCTGACAGCCACCCTTGACTTTGGCTCTGTGCTTCTTTGCCCTAGATACATCCCCCTTTGTTTTAAGTCTTTCTCTTTCCATCTCTGCAATGGAAACTGGTTTCTAAGTTATCATGTTGAAGGTACTATGTTGTTAATTAAACCAGAGTGATTATGCTGTCAAAGAATTTCAAATTCAGTAATGACCTTCGGGGATAAAGAGTGCTATTTAATACTGGAATGTGAGACTTAGCCAGTACGCAGTTATTAGGGTGGTATAGTCTAAGCAGGAATTCACCATTTCATCTATCATGTTAAACATAAGGTGAAATGTCATGATGATCAATTTCATCTGTTCATGTCATTTTATACTGTTCAAAAGTGTTTCCACATATGTTGCCCTTTTGAGTTTCATGAGAAATCTTTGAGAAATATATCACCTATTTCATGAGGTAATCATAAGGAGTTTTGTGAGAAAGTCTGATAGTCCAAACCAAGTTACACAGCAATGAATAAACACTCATTAAATATTCCGTTAGTACTGTAGTCATCTTGATTATCAATACTAAAGGCATGAAACTAGCCAAGTGCTGTGGCTCATGCCTGTAATTCTAACACTTTAGGAGGCTGAGGTGGGAGGATCACTGGAGGTCAGAAGTCCAGGACCAGCAAGAAACATTAGTGAGACTCCATCTCTACAAAAAATAAAAACAAATTAGCGGAATGTAATGGTGTGTGCCTACAGTCCCAGCTACTTGAGAGGTAGAGGTGGTGGTTTACTTGAGCCCAGGATTTTGAGTCTGCAGTCAGCTAAAATCACACTACTGCACTCCAGCCTGGGTGATAGAGACCCTGTCCCTATAAATTAAATAAATAAATAATACTAAAGGCATGAAACTATTATTGCTTTAAATTATTTCTACAGATGTATTTTTTTTTTTTTTTCTGAGACGGAGTTTCACTCTTGTTACCCAGGCTGGAGTGCAATGGCACAATCTCGGCTCATCACAACCTCCGCCTCCTGGATTCAAGCAATTTTCCTCCCTCAGCCTCCCGAGTAGCTGAGACTACAGGCGTGCACCACTATGCCCAGCTAATTTTTGTATTTTTAGTAGAGACAGGGTTTCACCATGTTGACCGGGATGGTCTACAGATGTATTTTAACATCACTTTTTCACATCCCTCAATGAGATCCCATTGAAGTATTTAATATAATTAACCTGTATATAGTACTCATTCTTCGAAGTTAGATTCATGTATGTATACGCAATCATTTAAATCACTTATAAAAATTCCCACATAAAAATATGTCATTTATTTCACATATCCTGGAAATGTATTGATATATCTATTCCTAAGCATTTATATTTTTTTCCTGTTGTTAAGATATTCTTGATTTGATCAATTTAAAAATATATATATCAAAATTACATGTTTGAAAAAAAGTAATTCCACAAGAGATGTAATGAAAACTATAGTATCATTTTGAAGCACTCCCTCTTACTCTGATCCTTCTTCCCTAAGTGAAAGCACTTTTCCATTGTTGCTTTAGGAATTTGTATCCATATTTTAGAAAAATATGTTTCTACTATTACTGATTTTTAAATTCTAAATAGCCACTATTGGCTTTTGCTACTATAGAACATAAGTTTCTCTGTGTGTGTGTGTGTGTGTGTCTCTTTCTCTCTCTCTCTTTCTCTCTCTCTTCATCTCTCTCTCTCTCTTTCTCTTTCTCTCTCTCTCTCTCTCTCTCTCTCTCACACACACACACACACACACACACACACACACACACACACAGAGCACCACCACCACCAAAACAATCCTCACTACATATCCTTTTTCTCATCTCATCCAGCAAATATAATTATATTTTTTAGTTACAACAATAGTAAGTGAGTGGTTCATCTATTAGAGTAGTGCAAACATTGTTCAAAGCAAAACCAAGTAATATACTTTGATTATATTTCCTTTTTCATAGGGCTTGTACTTGTTTTCTCCCTCACAGTTAATAATTGTCTTGTTATAGTTTTCTATGTATCTATCATTAATTTATCCCATATTCTCAGTAAAGACATAAATCTCCTCAGAATACTTTCAAAAATATCAATCCATTTTTCATTTAAAACTTTTTTCTGGGAAACATCGCTTCCGAGGTTCTTTGTCACTGTACTCTAACCTTGTATATTACCCTCTGGGCTTATTGCTCATGGGAGAATATGAGGTTGTGTGGCTTACAGTCTCCTAACTGTTTCATATATGGACATTTAGCAAATATTCTTGTGTTTAGCCCTGCCTTCACCATCATTGTCACAAGTACCTGATATTCCCAATTCCTTGGGAATTTTTATATTTAAGGGTTTCCAAACCAGCCTGGTTCTGGGATTCCCCACTGACAGTTTTCTGTAGGGCTTTCTCTCTCTGCTCAATCATTTCCTGGTCACTTATCAAAATTTCTACCTCCAAAATGTTATTCCTAAGCCTTCTCTTCCTTTATCTTGCAAGTATATGCTTTTAAAAATTCTCATTGTTGCCTTTCGTTGCAATTGAGTAGGGAATTATGACAAAGAGATGTGACTTAGCTAATAAGTATAACCTGAAGAGCCAGTATTGTTTATTTAAGAGAATCATTGAGGTTACATAGAGAAGTCATCACTTATTTTTTTCAATCTTGTTCACTCTGCCCTGTCTGCTGAAGAAACTAAAATAGTATATTTCCTGGTTGATTTTCTTATTTTAGAATATAAATACACACACACACACACACACACACACACACATACATACAGATATAACCATTTCAAAATTATTAGGCTAGGGATAAAAGAGCATTATAAACAGTAAGTGCTATAACATATCTATGAAGAATACGACAGTATTTTTGAGACTAAATACCCCTGATAACAACTCAACCCTTATCTTTTATACCTGAGACACTCATTTTTTTTTTCTAGAATCTGGTTTTTCAGATCAACTATTGACAAGAGACTTTACTGCCTGATCCTGCTCAGTTATCCATGTAATTACTTGAAATCCAAATATATTTATTGTTTTATATATAATAAAAATGGATAGTATTTATTGCACTTCAGGTTCTGAGAATGAGTAGCCATAATTCTTTGTGTATGACATGCTCTCAATATGAGTCATGACTCCTTCTATTTAATTAGTTATTTAGTTTGTTGTTTTAAATAATTAAGAAATATTCACAAGCCTATCACTGAAAACAAAGAAAGCAATAGTAATATTAATAATAAAAATAATATGATTATATATAAGCAATCTTCTGCTTTTATTTAATTATTTAGCCAGCTGTTTTAAATCATTAAGAAACACTCACAAGACTATCACTGAAAAGAAAATCTAGGACATCAATAAAAACAGTCAAAAGCCTATCACTAAAAACAAAAGCTAAGACAGCAATAATAATAATAGTAAAACAGTAATAATAATAATTATATATAAGCAATCATATGTTATATATATATATATATATATATATATGCCTATTGTCCATGTATAAAGAGCTTTTCTTGCTTTTTTCTTATGAGTGAAATCAACAGGCCATATTTTAGACAAAAGTTCAGCTTTAGGACATTATGCTGAACCATTTCTCAAAAACTCCACTCAGTTATACCACCACCAACCAGTGCGTAAAATGCTGTGCATTCACATCTTGGTCGACACTAGAGGTCACCAGGCTTTTACATTGAGGTAATAAGATAGATTTAGACTGTAACCTATCTTGATGTGCTCCTGGTTGCCTTGATTTGCATTTCCCCAATCACTATGATTGGAATATCTCTTCATAATTCTCTTGTTATTAATTATTAAGTGTATTCTTTCATTCTCATACTGCTATAAAGAATTACCTGAGACTGGGTAACTTTTGAAGAAAAAGATTTAATTGAGTCACAGTTCCACATGCTATACTGTAGGAATAACCGGGGAGGCCTCAGGAAACTTACAATCACGGTGGAGGCAAAGGGGAAGCAAACACATATTCACATGGCCAGGAGGAGAGAGAGAGTACAGTGGGGAAGTGCTACACATGTTCAAACAACCAGATCTCATGAGTACTCACTTATTATCATGGAAACAGCAAGGGGGAAATCCATCTCCATAATCCAGTCACCTCCCACCAGGTCCCTCCCACAATATTGGGGATTTGAATTCAACAGGGGTTCTGGCTAGGAACACAAAGACAAATTGTATAGCTAAGCAAATATTTCACATTAAAAATACATTTACTGCTGGGTGGGGTGGCTCACGCCTGTAATCCCAACACTTTGGGAGGCCAAGGCAGGTAGATCACGAGGATAGGAGTTCAAGACCAGCCTGGTCAAGATGGTGAAACCCTGTCTCTACTAAAAATACAAAAATTAGCTTGGTGTGGTGGCATGTGCCTATAATCCCAGCTATTTGAGGGGCTAAGAGAATTGCTTGAACATGGGAAGGGGAGGTTATAGGGAACCAAGAACACATCACTGCACTGCACCCCAGCCTGGGTGACAGAGTGAGACTCTGTCTCAAAAATAAATGTTATATATATATATATATATATATATATATATGTGTGTGTGTGTGTGTGTGTGTGTGTGTGTAATATATATATGTAATATATATATAAAATAATATATAAATATGTGTAATATATAATATATATTATATACATATTTATTGCAGCTTTTTGCCAGATATATTTATGTCATTTTTTTCTATTCCTAGCTTTTAAGAGTGTTATTAGCAATTAATCTTTAATTCGATTAGATGCCTTTATTATGAGACTTCTGTTCTAATTTCCTATGTTGCCTGAGCTTACAGCCATGTTCCTGTCCTGCTAGCTATTGTAAAACCACGAAGCTTTAGGTTACTGAGCCTGGCATAAGCCCTCCCATCACCCAGTGTTCATTTCCATTTACCCTCTGGTAACCTCCTCTTTATGAATTTGTATCCCTACCTCATTATGAGCTCAGGTCTATATTGAAAAAGTTTTATTTTTATCTCATATTTCTAAGTTTATCAGAGATGGGTAGCTTTTTTAGATCATCTACACCACTGATTCTCAAACTTTCATGTGGATAGAAATCACCTGGGGATCTTGTTAAAAATTCAGATTCTCATTAAGCATATCTGGAATAGAACCAAAGATTCTAGATTTCTAAAAAGTTCTCAAGGGATACCTCTGTTGCAAATCCGCAAACCACACTTTGAGTAACAAGTGACTACTTTGACTATCTTAGTGCTGGAAACAAGATTCTGAAATCGTTTTTCAGCTTTAGACTGTAAAGAAAAGAGCATGTATGGATTTTTCAGCCAAATTCATCCAGGGTTGTCCTGGTGGACAACCTGAAAGGAGCATGAAACCCAAAATTCACTGCACAAATTCTGGTATAAAAATTGCAGTTTATGAGTTTGGTTTTAAATTTGACAAATAAGAGGGTTTACTCAAAGGTCTTACATGCTGGAGTTTTGACCAGTAGTTTTCAAAAAGGAAGCTAACATGTTGTGAGTAAGTGTGTATGGGGCACGAGATTGAATTTTTGCTGTATAAATGGCCTACATTGCTCTGACACTACAATTTGCCAAAATATTGTGATACGTGTTGGATAACTTGAGTCTCACAACAAATATGGGAGGCAGAGGTAATAACACCCTCTCTCTGCCAAGAGTTTTGTGTGAGGGTTGGGTAAGGTGAGGCTCATAAAACCATTTAGTCACAGCTTGAAATGGAAGTAATCATTCAGATAAGGTTATTTTTTGTTTCTCTTTTTTTGTTATTACTTTGACTATGTGCATGTGTTCCTTTTTTTCTCATCAT
The DNA here is from genome assembly GCF_001604975.1 of Cebus imitator. Taxonomy (NCBI): domain Eukaryota; kingdom Metazoa; phylum Chordata; class Mammalia; order Primates; family Cebidae; genus Cebus; species Cebus imitator. The sequence continues at coordinate 732,777 of NW_016107807.1, read as the reverse complement.
AAAACTTGAACCTTGCCAGATGCTAAGTGACATGTATAATGTGACTGGCATGTGTGATCTTAATCACAAGCCAACTGTTCTAGATTTGCTTTTCTTATCAAATTGTTTTTCTCTACAACTTTTTATTACAGAAGCGATGCTCCCTCATCCTAATTATCCAAATAGTACAAAACTAAAGAATAATCGAACAATCTCCCCTCATATTGCTATATTCTCAATCCTTTGACAGGATTCTCAAAAATGCTAACAGCATTTAGATAAGCATCTGTGTTTGTTTTGGCTCAAGCAAATATTTATCAACACACATATATTTAAGTCAAGATCATTTTCTGGGTTGTAGCTTTTTATAAACAATGAGATCTACTAAAATAGATTGCTTTATGACTTCCCGTTGGCACATAGCAATACATCATGGGGATCTTATAGGTCAATAGATTGTCTTTGTTTTTTTTTGTGTTAATATTCTCCTGTAATTCCCATGAATGACATTTTGTTGTATGCTGTGAAGCTAGGGCTACATTTTTTTAAATGTGCAAATCTCTAATTTTTTCATGGTCACAATATTGCTTCAGTGAAATTTCTGTCAAATTTGGAGCCAATACTAGGTTTAAAAAATAATATATCATTACAGTGCCATTTAGAATCTGACATGACAAATGCTCCTTCTGGATTTTCTCTTGTACTATATTTCTTTAATAATAAAACCTTCTTATTTTTAAGAAAAATGTAACAACATTTTTCAAATTATCAAACAAAAAAAGGTCACATTTAATGTGATATGCTATAGTTTGATTTGTTTCAAAGAAATCAAAAACTAGGATCACTGGAAGGGTAGTAGATGGAGCATAAAAGAAATATTTAACCATAAGCTGACTATCATTACAGCTGGGTGGTGGGTAAACTATTGACTCTATTTTCACCTAAGTTTGAAATTGTCCATATTAAAAAGTTAAAACATGTAGATTTGACTTCTGTGTTCCACTTTTTTAAAAAAATGTCACTTTGGAGTTTCTAATGAGCAAAAAATGTAAATGAGTTTGAGAAAAACTGACATCTTCAGAATATCCAGCCTTCTAGAATGAAAGGAACATATCTTTCAGGAAATGTTTGTGGAACAAGCAACTTTATATATTTCTAGAATAACTTATCCATTTTATTTCAGATATTTTATCCTTATTCTTTTTGTCAATGGTTTTTCAACTGATTAATACTAGTCTAATGTAAAAAACAAAACAAAACAAACAAACAAAAAAAACTAACAATTTTTACATACTCTTACTGAATGTCCACCTTACTTTTCCTGTCTTGATACTTATCAGGTACTTTTAGGTATGTAATCCTATTAACCGTGTTAATGATGGAACACTGAATCCAAGGTTAAAAACAGAAGTCTTAAGTATTGACCAGTTGCATCACTGCCAAATAGAACAAATCAAGTAGAGCAATTTTTTTTCTATGCCCCCTACTGGCTTCCACCCAGCGATCTATACTATGGGATCTTGGCCTGCAGGTAGAAAATGCAAAGAGAAAGGCTCAACCAGAGATGCAATAACAGCCATAGAAAACTAAAATTCATTACTGACCTTCGGATACGAAAATCATGATTTATGATTGGAGACTGAGAAATGTATGCAAACTTAGCCAGCAGGCAGATTTATTCATAGAATCAGAATCTGGTATGGAAGCTTCTATATCCTAAATTGGATGCCAATATCTTATCTATGAATGGGTTTTCTTGGGCATAGATTCAAAAGTTCTGATAATATAATCTCTTCTGTTTGTCTCCTTAAAAAAATATTTTTACTTACATTGCTTCCCTTGATCCTCAAGATAAATCCCTTAAGAGAAATAAAAGTATGTATTTGGTAGGATCACACAGGAAATAGTTCAGCAAAGTCTGATATATTGTTAAACACTCACTATACATTGACGAATGTTATTATAATTACTAATATTTTGCCTTATCATATCCTTGCCAAAGGTTAGGAAACTTCAGATTTGAGAATCTTTAGTAATTTTTTCAAGACCCACACAATGTAAGTAGCCCAAATTAAAGGATTTTTGTTGTTTTTCTTTGTGTATGTGTGTGTATGTTTGAGATGGGGTCTCACTCTGTTGCCCAGGCTGGAGTGTGGTGGCATAATCACAGCTCACAACAGCCTTGATCTCCTGGGTTCAAGTGATCCTTCCACCTCAGCTTCCCAAGTAGCTGAGAGTATAGGCTTGCACCACCATGCCTGACCAATTTTTTTTTTTTCTTTTTTTTTGTAGAGATGGGGTCTCCCTCTGTCGTTTAGTCTGGTCTCAAGCTCCTGGGCTCAAGGGATCCTCCTGCCTCAGCCTCCCAAAATGTTGGCATTATAGGCATGAGCCACCACACCTGGATAAACATATTTTTATTTAGATACCTTCATCAGTATTTTAAAATATCAAAATAATACTTTGACATGCTAGATAGGGAAATAATGCAAATATTAATTTTAAAAGTTTCTAATTTTCCTTTACTTGTTTCATTCTTACCTCCTTCCTTATCAGTAGCAAATGCCCGATGCTCTATTTTCTGTGCACAATGAAACATGTATAAGTGCACAAACACATATATAACAGAGTTGGTGGTTTTCATTTGTTTAAAAATTGAATTATTCTATTTGCATTTTTTCTGTGCTTTGCCCAATACAGATAGATGTATGCTGTCTGCCCTTTTCCTAATACAGACAGATACAACTTTCTGCATCAAACTTTATGGTTTATGATTTAATGTTTAATCCTTTAGTTAACATGGAAAGTATTTAGTACAATATGGAAAGTAACTGAAGAACTTGTACATTTTCCACATGTGTTCATGTTGGTTGGTATCATTTGAGTTGATAATTCTGTTTCATTGAATACTCATTCAATTTTTTGAGAATGACATAGCCTTCTCTGTGCTCCTTTCTGGAAGCTTTTCTTGAAAACCCTCAACAATTTATTCATGCAGAGGAATTTTCACATCATCTATTTCATTTCTCCCCTCCCCATGGAATTTTAATGTAATTTATAATATTGAATCATCCCAGTAATGATCATGATAATATATTTATTTATTTGGATTGCTTTTTAGATCCCTCATGAAATATTTGTTGTATTAATCCATTCTCACACTGCTATAAAGAACTGCCTGAAACTAGGTAATTTATGAAAAAAGCGTTTTAATTGACTCACAGTTGTGCATGACTGGGGAGGCTTTAGAAAACATAATCATGGCAGTAGGGAAAGGAGAAGCAAGTACCTTCTTCACAAGGTGGCAGGAGAGAGAAAGAAAGAGAGAGAGAGAAAGAGAGAGAGAGAGAGAGAGAGAGAGAGAGAGAGGGCAGGTAAAACTGCCACTGTTAAACCATTAGATCTCCTGAGAACTCTCTCACTATCATGAGAACAGCACAAGGGAAACCGCCTCCATGATTGAATCACCTCCTACCAGGTATCTCCTCAACACCTGGGGATTACAATTCGAGATGAGATTTGGGTCGGGATGCCGAGCTAAGCCATATCATTTATATTTCTTTCCATAGGTCCTCCAAAATTATTGCTAACTTTTACTCTGAGACATTGTACATTTTGTTTCCATTATGAGTTGGATCGTTAGCTAATATGCATTTTGAAATAAATACTGCTAAATATTGGGAGTGTTTAATATTTCTATTTAGTAATGTATTATTTATCATTTGATTCTAGGTTTATGATAATATACACATGTTTAATAACTCATGAATGTAAACTGAAGTCATGAAACACTCATTATTATCTCTGTGTACTGCACATGCCCATATATAAGAAATTATCCAATAGCCTTGGCATAGGGACCATGTCTTTTAGCTACCCCTCAACATTTATTATTTAAATAAGAGGTGTTTACCTTTATCTAACATTCATAAAATCTGTGTCCTCATTTGCATGGTTATATGGATTTGGATTTTGCTCTCTGCTGTTCCAGAGTTCCTTGGACAGCTTCCTGAAAATCAGCTCACTAAACATATACATATGTAGGCACTACACACAGACTCTCTCTCTCAACACACACACACGCGCACACACACACACATATAGTGAGAGACTGAATTATTGATTGATTGATTGATTGATTTTGAGGAATTGACTCATGATTGTTCAGACTAACAAGGCCAAGTCTAAATTATATAGAACAGGATAGCAGGCTGGACACTCAGAAAAGAGTTATTGCATTCTTGTGCTCAAAATCTGCAGGACAGAACAGGCAAGCTACAAATTCAGGCTGTATTTCTACATTGCAGTCTTGAGCTAGATTTTATTCTTCTTCAGGAAACTGAAGTCTTCGCTCTTAAGGCAGTGAAGTGATTGGACGAGGCCCACTCACATTATGGAGAGTAATTTGCACTACTTAAAATTGACTGATTTAAATGTTAATCACATGTAAAATAATATCTTCACAGCAACATTTAGACTAGAGTTTGACCAAACATCTAGACATCATATCCTAGCCAAGCTGACATATCAAATTAAACATTATCCTTAACGAGGAAAGATTACCCAAGGCACCTAAACCATGGCTAGGTAGGTAAAGAGGTATTGAATAATAATTCAACATGCTTGTTGTAAAGAACTCTGTTTTGTTACATACGGAACAAAATTTTGTCACAATAAAAAGGATTATGTTTTTCAACTATTTTCTGGTCACCTAAGTTTTTTCCCTTTTGTTGACTTCTTCAATTCTCAGGATAAATATGTGATGCAGAGGTAATCACATTCTTTGCCCCAGGGTTTTTTTTTGGTCAGAATTTAATGGAATACTATACATAGAAGCAGCTAGCAAGCTGCTGAATATGTAAATAGACACACGGTGAAAGTTGATGGTTACCTTGCTTTCATTATTATTGATGCTAAGAGCAGATATTTTTTCTATTTTCATACACACAAGAAATTTGAATGCGGTGAATATTTACGTGATGAAACAAAGTCCAAAACAATCAATCGTTCTATGTTTGCTTCAAATAAATATTCTTAAATATTTTTCACTACGAAAATGATATTTATACTAGATAGTAAAAAAAAAAGACAGGTAGCTAAAGAAAATGTATTAATCTCCTCCCATAATGCGAATGCCAAACTTGCGCATGTTTTCTTATATAAGAAACTGCAACTTAGTAGTGTAGGTTATCCTTGCATTAAGGAGTACTCAGAGTGCTTAACTTCTGCCAGGTTCATAGTGTATTTTTAAAATAATTCACCACATTATAAGTTATTCAAATACATACCAAGCATACAATTTTCTTTGTAATAGCATGTACCCTCTTTCTCTGAGTTTTTGTGTTTGCAAGAATTTTTACATATATTAACTCATTTGATCAGCAGGAGTAAAATCCATAATACATGCCTTGGGTTCATTCTTAAGATTAAATAAACTAATCCAGGTTTAGCATTTAGAATATGGATACAATAATTCAGTAAACAGCGTTATTGTTAGTCTTGCTTATTCTGAAAACACATATTTTAATCTCCTTTATATAGAAAACAATGCCATTGGTTTGGAAAATTTACATGATGGGTTAAGGTCACAAAGCAATAAAATGGCCTGTGTTTGTTCTAAATGTTTTTAAAACATAGTTTCTTTACTTTCTAATTATAAATATGATATTTGCTCATAGAAAGCAAAAAAAAAAAGTGTCTTCCTATAACCCCCATTTCTGCTGTCCCGACTTAATGTTAAATGTACAAACAGCATACTTCCACAATTTTCTGTGCTGTAAAAAATGCATAATCAACCTGCCGACAATCAGAAAAGGGGGTGTTTGAATGTTGCTTGTTTCTGCGAAAGTGGATTGACTGATTGTTTCTGCGAAAGTGGATTAATTGATCCACGAAATGGATTGATCATGCCATGTGGATTGATTCATAACCTGCATTTCTCACTTAATTACATATAATAACTCTGTCGATCTGTTTTTTTAGGGATTAATATTCTGAAGTTATTACTCTGACAATGCAAAATGCAGTTGTCAAGTTAAATTTTAATTTTTATAAATCCACAGATGCCGAAATTTTCCAATGTCATTTGAGCTATTGGTTTATGTCTGTGGTTTGGAATAAATACTAAATTACTCTATTATTATTATATCTTTAGTATCTGTTATGAGAACTGTCCCTCATTGCTATTTTTAATTGAGGTTGGCATTGCATATTGAATTTCATTTACACTTCCAAATGAAATTTAATATCAGTTTGTTTTGATGGTCTCAAAATATATCACATTGCTATTTAATTAACATAAAAATGTAAGTGAATTTGAGGAAATGTATCAACTCTTACATAGTGATTTATTTCTTTTTTCACATTTTATTTTCTTGTTCTAAATAGGTACAATTTAACCCGTCCCAAAAATTCTGTAAAATACTTTAAATTTTGATATGCTTCACATTTTATATTCATATCTCCTCAAGTCATAATACGGCATGGAACTTAGCTCATGTCAAACCTCGGGAAATCAATCTATTAACCTTTGTAAAACTGGTTGTTCTCAAAGTTCTAACTGCTAACGAACCTTTATAATTCTGGATTTTCTCCCACTTTCTCCCTCTATCACTGTTTGATCCATATTCTATTTCATAGGTTATTAAAGCAGAACTTGGGCAAAACTACAAATGGATTTTGAAGGACTGGTTCTGAAAATTGTATTTTCTGCGCCATCTCTACTCCTCCCAGAATAATTCAATGATAAATCTTTGTGAATAAATCTTATGCTGGAGAGCCTGCATTTTATTAATGAGTATTTCTACCTAAGATCTTGAGAGTTTAGCCACGTGGTTACACCTTCTTTGATCTCTCCATGGAAAATGTAGTTGTGTTTGCCATATAAGGAAATATTAGATACATTTTTCCTTCTAGTGTGATCTAACTTTTCCATTATATGTTCAAACTAATTATTATTGTTATATTGGGAAGCTGTTAATTTTAAGATATTTCTTTTCCATCTCCCTATATAATTAGAATTTCTCATATTGCTCATTGGCTTTTGTTTTATTTTGTTGAGTTTCCGGTTTTTATATAATTAAGGCTATCATCTATACACTTGCTATGTTATGTTTCCTCATTAAGACAAAGTCGTAATGCACCTTCACCACCAGCCATCCCCTCCCCACTGCAGCAGCAACATAAATGGTATTAATAGCCTGAATATGTCTTTCCATATACATAAACCACAAGATTTATTATTAAATTGTAACTATATTCAGAATATTCTCCAGATTATTTCTTGTCATAATCTTGATAGCTCACGATACACTGTGAACATTCTTGTGAGTTTTTAGGTTATTAGGGTTTTATGTTTTAAAGTTCAACCCTTTAGCACATTTGAAAAGAATTTTCATGTACGCAGTGAATGATTTCTCCTGCAATTATAAACTCTGCCCACAGCATTTGAATTGTTGAATTGTTGTTCTTTCTCAATTCTTAAGCTGATGCCACAATTGTTTTCATTATTTTAGCTTTTGAATACGGTTTAAAGACAAATATCCCTCTCCAATTTTTGTAGATTTTCCTTTAATTCTTTACCATTTTTGGTTGTTGTTCAGATGATACTGGATACTATTTTTTCTCAATTTAAAAAAGGTAACTTTGGAATATTTAATATAATTAACTTACTTACAGTATTAGAGGTTCCAGGATAATAAATGTATATTGATTCACTGTAGTTAGTATATTCAGAACAATTTGGAATTTTTCATTATTTTTTTGTTTTTTTGGAGGGAAGTTTTTAAAAATAAAATCTGACTAATCCTTGCCAATCTGATTCCTAGTTATGTTGTTTTAAAAAACATTTCTTCTCTGAATGGATTTTTAACCAATTTTTCTAAAAGTAAATATTGTTGGTACATAAAAAAGCTACTATTTTATTTTCTTGTTTTCCATCTATTCATTAAGACATGAGTTTCCATCATTCTTTATGAGATTCTTTTGGATTCTCTGCATTAATAATCGTATTTTACAAGACTCAATCCACTGAAACATTACATAGCCTTGTAGTCGATAAAGCCTCCATATTGTTGTACAGAGAAGGTGAACAAAAAAGTCTTCGTTTTGGGGTTTTCCTCTCTTCACACCCTCCATCACTATCTTATGGTGTTCTGCGGTACACAGATCCATGCCCACAGGTAAACTTGCAGAGTAAATTTGCTGCCATTTCTCCACAGTCACAAGTCACTCAAATTCAAAAGGGCCTTTAAAAAATTTAACAATAGAGCTTAAAATCAGCTAGAAGGACAGTTTATTGTACGTTTGATCAGTGTACCTGAATGTGACGGGAAGAATGAAACCAAGTTGGAAAACACTCTTCAGGATATTGTCCAGGAGAACTTTCCCAACCTAGCAAGGCAAGCCAACATTCAAATTCTGGAAATACAGAGCACAACACAAAGATATTCCTCAAGAAGAGCAACCCCAAGGCACACAATTGTCAGATTCACCAGGCTTGAAATGAAGGAAAAGTGCTAAAGGCAGCCAGAGAGGAATATCAGGTTACCCACAAAGGGAAGCCCAGCAGACTCACAGTGGATCTCTCACAGAAACCCTACAAGCTACAAGAGAGCGAGGGCCAATATTCAACGTCCTAAAAGAAAATAATTTTCAACCCAGAATTTCATATCCAGCCAAACTAAGCTTCATAAGTAAAGGAGAAATAAAATTATTTACAGACAAGCAACTGCTGAGAGATTTCATCACCACCAGGCCTGCCCTACAAGAGCTCCTGAAGGAAGCACTAAACATGGGAAAGATCAACCAGTACCAGCCACTGCAAAAAAATCAAAAACATACCAAACTGTAAAGACCATCAACACTATGAAGAAACTGCATCAACTAACGGGCAAACCAACCAGCTAATGTCAAAATAACAGGATCAAATTCACACATAACAATATTAACCTTAAATGTAAATGAGCCAAATGCCCCAATCAAAAGACACAGACTGGCAAATTGGATAAAAAGTCATGACCCACTGGTGTGCTGTATTTAGGAAACCCATCTCATGTGCAAAGACATACATAGACTCAAAATAAAGGGATGGAGGAAGATTTACCAAGCAAATGGAGAGCAAGAAAAGGCAGGGTTGCAATCCTAGTCTCTGATAAAACAGACTTTAAGTCAACAAAGATAAAAAGATACAAAGAAGGGCATTACATAATGGTAAAGGGATCAATGCAATAAGAAGAGTTAACGATCCTAAATATATATGCACCCAATACAGGAACACCCAGATTCATAAAGCAAGTTCTTAACAAACTACAAAGAGACTTAGACTCCCACACAACAATAGTGGGAGACTTTAACACCCCACTGTCAATACTAGACAGATCAACAAGACAGAAAATTAACAAGGATATCAAGGACTTGAACTCAAATCTGGACCAAGTAGACCTAATAGACATCTACAAAACTCTCCACCCCAAAACCACAGAATACTCATTCTTCTCAGCACATCGCACTGATTCTAAACTTGACCACATAATGGAAGTAAAACACTCCTCAGCAAATTCAAAAGAATGGAAATCATAACAGTCTCTCAGACCACTGTGCAATCAAATTAGAACTCAAGATGAAGAAACTCACTCAAAAACCACACAACTACATGGAAACAAAACAACCTCCTCCTGAATGACTACTGTATAGATAATGAAATGAAGGCAGAAATAAATATGTTATTTGATACCAAAGAGAACAAAGACACAACGTACCAGAATCTCTGGGACACATTTAAAGCAGTGTCAAGAGGAAAACTTTTAGCACTAAATACCTACCAGAGAAGAGAGGAAAGATCTAAAAATGGCACCCTAATGTCACAATTAAAAGAACTAGAGGAGCAAGATCAAACTCAAAAGCCAGCAGAAGGCAAGAAATAACTACGATTGAAGCAGAACTGAAGGAGATAGAGACACACAAAAAAAAAAACCCTTAAAAAAATCAGTAAATCCAAGAGCTGGTTTTTTGAAAAGAAGAACAAAATAGATAGACCACTAGCCAGGCTAATAAAAAAGAGAGAAGATTAAAATAGATGCAATAAAAAATGATAATGGAGATACCACCACCAATCCCACAGAAATACAAACTACCATTGGAGACTACTACAAACACCTCTATGCAAATAAACCAATAAATCTAGAAGAAATGGATAAATTCCTGGACACTTACACCCTCCCAAGACTAAACCAGGAAGAAGTTGAATTCCTGAATAGACTAATGACAAGGTCTGAAGTTGAGGCAACAATTAATAGCCTACCATCCAAAAAAAGCCCAGGTCCAGATGAGTTCACAGCCAAATTCTGCCAGAGGTACAAAAAGGAGCTGGTATCATTCCTTCTGAAATTATTCCAAACAACACAAAAAGAGAGAATCCTCTCTAACTCATTTTATGAGTATAACATCAGCCTGATACTAAAACCTGGCAGAGACACAACTAAAAAACAAAATTTCAGGCCAATATCCATGATGAACATTGATGCAAAAATCTTCAATATAATACTGGCAAACTGAATCCAACAGCACGTCGAAAAGCTTATCCGTCATGATCAACTCAGCTTTATCTCAGGGATGCAAGGCTGGTTCAACATACACAAATCTATAAATGTAATCCATCACATAAACAGAACCAAAGATAAAAACCACATGATTATCTCAATAGAGGCGGAGAAGGCCTTCAACAAAATTGAACAGCCCTTTGTGCTAAGAACTCTCAATAAACTAGGTATCAATGGATCGTATCTCAAAATATGACAAGAGGAAAACTTTTAGCACTAAATACCTACCAGAGAAGAGATGAAAGATCTAAAAATGGCACCCTAACATCACAATTAAAAGAAGAGGAGCAAGATCAAACTCAAAAGCCAGCAGAAGGCAAGAAATAACTATGATTGAAGCAGAACTGAAGGAGATAGAGACACAAAAAAACCTTTTAAATCAGTAAATCCAGGAGCTGGATTTATGACAGACCCACAGCCAATATCATACTGAGTGGGCAAAAACTGGAAGCATTCCCTTCGAAAACTGGCACAAGACAAGGAGGCCCTCTCTTACCACTCCTATTCAACATAGTATTGGAAGTTCTGGCCAGGGCAATCAGGTAAGGAAAAGAAATAAAGTGTATTCGAATAGGAAGAGAGGACATAAAATTGTCTTGTTTGTAGATGACATGATTGTATATTTAGAAAACTCCATCATCTCAGCCCAAAATCTCCTTAAACTGATAGGCAAATGCAGCAAAGTCTCAGGATACAAAAGCAATGTGCAAAAATTGCAAGTATTCCTATACACCAATAATAGACAGAGAGCCAAATCAAGAGTGCACTCTCATTCACAATTGCAACAAAGAGAATAAAATACCTAGGTATACAACTAGCAAGGGATGTGAAGGACCTCTTCAAGGATAACTACAAACCACTACTAAAGGAAATAAGAGAGGGCACAAACAGATGGAAAAACATCCCATGCTCATGGTTAGGAAGAATCAATATAAAAATGGCCATACTGCCCAAAGTAATTTATAGATTCAGTGCTATCCCCATCAAGCTACCAATGACTTTTTTCACAGAATTGGGAAAAAAACACGTTAAACTTCATATGGAACCAAAAAAGAGCATGCATAGCCAAGACAATTCTAAGGGAAAAACAAACAAACAAAGAAAAACCTGGACGCATCATGCTGCCTGACTTCAAACTATATTACAAGGCTACTGTAATCAAATCAGCATGGTACTGGTACAAAAACAGAGATATGGATCAATGGAACGGAACAGAAGCCTCAGAACGCCACACAGCTACAGCCATCTGATCTTTGACAAACTTGACAAAAACAAGTGATGTGGAAAGGATTCCTTATTTAATAAGTGGTGTTGGGAAAACTGGCTAGCCATATACAGAAAGCTGAAACTGGATGCCTTCCTTAACACCTTACACAACAATTAACTGTAGATATATTAAAGATTTAAACATTAGGCCTAACACCATTAAAATCTCGAGAAGAAAACCTAGGCAATACCATTTAGGACATAGGCATGGACAAGGAATTCATGACTAAAACACCAAAAGCAATGGCAACAAAAGCCAAAATAGACAAATGGGATCTAATTAAACTTAAGAGCTTCAGCAGGGCAAAAGACAGTATCAATAGAGTGAACTGGAAACAAACAGAATGGGAAAAAATTTTTGCAATCTACACATTAGACAAAGAGCTAATATCCAGAATCCACAGAGAACAACAAATTTACAAGAAAAAAGCAAAAAAACCCATCAAAAAGTGGGCAAAGTATATGAACAGACACTTTTCAAAAGAAGGCATTTATGCAGCCAATAAATACATTTTAAAAAGCTCATTATCACCAGTCAAAATTAGAGAAATGCAAATAAAACCACATTGAGATACTGTCTCACACCAGTTAGAATGGTGATCATTAAAAAATCAGGAGACAACAGATGCTGGAGAGGATGTGGAGAAAAAGAAACACTTTTACACTGTTGGTAGGAGTTTAAAATAATTCAACCATTGTGGAAGACAGTGTGGCGATTCCTCAAGGATCTAGAAATAGAAACACCATTTGACCCAGCAATCCCATTACTGGGTATATACCCAAAGGATTATAAATCATTCTATTATAAAGACGTATGCACACGTATGTTTATTGTCGCACTGTTCACAATAGCAAAGACTTGGAACCAACTCAAATGCCCATCAATGATAGACTGGATAAAGAAAATGTGGCACATATACACCATGGAATACTATACAGACAAAAAATTATGAGTTCATGTTCTTTGCAGGGACGTGGATGAATCTGGAAATCATCATTCTCAGCAAACTGACACAAGAACAGAAAACAAAACACTGCATGTTCTCACTCATAAGTGGGTGTTGAACAATGAAAACACAGGGACACAGGGAGGGGAACATCACACACTGGGGCCTGAGGGATGGGGAGATATGGGAGGAATAGCAGGGGGTGGGGGGATTGGGAGGGACAGCATTAGAAGAAATACCTAATGTGAATGACAGGGCGATAGATGTAGCAAACCACCACCATGGCATGTGTATACCTATGTAACAAACCTGCATGATCTGCACATGTACCGCAGAGCTTGAAGTATAATAAATAAATAAATAAATAAATAAATAAATAAAATATATTCTTGAAGATGTTAAGAGTAAATCTTGTTGTACTTATGCTCTTGGAAATTATTGAGAGGTTTTGTGTTCTTACCACAAAACAACTATGTGAGGCTATGCATATGTTAATTAGCTCGATGTAGCCATTTTATAATGTATATCTATTTCAAACCATTATGTTTTACATGATAAATATATACAATTAAATCTGTCATTTTAAAATAAACAAGTATTTTTACATGTATTGCTTCATTAAATCCTGAAATCACAGGATGTAGGTGAAAATGAGATATATGGCATAGATTTATTATTAAGATTGAAATAATTGGTATAAATTCAATCAACCTGCTGTCTGAAAAACAAGTGATCAGGAAATGTTAATAATTATCCATGTTATTATTAATACTAGCAATCTGTTTTATTTTCTCCTTTGTATAGAAAAGAGAACTTGAGATAGCAGAGGTGCTTGTTTAAAATACCAAGAAGCCCAAGTTATTTAGTAACAAAATCCTTTTAACCTAATTTGTTACAAATCATAAAGATATAAACTGAAGAAGTTAATAATCTCTCCCAGCTTCTCTGCTCCACAGTCCTAATATTTAAAAGATATACGCATGTCATTCTGGATATAAAACTCAATGTAATATGGTATCTCTTTGCAAACACATCGAATACTTTTCTTCAAGTACATTTTGATTGCATAGTATGGCAATTTTAATATGTCATCATGTCTCTGGAAATTTGTTAAAGTGTTAGTGAGTTGTCTTCAAGACTTAATGAATGATAATATTTAAAATACAAAAGACATGAAAGGAAATAAGGAATATTTATATTAATAAGTGGTAACTTGTATTATAAAGCAATAATGAAAGAATGCAGCACTGACACAGAAATTGCCAGCTGAAATGATCGTATTGCTTTAAATAGGGCTTAGCCAACTAATTAATGTATGTTGTATTGCCCCTAAAATAATTTTTAATAATTTTGCTTCTGGATACTTTATAAGCATTATTTCTATTGTGAATAAACCTGTTTTTATTGTATTTTCTTACTTCTTCTTGCTGTTATATGGGGAAGTTATTGATTTCTGTATATTTTATTTCTGCCTGCATACATACCTAACTAAATTCTCTTACTAGTTCTCATCATTTTTCAGTTCATTCTAGAATGATGATCATGTTATGTATGTCAGGGATCCATTGCAACATTAAAACCAACCTACATGCTGCATTACCATAATCAGTAAATGGTATATGCTGTCCATGCCCTCTCCTTCCTAACTACCCCATACATCTTTCTGACTTCTACCCCTTTAGGTGTGGTTAATATTTACCATCAGTTGACTTTCATGAAGGCAGTTTATGCTACATTATATGGGTGAGCCTCATCTAAGCAGTTGAAGGTCTTACAGTGCTTGGATTTGAAGCTCATCCCATTGTAGACACTTTCTAGCTGTATGGCCTTGGCAAAGTTTTGAACTCTCAGTGCCTCAGTTTGTTCATCTATAAAATGAGAATAATAGTAATCATGAAGATGAAGTGAGTTAATAGATGCAGCCACTTCGAACAGAACCTGCCATGTAGAAAGTACTAAACACATAATTATGATAACATTTAAGGGTGCACTATAATACTGATGTTTCAATTTGTCTGGTATTTACATTACACATATTACCACATCTTGGTGGTTTAGCAAATATATTCTAAACAGGATGCCAACTTTTAACAATAAACGTGCTTTGTTAATGATATGACCTACTATAGATTTGTATTTGCATTCGTGTTGATTTTCAGCAAAATTATTTTCACATTTTTAACTGAATCTGATGAGAAATGTGTGTTTGATGTCATATAGAGTTCTAATAAGGATTAAATGATGTAATTCATAGAAAAGACTAATAACAATTACTACAAATGGTTTTATTATCTCATTCTTGTGGATTCTTCATCGGAAGCTTTAAAACCTTGGGTAGTTTCTTTCAGTTGGCATAACACTTGGCTGCCCTAGCTTCTTTTATGTTGTTAAATTACAAAACTATCTTTCTTACTTAATTTTGGTTTATTCATAAATGCAATATTTACACATTATATCCAATGGAATAAGGCAAATAAACATAAGGAAGTTTCTAATTCTTCTCATTCTCCACTCTATTTCCATCGCCCTGAGATGGTGGACGGAAATACCTTGGTGCATATCCTTGAACTAGTTTCTTTCCTTCTCCAGCTCAAACAGGTAGATACCTACAAACACATAAGTAAGGTTTTCATTACTATTGTGTGTTTTACAAATTTTTTATCCTAAATATATTATTATGCAACTTTTTGTCTTGTGACAAAATATTTTAGGACATCCCTCTATATCAGTGATTGTCAATTGGGGGAGATTTTGCCCACCCCCAACATTTGGCAATATCTGGAGACATTTTTGGTTGATGTAACTGGAGCAGGGGGTGGGGTGCTAATGGCATTTATTGGGTAGAGGTCAGGGATGCTGTCAAACATTCTATAATGCACAGGATAGCCATCCTCCCAGCCAACAAAGAATTATCCCATCCAAAATACCAATAGTGCCAAGGTTGAGAAACCCTGTTCTGGAACAACAGGGTTACAGCTATTTATATAAGTAGTTGTACCATATTCCATGATAATGGCAAGCCAGAATTTGCTCAGTTCTACTAGTGATTAATTGAATTAGTGGTTTCTAGTGTTTTCTACCACAAATAAATGTGGCAATACACACTCTTGTCCTTAGATCTTCATATACTGATGCTTTTCTTTCCCTTGAATGGACTCCCCAAAGTGAGGTTGCTGAGTCAGTTTTCAAGGGTTTAATAGATATTTTTGTAAATGATTTTTCGTAATAATTCACACCATGTCATTAATGAATAAGAATGCCATTTGTTCAGCATTCTTTTTAGGAACTAGATGTTACAAATCTTTTGTAATTTTGGCCAGTTAGAATGGTGATTATTAAAAAAATCAGGAGACAACAGGTGCTGTAGAGGATGTGGAGAAAAAGGAATACTTTTGCACTGTTGATTTTAGTGTAAATTAATTCAACCTTTGTGGAAGACAGTGTGGCAATTCCTCAAGGATCTAGAACTAGAAATACCATTTGACCCAGCAATTCCATTATTGGGTATATACCCAAAGGATTATAAATCAATCTATTATAAAGACACATATACAGGTATGTTTATTGTGGCACTGTTCACAATAAAGACTTGGAACCAACCCAAATGGCCATCAATGATAGACTGAATAAAGAAAATGTGGCACATATACACCATGGAATACTATACAGACATAAAAAATGAAGTTCATGTTCTTTGCAGGCACATGGATGAATATGGCCAAACTTCATGCCTCATTGTTACTTTAATGTGCTTTTCCCTAATTTAGTTAAGTTTGAACAGTATTTCAAATATTTATTAACTAGTTGGATATTTCCTATTAATCCCTATTGTTATCTTTTGCAGATTTATTCTGTCATCTTACTTTTTCTGGAGACAGTGTCATGCTCAAGATGGAGTACAGTGTCGTGATCACACCTCACTGCAGCCTTGAACTCTGGGCTCAAATGATCCTCATGTCTCAGCCTCCAACAGATGTGGGTCAACAATATGAGCCACCATGACTGGCATTTTCTTTCATATTGCGTTTTAAAACAATTTGTACATGTGGTTACATTTTGTCTTTCGCAAGTGTTGCAAATATTTTTCTCATATGTTATTTGACTTTTTGATTGGTTGTATGTCTTCCCATTTAACATATTTTAATTTTAAAAAATACGTTGTTATAATTTTTAATTTATTGTGTCTTACATTCTTCCTTGCTTAGGAAAGTACCCTTCACAGTTGATTTGTAAAAAAAAAATTGTAAATTTTAGCTAATCTTTATAATTTTACTTTTTATACTTATATCCTAAATCCACCTGGAATTTATATTTTATTTGATGGAAGATAAATATCTACATTAGTTTTCTACCTGATTAGAATTATTTCTACACAATTAGTAAATTATTATTTCCTCACTGAAGTAAAAATTGGTTCCTATTTATTCTTGAGGCTTTTGTTTTAGATTTTCAATTCAGTTTTTGCCATCTAATTTTCATTTCTATGTCAGTACCGTAGTATTATTTTACCGTAAGTTTTTATATCTGGTTCAGCAAATCTCTCTTCACTATTCTTTTTCACAAAGGACTTAGCTATTCTTGCGCAACTGTTCTTTTCTATAAACATTAAAATCATTTTATCCAGTTCCAAAAATAAATCTGTATCGGTAAGGGTCCTGGCAGAAAACAAATGACACATTCACCTAGATTATCAGGGAGCATTTAATAAAGGAACAAGTGTAGGTTATGTAAGGGGTACTGAAAAGGGATAGTGAAGCCCCTCCAAGCTAGCTACAGCAGGGTGCCATGGTAACAACTGAATCTGAAAGTTGAAGGGAAGGCAGAGGTTACTTGAGTCCTAAGACAGGGTTACCAACAGGACTTGGAATTTTCTGTAGAGGGCCACAGCCAACCCTTGGCACCCATCCAGGGGGAATCCAGAATAATGAATTCCCTAACCTCACTCTCTTCCTACTTCTAGACCTCCTGCCAGTGCCTCCTTGTTAGCCAAACCCAACCGGGAAGCAGAGATAAACAGAGAGGGGTTATGCAGTCAATATAGATCAGCTTCCTGGGGCACATAGCAGGATGGAGAAGGGAGGGGTGCATCTAGAGCAGGGGACTTCAACCTCCAAGCCATAGATCAGTACAGGTCTGTGGCCTGGTTGGAATTGGGCCTGCGCTTGGCCTCTTATCAGATCAGTGGAGGCGTTAGATTCTCATACAAGCCCAGAACCCTATTGCGAACTGCACATGTGAGGGATCTAGGCTTCATGCTCCTTATGAGAATCTAACTAAGGCCTAATGATCTGACATGGAACAATTTCATCCTAAAACAATCCCCCACATTCATGGAAAAATTGTCTTCCACAAAACAGGTCCCTGGTGCCAAAAAGTTTGGGGACTGCCGATCTAGAGAATCCAACGGAGCAGATGCAGCTTATAACCCACTGGAGTTCTGATAGAGAATTTCATTTTATTATGCCTTAATTTTGTGAGAACTGAGGTGAGATGGAACTTAGCAAACTTGAAGATCAGAAAGGAGACTAGTGAACTGGAGCACGGAGGTGAAGCCACGAGTGGGAGGGATGAGGTAGGCAGTGACAGGTCATGTACAACTTTGTCAATCATGGTTAGGAGCTGGCAGCTGATTTCATGTACCCTGGTGTACCATTGGGGAATTTTAGCAATACAGTAAGTGGACCTCACCTACATTTTTGTTTAGGTTTGCTACTAAATGGGTTACAGTATTTGAGCTAATGCATACTTTCTAACATATATTTTCAAATAGCACCAACTTATTATACTCACTCTAAAGAGTATATGATTCTGTCCAAGTCAGTGTATCCCTGATGCCCTTCAATGTATTATTTGAAAATTGTTGCTAATTCATTGAAATAAATAAATAAAGTGAAATAAGTAAGAATAGTGTCTTAGTCTATTTTGTGCCACAGAAACAGAATACCTGAGACTGGGTAATTTATAAAGGACAGAAGTTTATTTGCTCACAGTTCTGGAGACTGGCAAGCCTGAGATAAAGGTGCTGGCAGGCTTGGTAACTGCTGCATTCTTCAGAGAGGAAGAACTCCATGTCCTCTGTGGTTGAGAAAGGGCACCTGAGTCCAACACTGCCCGAAGTCTCTTTTTATAAGAGCTTGAATCCCAGCAATAAGTAAAAAGCCCTCATGGCCTAATCACCTCCTAAAGTCTCCTCTTTTAATGCTATCATATTGGCAACACTTGAATTTTTGAGAGGACATATTCAAATAATATTACATAGGTATCTTTCTGTCTTGATTACATATTTTACGTTATGGTAATACTGCTAAGTATTTATTTGTATTGGTCATGTGAATTTAGTTTGGAGGGATTAATTTGCTCCTATCCTTTATTCATATTTCCATTAGGATATGTAGTGAATGCCACGGTATAACACCCACATTCCCCTTTCACGTCCAAGGCATTTTTTCTCCCAGCTGTCAGCAGTGTTGGGATCTGATGACTGTTAGTTGAATCTTTGACAAACATCATGACTTCTTTCCCCGATCCCCACCTCTACCTGTGACTAATGACTGGGCAATGCAGGGGTAAAATCTTGGTTGATATGGTTTGGCAATTCAAATCTCGTCTAAAATTGCAATCCCCGTGTGTCTAGGGACAGAACAGGTGGGAGGTGATTGGATCATGGGGGCGGTTTCCCCCACACTGTTCTCATGATAGTGACTGGGTTCTCACAAGATCTGATGGTTTTATAAGGGGCCCTTCCCCCTTTGCTCCTCACTCTTCTCTTTCCTGCTGCCTCTGAAGCAGGTCCTTGCTTCCCCTTCCGCTTCCCCTTCCACTGTGATTGTAAGTTTCCTGAGCCCCCCGCCTCAGCCAAGTGGAATTGTGAGTCAATTAAACTTCTCTCCTTTATAAATTACCCAGTCTCAGGAAATATCTGTATAGCAGTGTGAAAACAGACGAATACTTTGGACCTCTACCTTAAAGAGCAACCTCTCTGAAGGGTCATCCCAGCATTAAAGCTTTCCTGGGAGGGGAGGGAGGCAGTTGAATTCCTCCTTCCATCTCTTCCTGCTTTCCTCATACCCTAAATCCATTGATCTCCAGAGCACTCCCCAATGATCTTGATTACTTAAAACTTTCCTACTCAGTATGTTTCCTAGCAAACCCAATCTGGAACAAGATGTTAGTAATTTAGCATTTAATCAGTAATTTTTTTTTTAATTTACCCTTGTATCTAGCATGTTTAAAACAATTTTCCTGGCCTGTTGTCATTTTTGTTAATAGTGCTTTAATTTTTTTTATTAAAGGAAAATTATATCTTAACTTCAGGGACAATTAATAATCTTTCCGATTTATGTATTGTTTCACATACCAAAGGCTGGTTCTGTTTATTCTCCCAAATATTAGTTTCTCTGTACAATGCTACTTTATTTATAAAATAGTTATTTCTTATTTAGTCAAAAATAGTGGTTTTTTTTTAGTAGTAAGCTTCTGCCATCAGATCTTTCAACAATCATTCTCTCCTAGTCTTTTTTTTTTTTTTTTTTTTTT
>NW_016107807.1:674994-712146 GCF_001604975.1 Cebus imitator | reverse complement strand
GAAACAAACATGTAACTTTATGGCCTTCCCCCAAATACATTCAACTTAACAAACAAGGTATTAGCCATCAGTTCTCCTCCATTGTTCTCTCTATCGTTAAACCAATACTACAATATTTTAATTCTTTTAACTTTACCACACCCATTTAGTATCTAGTATGGTAAACATGTCCTTATTTCTCTTAAGTTTTTTACCTTTCTCCTGAGTGCATCACCTATTTATTCTTACAGATGGACTATAACATCAGTCACTTCTGTTAATATCCATTAATATTAGCCATCAGTAATCCTTCAACAAGTATTTATTGACACCATTCTCCCAACTCCTGGAAACCTGCTTTGCATTTTGTGGCAGCCACTATGCCAGGTGCTGTGCAAAAAGTGGTGAATGAAACAGATACAGTCCCTGCCTGCCCTAATGGGCCTTCCAGTATGTGGAGACAGACAGAACATTAAATGGTACACAGTTAGATGCCTGATTATAGACTGCTAAATGATTAGTAGGGGAAAAAAGACATCTTATGAAGTAATACCTATGGGGATCCAATTCAGGCAGGCAATAGGGACAGGCAGTAATTACATTTTAGCTAAGATTGGACATATAAATTGCTGTTCAAGACAGAGTATTCAAGGCAGAGTAAATGGCATGTTTGAAACCTCTAAAGCAAGAAAAATATTCCATTTATAGGAATATGCATCATGAAAAGGCAGTCTTATGTAATAAAATGAACATAGGTTTTCGGATCACAGAGAACTTGAATCCCAGCTACCTGCCACTTACTCTGGATCCTGGGCAAGTTGACTTCTGTGAGCCTGAGTTTCCTCATTGCAAAATAAGCTCAGTAACTGCCAATCTTACTGGCTGTAGTTTGGATTACATAAGATAATGTATACAATGCATCAGCATCACAGAACAGAGTACAGCTGAAGCACAAAGCAAATGTTGTCTTTTATTATTGATAAACATGATTTCACTATTTCACTCTCTAAGGGTTGTATTTGCCTTTCATGTTGCTTTGATAGTTCCTCATGACATCCATGGCTCCTTTAGTAAAAGTTGTTCAAGCAGAAAAATATTGTCTTTTTCTTAGTTAAAAAATGCTTACTATAGTCATAACAGTGCCTGTTTATTGCCTACTGTGTGCCAAAACCCTACTAGTTACTTTTTTATTTTATTTTATTTTGAGAGGAGTTTCACTCTTGTTGCCCAGGTTGAAGTGCAGTGGTTTGATCTCAGCTCACCGAGACCTCCGCCTCCCGGGTTAAAGTGCTTCTCCTGCTTCAGCCTCCTGAGTAACTGGCCTAGTAGTTATTTCTACACATTGACCCCTTACAACACATCTGTAAGGAAGGCATCAATAAAGACATGGCAGCCAATGTTCAGGGCAGTTAGTAACACATTCCCAAAACTACACCATTCGTAAATGACTGAGTCATGATTTTGAAAGAGGACATGGTGGCTTTCTTCGTCATAAACTTTGCATTTCATCTCAACTCTACCCATTATTCACATTTGAGCCTGCTTCTAAGATTCTTCTCCAGGTTACCTATGCTGCTGTTGCTTTCTTGTTTTTGTCTTCACTTCCGCTTTTGGAATTACGACAGTGATTCTGGCTCTCCATCGAAGCTATACAGTCTCAGTTTGATGTGGAAAAACACCCCTTTAGGTCTTGACTCAGTTTAAGAAACCTTCTGCCTAGGGTAAACTTTTGAGAATCTTTCCGTAGGAGTTATCCCAATCCAGTGGGAAGATGACTAGCCCCAACCCAGTGTGAAGAAACCGATGACTGCTCTAGCTTACTTTGACCCTTCATGAACAAAGAACACATTTGGTTCCAAAGGTTAATGTAATATACAGCTCCGAATACTCTGTACTTGTTCATTTATGTAAACTATTTAAAATTAAAGGCAAGGATCTTGTTTTTTAGCAAACTAAAGTCACGGCAATTTAAATAGTTCATGCGGATTATCGATAAACCAAAAACATGGTCAGACTTGCCAGCCTTGAAATTAAATAGCTGATTATTCAACACAAACATCTTTCTTCAGCTGTCTGGTAGCTTTATGAGTAGAGGAAACCCAGGTGACATTTTAAATCCAAAATTTCTTTTGAGGCATTCCAGTCATTTAGAAATGCCCTCCTAAAAATTAAAGAAGGAAGAAGAGGCTTTTCAGGCAGATTAAGCAGAATGCCAAAAGTGAAATCTTCAGTCGAAATTCAAGTCTCATCTTTGCAAAAAGCAATAGCTTCTTTGTAGAGCAGGCATCCTAATTATGTCCACTAATTTTCACATAGCCCATAATGAGAACAAATGATTCACAGCTAGCAGAACTTTGAGTGAATTAAAATCGTGGGTTCGAGCAAGGGAAGTTATTCAGTGAAATTGTTTCATTTCTTTTAGTAATAGAGTTCGTTGACATATTGTAGAAAAGATCACTATATAAGAAATATAGAAAGCAGCTTTAGGGACTAAGGAAGAGAGTGTCCCGACTCTCTGGGGCCCCTCTTTGATGAGGTGGCTGATGAAGGCTTCTACTGAGCATGACTTAGAAACCATTAACTTAAGTGACTTCGAAAAATGTTTTCATAATTTAAAAAAAAAGAAAGTAAAGCTATCAAGAAAGTAAACTTTCCCTGAAAGTAGGAGGCAACTTTCTACTTCATCTGAGATTCTTTTTCCGTTTTCACAGCTTGACGCCTCAGTCATTTATCTCATTTAGACAAACTCCTATCGCCAGTAGCAATTAAGCTCACTGTAGTTCACAGTAACAGCCTAAGTCGAATTGGACAAATAAAACTAGCTCATGTCTTTATTCATTCCCACCTATTAACCTTAGAATTTTTAACTGGCATCCTTCACAGTGAAGCAGACAGTGGTTGACCTTGTGCAAAGATTCGTGTTTTCTTGCAGGAGAGCATTTGAAATGGGAAGTAACCGAGATCAGGATCCGGAGCAAAACTGCCATGTCACTCATTTATGCACTTTATTTATAAACCTTGTATACAAAAGTCAATAGTGCTGATTTGAAAGTAATTCTGCAGCTGTATGTTTTTAATGGCTAGAAGGGTCATTTGACTGCTACCCTAGACTTGGAAATAGTTTAAGCTTGGTAATAGATGGTCGCCTTTTGTGTGATAAACAACTCGGGTGGGGAGAACTTGGTGCAAACAGTGACAGAAATGCATTGCTAGTAGTTACTGTATTTTAGTAGATGGTTTAATTTACTTGGGTTCAGCTAAATTTACATCATCCGTATTCATTATGCTTAGGCCATCTGAATGAATTTCCTTAAACATCAATAAAACAAGGTCTGTGCAGCCGAATTTTCTAGAGATACTAGTATTTACTAAGAAATTACTGCTTGTATTTGCCTGTGTCTCAGGGAGCTCATTTAAAAGCTGTGTTCTATTTGAAACATTCACGAGCTGCTTTTTCTAATAAATGATAGTTTGGCAATCGACTCAGTAGTTTCGTTAGAGACCTGAAAGAGTTCCTATGGCTTCTTAAGCAACAGGAAATGACCTAGGCAGTGGGCAGACCCTGCTCAGAGAATTCGTTCTTTAAAAAGCATGTGCATTTTACTTGACAATCTTTTTATGGCTATAAAAAATGCACATTATCTGACCTCAGTACAGTCAAAGAATTTTTTAACTGAAGATAGTAAAAAGAACAGTTAATAGTCTGCTCTATAAATTTGTTTCAAGGAGAAAAGAAGTTACGATTAAAATAAGACTGTGAGTGCACACACATACACACACGCAGATACGGAGTTTGTATTACCTACTGTCCATCACGGAACAAATACTTCAAACAGATAAGCAATCTGGTCTTCTGATGACAACTCTTCTGTTGACCTACGAATAAAAAGTAATGACTGAGGATTTCTTTGCGCAAAATAACCGTGTCTTTAAAGCTGGTCAATTTATCCTATATTCCAAACTATATACACATACAAACACACACATATACATACACACTGTTATGCATCAATTAATGGGAGGATACATACTAAGAAATGTGTCTGCAGGTGATTTCATCATTGTGCAAACATCACAGAGTGTGCTTACACAGACCTACATGGTATAGCCTACTACCCACCATGGCTGTATAGTCCAGCCAGTACACCTAGGCTATAAACCTGTACAGCGTGTTTCTGTATGGAATACTGAAGGCAACTGTAACTCAATGGTAAGTATTTTTGCTTCCAAATATATAAAAGCATAGAAAAGGTTCAAAAAATATGTGTTATAGAAGATAAAATATGGTACACCTGCAGAGGGCACTTCAATGGAGCTTACATGACTGGAAGTTGCTCTGGGTGAGTCTGTGATTGAATGGTGAGTGACAGTGAAGGCCTAGGACATTATACCAGTGTAGACCTTATAAACACTGTACACTTCACACTACATTTATATTACAAAATTACAGAATTTTCTGTCTTCAATAATAAATTAACTTCAGCATACTATAGAGATTTTACTTTATGACTTTTTAATGTTTTTAAAGTTTTGACTCTTTTGTACTACCCTTAGCTTAAAACATAAACATATCATAAGAATGTACAAAAATGTTTTCCTTCTATTTTTATTCGATAGGCATTTTCTATTTAAAATGTTTTTATATCTTGCATTTTTGTCTCAAAAACTAAGACACAAATACACCTATTAGCCTTAGCTTAGGCAGAGTCAGGATTATCGGCATCACTGTGACATCCACATGTCCCACTGGTAGGTCTTCAGGGCCAATACCATGCATGGAGCTTTCATCTCCTAAGATAACAATACCTTCTTCAGGAATAACTCCTCAAGGACTGACCTGAGGATGTTTTACAGTCAACTTTTGTTTTTATAAGTAGAAGTACCCTCTAAAACAAGGGTAAAAAGGATAGTAAATATATAAACCAGTGATATAGTTATTCATTACCAAGTATTATGCACTATACATAATTGTCTGTACTATGCTATGACATCAGTAGATCTTAGCAATTTTTCAGCGCTATTGTAATGTTATAGAATTATCATCACATATGCGATCTGTCATTGACCAAAACATTGTTATGGGGCACATGACTGTATATAAAACTCTCTCTCTCTCCACACACACACACACACACACACACACACACACACACACCTATAGCTATATACATATAACTGTAACTAGTTACGTATATCATATAAGTTATAATTATTCATGCTCTATGTTCTAACAATTCACACTCAGTAAGTTAATTCTATAAATTTCTGTCTCATCACTGTATTATTGATTTTGCTGACAATTCGTAGACATCCATACATCTACCCATGTGCACATGCATGCACGTGTGTTTGTGTTTCTCTGATTAATGGTAAACAAATGCAGACAGCTATAATCATCAGATACAGTGATATGGTTTGGCTGTGTCCTCACCCAAATCTCAGCTTGAATTGAAGCTCTCGTCACCCCCATGTGTTGTAGGAGGGACCCGCGGGAGGTAATTGAATCATGGGGTGGGTCTTTCCTGTGCTGTTCTCATGATAGTGAATAAGTCACAGGAGACCTGATGGTTTCATAAAAAGAAGTTCCCCTGCACATGCTTTCTCTTGCCTGCTACCATATAAGACATGCCTTTGCTCTTCCTTCATCTTCTGCCGTGATTGTGAGGCCTCCCCAGCTGTGTAGAACTGTGAGTTCATTAAACTTCTTTCTATTGTAAGTGAGTCAGTCTCAGGCATGTCTTTATTAGCAGCATGAGAACAGACTAATACACACAGTTTAGAGAAAAACAATTGCATTAACTCTTAGAAAGATGTAACTAAGATGACATAAGTTGCTTTTCATAATGCATAAAAGTCTTTGTATTTTACTTGACCTGGTCTAATTAAATCTTCTCCCTCTTGTGGTACTAGAAGTAGCTTCAATAGCTTCTCCTACCTGGAGCTCTAGAGCTTTAACCTAAGGAGTATAGCCAAGTTGAGAATGCAGATGCCTGAATGAGGTTCTGACATGTGAAGGAACTGCATGCTTTCGGTAGGCAAATTCAGGAAACCTTAAGATAGGCTTGGAGGAATGCAGCATAAAGCCCAGGGCTTCAAGTCCTGAGACTATCATGGGAAAAAAGTAAGTCAAATGAATAAGGATGAGGGCATAACAATCTGGAAGAATACTGGTAAGAAGATGTCTTTAACCTTGGATTAGCTTTCCTTTCCCTTCAGCAGGTGGAAGTGTGGGTAGGTTTCAAGAGTGTCTTAATCACCCTGACTGCATCTACCACCTTTGATAATGGAAATTTGTCTGCATTGGGCTTCCTTGCTTTTATATTATAACCAAAGAATCTATGCAAAGATTAGATTCTAGATATAGAAGAGACTCAGCGTATTTAGCAATTATTGGATATGACCCCCTAGAATTTACTTCTGAATACTCATATCAAGTGCTCCCGAATAGAGCCTTAAATATTTTTTTTTAAATCCCCAAAGTAGAAGGACAAGATGGCTAACTAGACACAGCCAAGAGGAACATCTGTCACTGACGGACAGTGACACGGAGACGTCGGGGAGACTAGCGCATTCCTAGCAGATCTTCAGAAGGAAGGTAATGAGAGTGGACAGAGGGAAGACACACATGCTGGGCTGAATGGGGAGGAAGCTGGGAACCTTGCATGGGGCTGCTGTGTACCAGGATTCCTTCATGGCCCCAAATGACTCCTGGGGAAGGGCTGAATTAAATAGCAAAGGAGCAACCTGCTCTTGCCCCAGGGCTCTGGATTGCTGGCAGAAGGAGATCCCACAACCACCAGAGACATTTGAGTAGGCAAAGAGAGCTGCTTAGAGAAGAGGTGGGGGCAGAACTCCAGCTGGTGCACAGCCCAGAAGGGTTGCTGCAGGAGTGTCTGTAGTAGAGTTTGTCCAGGGACACTGATTCTCCCTGGGCTTGACTTGCTTTTATAGATTTCAGCCTGGGGAAAGGTCAGACCTGAATACTGTAGGGCAGTCTTGCCAAGGAGATGGGGCTGGTCAGACCTCAGCACCTCTTGGTCTGCTTGCCTCACCAGGGGCCCCAGGCTATTTACGCTTGCTTGCAGAGCAGGCTTGGATGCCAGGGGGCATACCTTCTGGGGGACTGCATCTTAGCTCCTGCACTGGTGAGCTATGCCTGACTAGCAGAGAGCTCCAGCAGAGAAACCCCCACACACTTGTGCCAGGCTGCTCCAGCCCTCCCTACTGCAACCTCCTCTGTGCCACTTTGCCTGCATACACTCTCCCACAGCCACCTCCCACATCACTTCACCAGTGCATTTGCGCACGGGCAGACCTTGACTCTCCCTCCTTGCCAGCATGCGTGTGCATGTGCACCCTGATGTGCCACTGCTGCCAGCATGAGTGCACCTCAACTCCTCTTTCCCCACCACACGGCTATTGCTGATCAAGTGTTGGAGGGGACAGAGCCCACAGGTGCCCTGTTGCTGCAGCCATACTGCTGTGGGTACAAAACTAGGCACAAGAAACAGCAGACTTGCCCCCTGCCTGAGCAATCATCACCACCCAGATGAACGTGCACAGAGGGTGCACACAGTCCTGTGCCCACCAGTGCACTTTCCCCAGGCTAACACCACCACGAGCATGAACGCATGCATAGTTGCCAGCATGGTCCCTCTGCCTTACAGACCCAGGCTCCCCCTGCCACTGCTGTAAATGCCCACATAGAGGCTGCCACTCTGGCACCCACTAGCACCCTGCCAGTGCCGACAAACCTGTACCCCACTGCACTGCCACTGCTGCTGACATGTGCAAAGCGGAATGTATCCTGTGGTCACTGCCCTACCAAGTGCTTTGGCTGGCACCATTCATTGAATTGTTGTGACCAGTGGTCTGCAAACACCTTGACCTATCAAGCACGGTAGGTTCTTAACATCAGGGACTGAGAGAACAAAGCTGGGAACCAAAACGAGTCCAGCAGAGATAGAGCATGTAGTCCAGGAGTCCTGAGCTGAGACTTGGCACCCTAAAAACTTCCAGAAATGAAGCCAGTCCACTAAATCCACCTTATAACATAATCAAACTCCCACAGCCAGCAAATAGAATTAAAAAGAAAAATATTCAAATGAGAGCAACTTCAAAGATTGAAGGAATATCATTTTGCTAAGATGAGAAACAACCAGGGCAAGAACTCTGACAGCTCAAAAAGCCAGAGTGTCTTCTTCCTTCCAATCGCACTAGTTTTCCAGTAAGAGTTCTTAATCAGGCTGAGATAGCTGAACTGACAGAAATAGAGTTCAGAAAATGGATAGGGACAAAGATCATCACGATTCAGGAGAAAGGTGAAACCCAATCTAAGGAAGATAAGAATCATAATAAAATGATACAATAACTGACAGACAGAATAGCCAGTATAGAAAAGAACGAACTGCCCTGATAGAAAGACATTACAAAAATTTCAAAATGCAATCACAGGTATTAACAATAGAATAGACCAAGATGAGGAAAGAATCTCAGAACCTGAGGACTGGCTTTCTGAAATAAGAGAGTCAGGCAAGAATAAAGAATGAAAAGGAATGAGCAAAATCTCTGAGAAATATGGGATTATGTAAAGAAACCAAATGTATGACTCATTGATGTCCCTGAAAGAGATAGGGAGAATGGAAGCAACTTGGAAAACATTTCATAATATCATCCTTGAGAAATTCCCCAACCTAGCTAGAGAGGCCAACATTCAAATTTAGGAAATTCAGAGAACCCTTGCAAAATATTTACAAGATGATCCCCAGGACACATAATCATCAGATTCTCCAAGGTAAAAATGAAAGAAAAAAAATGTTAAAGACATCTAGAGAGAAAGGAGAGGTCACCTACAAAACGAAACCCACTGGACCAACAGCAGACTTCTCAGCAGAAACCTTGCAAGCCAGAGAGAGATTTGGGGTCTATGTCCAACATTCGTAAAGAAAAAGAATTCCAGCCAAGAATTTTATTCCAGCCAAAAAGCAGAGAGGAAGTAAGAGCCTTAACAGACAAGAAAATGCTGAAGGAATTCATTACCACCAGACCTACCTTACAGGAGCTCCTCAAAGAAGCATTAAATATGGAAAGGAAAGACTATTACCAGCCATTACAAAAGCACATTTAAGTACACAGACCAGTGACACTATAAAGCCACCACAAAAACTAGTCTGCCCAATAACTAGCCACATGATGACAGGATCAAATTCATACATATTAATGTTAACTTGAATGTAAATGGGCTAAATGCCCCTAATTAGAAGACATAGAGTTACAATGGATAAAGAACCAAGACCCAATGGCATGCTGGGCCTTGCTTCTTTATCCAGATTGTTATTCTGTGCCTTTTCTCACCCATCTCACATGTAATGACACTCATAGACTCAAAGTAAAGGCATGGAGAAAAATCTACCAAGAAAATGGAAAACAAAAAAGCAGCGGTTGCGATCTTAATTGCATATGAAATAGACTTAAAGCCAAAAAAGGTCAAAGAAGATAAATAATGATATTACACAATGGTAAAGGGTTCGATTTAACAAGAAGACATAACTATCCTAAATATATATGCACCCAACACAGCAGCACCCATATTGATAAAGCAAGTTCTTAGAGACCTTCAAAGAGATTTGGACTCCCACACAATAACAGTGGGAGTCTTCCACATATGACAGACAGTATTAGAGACATCATCAAGGCAGAAAACAAAGATATTCAGGACCTGAACTCAACACTGGATTAAATAGACCCAATAGACATCTACAGGTCTCTCCACTCCAAGACAGCTGAAGACACATTCTTCTCATTGCCACATGGCAAATACTCTAAAATAGACTAAACGATCAGATATAAAACAATCTTCAGCAAATGAAAAAGAACTGAAATCATACCAACCACTGCCTGAGACCACAATGCAATAAAAATAGAAATCAACACTAAGAAAATAGCTCAAAACCATATAATTATATGGAAATTAAACAACCTGCTTCTGAATGACTTTTGGGTAAATAATGAAAATAAGACAGCAATCAAGTTCTTTGAAAATAATGAGAACAAAGATACAGCATATCAGAATCTTTCACACACAGCTAAGTCAGTGTTAAAACGAAAATTTATACCACTAGACACCCACATGAAAATGTAAGAAAGATCTCAAATTAACAAGCTAGCATTCCAACTGAAAACACTAGAGAAGCAAGAGCAAACCAACCCCAAAGCTAGCAAGATAAAATAACCAAAATCAGAGCTGAACTGAGGGAGATTAAGACATGAAAAACCACTCAAAAGGTCAACAAATCAGGAGTTTGTTTTTTGAAGCAATGAATAAGATAGACAGCTAGCTAGACTAATAAAGAAGAAAAGAGAAAAGGTCCAAATAAGCACAATCAGAAGCAACAACGGGGATATTACCACTGATCCCACCAAACTAAAAATAACCATCAGAGACTATATGAACTCTGCTATATACCTAAACTAGAAAACTTAAAAGAAATGGATACATTCCTGAAAAGTACACACACTCTCCCAAGAATGAACCAAGGTGAAGTTGAATCCCTGAACATACCAATAACAAGCTTCAAAATTGAATCGGTAATAAAGAATCTATCAAGCAAATAAAGCCCAAATTCTACCAGATGTACAAAGAAGAGTTAGAGCTGTTTCTATGAAACATTCCAAATAATTGAAGTAGAGGAACTCCTCCCCAACTCATTTAATGAGGCCAACATTATTCTGACAACAAAAGCTGGGAGAGACACAACAACAACAGAAATTTTCAGGTCAATATCTTTGATAAACTTTGATGCAAAAATCCTCACCAAAATGCTAACAAGCTAAATCCAGCAGCACATTAAGAAGCTAATCCACCACAATCAAGTAGGTGTTATCCCTGGGATCCAAGTTTGATTCAACATATGCCAACCAATAAATGTGATTCATCACATAAGCAGAACTAAAGACAGAAACTGCATGATTATCTCAATAGATTCAGAAAAGTTTTTTGATAAAATTCAATATCGCTTTATGTTAGAAACTCTAAATTAGCTAGTTATATCTCAATATAATAAGAACCATATATGACAAATCTACAGCTGGCTTCTTACTGAATGTGGAAAAGTTGGAAGCATTACCTGTGATAACCAGCGCCAGATAAAAATGCCCTCTCTCACCACGCTTATTCAAGATAATATTGAAAGCCCTTGGCAGAGTATTCAGAAAAGTGAAAGAAAGAAAGGACATTCAAACAGGAAGAGAGGAAGTCAAATTTTCCCTGTTTGCAGATGACATGATTTGATATTTAGAAATAGCCATAGTCTCAGAAGAAAAGCTCCTTAAGCTGATAAACAACTTCATTAGTTTCAAGATACAAAAGCAACATAAAAAAATCTCTAGCATTTCCATATACCAACAACAGCCAAGCCAAGAGCAAAATAAGGAATACAATCATCTTCACACTTGCCACAAAAAGAATAAAATACCCAGGAATACAGCTAACCAGGGAGGTAAATGATCTGTACAATAAGAATTACAAAATACTGCTCAGGGAAATCAGAGATGACACAAACAAACGGAAAAACATTTCATGCTCATGGATAGCAAGAATGAATATAGCTAAAATAGCCATACTTCCCAAAACAATTTACAGATTCAATGCTATTTCTAATTAAATTGCCAATAACATTCTTCACAGGACTAGAAAAAAAAATTATTTTAAAATTTCTATGGAATGCAAAATGATCCCAAATAGCGAAGGCAATCCTAAGCTAAAAGAACAAAGCTGGAGGCATCACATTACCTAACTTGAAATTATACTACAGGGCTACAGTAACCAAAACAGTATGGTACAGGTACGAAAACAGACACATAGGCCAATGGAACAGAAAAGAGAGCCCATCAATAAGGCATACAGCTACAACCATCTGATCTTTGACAAAGCTGCCAAAAACAAGCAATGGGGAAAAGACTCCCTATTCAATAAATAAAGCTGGGATGACTGGCTAGCCATATGCAGAAGATTGAACCTGGACTCCTTCCTTACACAATATATAAAAATCAACTCAAGATAGATTAACGATTTAAATGTAAAATCCAAAACTATAAAAACCCTGGAAGACAACCTAGGCAATATCATTCTCGACATAGGAACTAAAAGATTTCATGACAAAGACAGAAAAGGCGATTGCAGCAAAAGCAAAAATTGACAGATGGGATCTAATTAAACTAAAGAGCTTCTGCACAGCAAAAGAAACTACAGGAATTGATCGACTTATGACCCATGCAACTTACGACCATTCGACTTTACGACCACAATCGCTAGCCATGACTGCTACGCGTCTGGCAGCGCAAATGTTGCCCAGCTGGGCATACGATAGTGCGGACCAGCTTCCAGCAGCACTACCATCTCCGTGTGCACCATTTCAACTGTTATCCCAGACTCAGTACAGCAATTTGTGTTTTATGTCTTGGATATTTTTCATCAAACCCCTCCCAATAAACTTCTTATACATTTCAAAGCAATGGAC
This sequence comes from Cebus imitator, assembly GCF_001604975.1. Classification (NCBI taxonomy): domain Eukaryota; kingdom Metazoa; phylum Chordata; class Mammalia; order Primates; family Cebidae; genus Cebus; species Cebus imitator. The sequence continues at coordinate 699,649 of NW_016107807.1, read as the reverse complement.
CCAAACATTGAACAATTTGCAAGGATTGAACGGATGGCGCATGATGTGTTTCGTCCGTATCGTGAAATTTATGAAGAAAAAAAGAAACGTACAATTCAGACAAAGCTCACAATGTTTATGAAAAAACCAACTCCGGTAACCCCAACTGCTGCCTCAGATGACGACATCAACAATCCGCAGCCAAGTACCAGAGGCCAATAAAATGTTTCGTGCATGTTTATATATTTTGATATGTTTTGCAATTGGGAAAATGTTTCCTATGGTATTTTTTACACCTGTATTTTGTATTTTTGTATGCACCTGTATTTTGTAATTTTGTATGTTTTGCAAATACTAAACCAGTTGTACTGGTAAGGCAGTGTTTTACTTAAACCTGACAAATGTAAAAATAAGAAACAAAATGGTGTAGAGATGATACAAATGGCATAAAATGAACAAAGAAAATTATGATATATAACAATAATGAAAGAAAATTATGATAAAATATGACTTAAATATTTTTATAACATCATTTCACAGTACTGTACATATAGCCTACTCAACTTACGACCAAATCGTGTTACGACCGGTCTGTCGGAACCAATCATGGTCGTAAGTCGAGCACTAGCTGTATCAACAGAGTAAACAGAAAATCTACAAAATGGGAGAAATTTCTTTCAAACTATTCATCTGACAAAAGTTAAATATGCAGCATTGTAAGAAACTTAAACAGATTTACAGAAAAATTTTAAAAAAAACATTAAAAAGTAAGCAATGGACATGAACAGACACTTCAAAAGGAAACATGTGCAGCCAACGGAGATATAAAAAAAGCTCAATATCACTGATTGTTAGATAAATGCCAATCAAAGCTACAATGAGATATTATCTCACACCAGTAGAATGGCTGTTATTAAAAAGTTAAAAAAAAACAGATGCTGGTGAGGTTGCAGAGAAAGAGAACGCTTATACACTGTTGCTGGGAGTATAAACTAGTTCAACTCTTGTGGAAAGTTGTGTCATGATTCCTCAAACAGCTAAAAACAGAATTGTCATTTGACCTAGTAATTCCATTACTGGGTATATACCCAAAGAAAATAAATCATTCTACCGTAAAGACACATGCATGAATATGTTCATTGCAGCACTATTTGCAATAGCAAAGACATGGAATCGACCTAAATGCCCATCAATGACAGATTAGACAAGGAAAATGTGTTACATATATATCATGGAATATTATGCAACCATATAAAGGAACGAGATCATGTCTTTTGTGGGAACATGCATGGAGCTGGAGGCTATTATCCTAAGGAGACTAACATGGAGTCAGAATGCCAAACACTGCATGTTCTCCTTTATAAGTGGGAGCTAAATGGTGAGAACACATGGACCTATAGAGAGAAACAAGGCACACTGGGGCTTACTGGAGGGTGGAGAGTGAGAGGACAGAGAGGATCAGAAAAAAAATCTGTTGAGTACTAGGGTTAATACCTGGGTGACAAAATAATCTGTACAACAAATTTCCATGACACGTTTACCTATATAACAATGTTTATGTGTACCCCTGAACCTAAAATAAAAGTTTTGTTAAATAAAAAAATCCCCAAAGTCTCGTAATATTGAAATTATTTCTATATATCTACTCTGTGTTATTTTAGAAAGAACATATCCAACCGAAGTATCCAAGTATTAGATCTTTACAATATAACATCCCAAATTACTTTTCAAGGTGCCAGGGACAGGACTGTGTATCCTGAACTAAGGCCAGAAATTGCAAATTTGTTTGATAAATAATTGACTTAACTGGCCATTCAATCAAACGTTTTGTCCTGGGAAATTAAGTATATTTCAGAAAATATGTTTGTGTAAGGACACTTTATGATGTTCTCGAACATATCTCCATTGTTAACTAACACATGACTATGTGTGTGTGTATGATATATACACCACACACACACACACACACAACATCTGTGCGCATGTGAAAAAGATTGGTATGTTCAAACAATTTTAGAAGTGATTAAACTTAAGCATTTGAGGAAAAGTATCAATTCTAAAATTAAATTATCTTTGGAAACTCCTTAAGTTACCTATACAGTTCAGAACATCTTTCGGTAAGTCCAGAATAACTAGTTCTTCCTTCAGTGTTGATGTGGATTGCTTCTTCATTTGGTCATTAGATGTATTAGTTGGCTTGCCTTTAGAGGCTATATTAGTAGTCAGGGTTCTCCAGATAAACAAAACTAATAGGATTTGTGTGTGTGTGTGTGTGTGTGTGTGTGTGAGAGAGAGAGAGAGAGAGAGAGAGAGAGAGAGAGACAGTGATTCTGTAATAAATTGGCATATGGAATGATAGAGGCTGACAAGTCCCCAGAGCTGCCATCAGCAAACTAGGGACTCAAGAAAACAAACGATATAGATTCAGTTTGAGTCTGATGTCCTGAGAAACAGGAAAGTTGGTGGATGATTAACTTCCAGTCCAAATGCTGGCAAGCTCGAGATCCAGAAAAAGCTAATGTTTTTCATCAAGTTTGGAGGCATAACAAAATGATGTCCCAGCTCAAGGTAGAATTAATTCCCTCTCATTCACGGAAGAGTTGGCCCTTTACTTTATTTAGGCCTTCAACTGATTATTGCATGAGGACCCCCCAACATTAGGAAGGGCCATCAACCTAGCCATTCAAATGTTAATCTCATCCAAAACACCCTAACAGGCACACCCAAAGTAATGTTGGACCAAATACCTGGACCAATGGCCCAGTAAAGTTGACACATAAAATTAACTATTGCAGTGGCTATGTTGAGTAAAAATGAGGACTCTTTTAAACTCTGGAATCATACTCTGCACAGAGAGATACTTATGTTTCAAAAGTCACAGCACTAAGATTCTGAAAATATTTGACTTATCTACACCATCTATTGAGCTCATTCTGGGGACATAGGCTCGCAAAGTTTACTTATCGAGTAAAATGCCATGAAGATTGACCCTCATCATTTTAATTATTCTTGTTTTCTTCTGTTCACTCGTTCATTCCCTCTCCCTCTCCTCCTCCCTGTCACCCACCAGCCCTCCCTCTTTCTCTCTTCCCAGCCCACATGTTTACAATTTAAGTTAAATGCACATATGGTACATCCTTGCTATGTATGCTTCTCCCATTTCTTGCTATTGCAACAGGATGTTGAATGGATCTTTTCTATATGACTCTAGAACTTTTGTTTTAGTTAATAATTAATACTCCAAATCTGAGGACATTGGGTAATGAATACCTCCACCTTCCAAAGAGTATTTGCTAGAGACATTCCCATAAGACTTATCAAAGTGTGGTTAATTGATCTTATAAGCCTGCTCATTGCTACCAGCCTGTAGAGAGAGAAGACTAGAAATTTCTGAATTCATTAAATAAGGTGCATTCATTTAAGTGGGGCAGATTCATAGCTGGAAGAGGTAAGCCTGTTCCTACCTGTTAGTGCAGGGATATAGCTTTATACTTTCCATTGCTTGATCCTTAGCCCAGGAAAGGGGCTCCAAGACAAACACTTAGAACACTTGGGGTTCTCTGCAACTAGGGAGGCTTATACACGATTCCCTGGTTGGATGCTTGCTAAGCTACCAAAACCACCACCCCTTACCCCGACATTGACACCAGAGTGGAAAGTAATGGGATAACTCTTGGGAAGCTGGATACATGTCTTTAAAAATGTGAACATAGAAACTTGTGTGTGTTTCTCACCTGAACATTGTTTGGCATTACTTGTAGTGGCAGGATGAAAAGAGAGTGTCAGTGGGGCAGCCTTCACTTTTCCCACTTGGCATTTCAAGATTTTGGAGTATTCTTCCCAAACTAGTAGATGCCATAGAAGGGAGCCAGCGTTTAGCCATCTTGCTTCTTATGATGGTCTTCTACAGAAATGGGACCTGGGAGATAGTGCCATGGGGAAGAACTGAGCAGGTTCACAAATTTTTGCCAAAGAATACTTTGCCCACATTTTAAGGGACCATGTAGTGCTAAAGACCCTACGGGAAATTTTCTGAACAGTCTATAAATGTGCCCAACAAATGAACTAGCATTTGGGTCACTAGCCACACAAGGAATTTACAGCTGAATAAATAGTCTTCCATCCTTTCTTTCAACCACCTCTCTCAGCCTGATACTGGAGAAAAATGGAAAATAACAAATGAAAAGCAAATGACTCAGGCGACTTTCCATCTCAAGTTCAGGTGCCTAAGCCACAGGTCAGGCCTGAACTTGGAGAGGGAGATGAGTGCAGGAAATAGAAGTTCTGTATTGCATGTGAGATTGAACTTGGAATGGGCTGAACTTTCAATCCCTGGAAACATGTCATGAGGTTTTTTGTTGTTGTAACTATATGGGAAAAAATAATTCTATGGAAGTTATGCTTTCAGCTGTATGGCAGAAGATCCATCAAAGCAGGGTAGGGAATAGTGCTGGGGGAAGAATGAAGTCACTTCCTATTTGTGCCTTACCAATTTCAGTCCATTCAATAAACGGGTGTCAATTTTGGAGTAAGGTCTGAAGGGTATATTGAGGGTGGGAGAGGTTTGTGAGACGAACTGAGTATAGTCTGTCACTCTGATTTATTGGAGGGACATTATTGAGAGTCACAATTGTTTTCAGCCAGTCTGGAGAATAGATTTCATCATTTAGATGTGCCCTTGGGGAAATTATTTTCCAACGTCTTGGAAAAACCATTATCCAAAGTTGGGATTACTTTTGGGGAATATTATTGGATTATAGTCTTTGAACAATGGCTATGACAAATGGTCTGAGATTTGCTGTAAGTTGATGGAATTCCTATGAGGTCTCACCTGGAGATCATTCATGCCATCCAAGCAAACAGCCCCTCAGAGTCTAACGCAGGATTTTTTAGTGCCCTTGAAGGCTTTCAGATGAGAAAGAGAGATCTGGAGGACACAGTGCTACTTGGTGGGTCAGAGTACTGAGCTGAGCCCAGCCTCCAGAAAAAGCAGGCTAGTTTGGGCTGTGCTTTCTTACAGGTTCTCAGCAGGTGTGGATTATGATAAAGTTCCGAATGTAATGAGAAAAGTGAATTATTTATCTGGAAATGAAGTGGAAACGAAGGCAACTGGACTCTGCAAGCAAGGGTGTGAAAGAAATGCTTTGGTGTAATACTGATGCATCTTAAACAAGACACAGCCATCATTACCAGATGAGGGCAACTAGGACAGCAAGACTGGGGAATATGGAGCTCTTAGGGAAGTACCAGAAATGGTCAAGATTGACTCAGATGTAATCCCAGTTGCACCTGCAGATATCAGCTGATGGCTTGTGAGAGATGTAACCGAATAGCTATGGAGTTTCAGTCTGAGTGCATTATACAGTAGGTATATTGGTTTTAATTCCTATTGAACACTGCCAGCACATAACTAATAACTAGCCAGATATCTAATGGAAGCCCCACATTGGAAGGAGGGAGGGTGAGAAGAGTAATTTTAAGTGAACCAAAGGAACTATTTAAAAATCTAAACATAAACGAAGGCATATATCTCTGCTCGGTAACTACATCATTAATTGTTTCCTGGTCTAATTCAAAGAAAGAAGAATTTTCTGTACAATCTCAAAACTCAAGTTGTCACTGACTTATTTTGTGAAGAAGACCCATATAGGAATAAACTGACATTCCTCAAATCATCAGATGTGGGAGAGATATGGGAGACACCAAGTGTTGAAATAGACATGAAAATTATATTTTCCATTAAACAGATTTTAATGGAAATCAAACCAAGTTCCTCTCTGGCTGCTAAAAGAGAATACTTCTTTCCCACACCCGAACAGGAGGATCTGGATTAATGAATGACCCCTAGCTCTCTCACTCTCTCACCTTACTCCCTCTTCCACAGGCAAGGGAAAGTAACCTAAGATGATCTGCAAGTCGTAAGAAGAGCCTGGAGCTGGAAAGCCTAGTTCCTTTTCCTTTCCTTTCTTCCCTACGAAGAAAGATGCTGCAGTAGGCTTTGTGTGAGTGGGTGGGTTTTTTTTGTTTGTTTGTTTGTTTTTCTCGTTTTGAGGGAAGAGACTAAATTTTCTCTGTAAGTTGTCATTGTGTGTTAACAGGGATAGTGTCCTTAAGAAATTGAAGCAATACATTAACTGGTCAAATACAGCAGGGGTTGGGAACCCTTGATCAGCATGAAATTTTGTGGCACTCCCACTATTCCCCATCCAAACCCATAACCTTGAAAATCATATAATTGGGGGGAACATTTTGGACTTTGGCATGATGTAGAATGGAATCTCAAGCCAATCTTATTCAGCTCTTAACGAGAAAAAGAACTGTAGTTGGTATCTGAGGTGTATATATTATTATTTGCAAAATCATTCTTTCAAATAGAATATTTTAAAATGCTTTTTCATCACTTTCATAAGGGAAGACTGAGACTAACTATTTCCTTCTCTTTCACAGGAATGAGAACTAATGTGTTACCCTTGTGGTAAACACAGTAAAATGATCTGATTTCCCACTGATGCTGAATGACACTTCTCACTTGCCTGAGAGCAGCCAGTCATTGATTTTCATATGAAAAAATAATATGAAGCACATAATTCATACACATGTTTGGCACACAGTAAGTATACGGTTAATATGTGTTGAATTAAATTCAGTTGGAATTTAGAAGTTATTCCATGATCAATAGTATATAATCCACAGATGCATGTGACATAAATTAAGCATTTATATGTGGGAATGTGGTTCATTGTCTGTGGTTATCACACATATAATCAATGTAGATATAGATATAGCGAGAAATTATGTGACATCTATTGTCAGTGTTTTTGGTTTGGTTTGGTCAAGAATGCATTTGTGGGACTATTTATTTCTTAGGAGGGGCCTAACATTCAAGTTGTCTGCCTGAAGGTGATTGGTTGACCGATGATCTTCAGAGACATTTACCTTTGGCAGGAAACCAGCAAGCTTCCATTCAGGCATTCATACTTCTTTAAGATCTTCTTTATCTTTCTTTTTACATGTCATCCAAGGAATCACTATGATTGTCCTTCCAAGTGCCAGCTGATATTTTCAGCTTCCTGTCTCTTTGCCCAAGGGAAAAATGCTGATTTCCTCTTTGCTATTTGGCAAATGTCAAAAGAAAAAGACTGGCTACACTATGTATTCCTTTCAGCAGCATGAATGGACATCCTGTATTTTTTCCTCCAAAGAAGATTTAACTAGCTAAAACTTAATTAGCCTAAACTCAAAGAGTATTTCCTATTATTTCTCTATTGCTTCTCCTTCATTTATTCCTTTCTTTTTCAAAAATTCCAATCCTATGTACTTAAGAATTTCATGGCCTTTACATCTTTGCATGTTATGTTTCTATCTCTTAACCCTTTTCTCTAGGTTTTAGGAGAATTTTAAAAATTCTTCTATTTTACAGATTTGGTTGTCTACTCTTTTACAGATTTGGTTTATCTATTGTTCATTGCCTTGATGGTACTGTTTTTTTTTTTTTTTTTTTTTTTTTGTTTTTTTTTTTTTTATTTTTTTTTTTTTTCTCGTTGCTTTGTTTCCATCTATAAAAATGTTTTCTTAAAACTCTTGGAGAATACAAAACATCATTTTTCTAATGTTTTCTTCAGTTCCATAGATTAAGCCTATTTCAGTGGTAGACATCTATCCTTATTCCTGGAACTGGTCTTTTTTCTTCTGGACTACTGAATCTTTTCATATGTCTGGTGAATTCCTCCGTTTTCATGTCCTAACCTTGCACTTGCTACTAAGTTCTTCTAGTTAGTACACATGATTTATTTTTGAAAAGAAAAGTGAAGTTTGACGTTTTTGAAGTTTTGTTTTGCTAGATTGATGATTGAGTCAGTTGTAAATAAATATGGAGGGGATTCCTGTGCACAGTGCTGTGGCATCAGTTTCGCTCCATGTTTGTGTTAGTATCATAAAGTCAGCTTAAAGAGCAACCCCTTCAAAAATTGTCATTACTGCCCCTTATGACCTGTTACAGCACTGGCCTCTCTCTTGTTAGCACATCACCCCTGCTAGGGGTGTCACATAGGCGAGTGAATACTCTAGTTGTCACTTAGTGGTCTGGTGCTGGAGTAGTTCTCAGATCATTGTATTGTACCCTTCTCCCACTGTCCCACAGATCCAGGCTCTTACTTACGTTCACTTCCACAGGGGGCATGGGGATTTGAAGAGGGTCTACTCAGGGATCCCGTCTATTTACCTCTCATCTGGGTTTTTCATTCATGTGTGAAAGGACGACAGAATACGATAGCCCTAGACCGTCTCCTATCCATGTCACAGCTTTCAGAATATTCCATTTGCTGCCTGTTATGGGATCCTTCTGTTTTCTAGTAGCAGTTTAAATTTTTCTTTTTATTTATTTGTGATTATTTTAATTAACAGGAGTGTTTAGTGCAGCATTGCTAGTTTACAGTGCACAGTCAAAAACTGGCAAAAAGTTAAATAATTTGTATCCACTAAATACAAGACCATTCAAATTAATGTAAATCCACACTTGTTTCTAAGTGAAAAAAAAAAAAAAGTTACAACATTTATTGGATAGCATGATGATCGTTTTAAAAAATTAAATTACATGTAAGCAGAAAAAGAAAAATCTTGATGTCAACTGAAGTCATTCTAGCATTTAGGATTTGAAAAAAAATGTGTTGATCTGCCATCCCAAGTCTTGTGGAAGTCCAGTGTTTCCCCAATATATTTGTGAATTCCTGACAGTTTATGTTCTCATGATCACTTCTGATTCAAAATCTAGGCTTCTTTTAAAGTCTTGTGCTTCTCCTCCTCTTCCTGAAACTTGGTTGCTATTCCTTTACTTGATTTTCCCAAACCATTTTTTTATTCACTCAACAAATATTCAGTGAATAAAAAAAGTTACTTTATTTAATGGTTGGGTCTTTACGTTCAAAGACAGTTTATTGTTGTTAAGGACGAGTTTCCTACTCTCATGAAGATTACATTTTCAACCAAGGCATTTGTAGGTGTGTCGCTCATGACTTGAGTGAATGTGAGAGTAGCTATTTAACGTCCTTATTCTTGAAATTCCTCTGCCTGTTCTTTCACAAAGAATTCCTAACAGTTCCCTTTCCTTGAAGGTGCCACCTTCCTTCCTGGCTGCTCAACTTTCAATTTCTTCACTTTCTCTTTTATTGAATCCCTGTCCTTTATTTTTACTTCCCAGAATGGTTTATTTATTTTATTTCATTTCCTTCCTCTAATCACATGCACGGGACCTCATCATTCTCATCCTCAAGTACTTATTAAGGTATTTATCTAGTCAAATACAGTCCCTTTCCTAAAAATAACTATCTCTAGTATTAGCTGTTAAAGTAATTAACTTTACTGCCTCACTGCATGTATTTGTAAGTGTAGAGAAATATATAAATTGTGACATCCAAATTTACATATTTTCCAATATAAATTTATATTATAAAACAATCTTTAAAAGCAAAGAAAAAAACCTTACCAAAACCCTCAATCTCTTCAGCTTCTGTAATTAAAAATAGAATATAATAGACCTCAGCTTATCATTTCAGGTTCTCAAACTTTTTTGACATGCATTTTATTTGTAAATCAAATACGTTTCCTGAAAATGGGACTGTAGTATATATTTTAAAATTAATTTCAACAACATAAATCTAATTCGAAATAAACACACAATTTGGGTATATACATATTACTAACAAAGAAAGGATAGACCAAAACATTAAAGTATTTTAATTAGAGGGGATAAATAGGGGTTTACTTTAAATCTTTCTGTATGGTTTCAATTTTTATCATCAGGTTTATGCACTACTTTTATTTTAAAAGTTGAAATGATAGAGGGCAGAAAAATGGAGGTTGAGAAGTTTGAAATAAAAGTTGAAAAGAAATGCATACTCCAAATATAAAGCTTCTCTAGAGCCTTTCCATTTATTTTCCATTAGAAAGCATCCTTCGTAGGTGATTCTGAGAAAAATCCTGGCTGACTGAGTTACAGAGCAGTGCCTTACCCAACCTTGACTAATGACAGTCTAGTAAAAAAGTCTGCTACTAAGTAGTTACATGACTCTAAGCAAGTCATTTCGGCTAATACATATTTTGTGATCTGCAAAATGAGGGATTTAGACTATGTATAATTTCCAAGTCCAACATGTTTGTGACTCCTAAAATTAATTAAAACATCCAGGATAAAAGATGAAGAGTTTGTGTCAGTGGATAGAGACACAAATATCTGGTTCTGAAAGTAGAAAACAAGGGCCCATTCCACTGAGAAAAAAACTATTAAAGGCTCATGCCTGTTTTGACAATCTTGTAACATATAAGGTGCAGAGCTGACACTATCTTAACCCTTCCTTGCCAAGCATTTTCTATATAGATTGCGATTTTTTTTTCCTATGGCAAAAAGTGATCTCATTTTATAGAATATGTAAGTAAGCTATTTGATTTCCAGCCAGCTGTGCTGAGCATATTTACTCTGTAGAGAGAACGATTCTGGAACTTAGATGTAAAAAGCCCTCAGTTCTGTGCTATTCCCTGGTAATGACTGACCCACAGGTGCCTCAAGGAGATGTCAGATACTTCTCAACGTCACACTTCAACTTTTCCATCAATTTGAAAAATACTGTATTGCTTTAATTCTTGAAGCAATGTCCCTAGCAAGATGAAAGAGTGCTACTTCTCTAAGTGCAGGGATTTGGCAATAAAATATCTGGCCCTTCTTGTATCCAAATTAAAACTAATGTTTTTATAGTCCTATCACTTTTATGAACATAACACAAGACAACTTGCTCTGCTTCAGCACAAGCACACAGAATTCTAATCTGTAACATAAATAAGGATATATGAATCTGCTTTCAATAATATTCTATTCTTCTTATTTAAAATTACAGAGCGCCCCCAAAACAGTGGAGGTGACAGTTTTATAAAAATCAGTACCTATCCTTCTGGCCAACTGAATTTAAAAGCTTTCTGCCTGTGCAAGAAAGAGGAGCAAACTCTTAAGAAAAAGTATTGTTGTCTTTATTGGATTCAGTTTTGTTGCTGTCATTTCAAGCTTAGTTCCTTAAGCCAGGTTCCCCCTATTGCCTCTTCCATATGACACTCACTGTGAGTTCTTCAGGCCATTTAAAAATGTCTACTAATTTATTGTTCCAAGTATGTTCAAAGTATCTAAATCATAATGCACTCATTCTGTCATATTTGTTTAAATGCATATTGGTATGTAGGCTTATTTTTCATTATTAAAAAAAGATACCACCCTTTTTGCTCTGTCTAATCTAAACAATCTTTAACTGTGTCGAGCAAGGAATTAATTAGTTGTATATTTCTCATGTTAATTTCTCTGGCTTTCCCAGTTAGTTCCAATGGAGGTTTGTTTTATTAGCTTAATAACACTTTTTTTCCTTCTGTGCTACTAATATTTTTCATTAAAAATTTAAGGATTTCGGATGAGGCTGAATAAATGAAAGTAATTGAATGACAAGGCCGATATACGGACCTCTCCAGGTACCCAGCTGCTGTAACCCCATGAAACCTGTAAGCAGTACCGGCTCTGTCCCACGTGTGTCATGGCAGCTTGGCAATGGATAGATCTTGTATCAAGACAGTCATCTCTGCATGACCAGAGGGGTAGGAGGAAAATGCAGGCAAATGGACTATTTCTTTAAAGGCAAGATTTCAAGGGGCTGACCTACCAAATCAGGGACAATGACTAATGTGTTCTACAGAGAGAAACAAAGCAGAGGAACAACTATTCCCAAAGGTTAGATGCCATCCATTGAACTCCATTAAGCAATCAAATACCAGATGACTCAGAGTCACACTGCTTCTTATGTTGGGAACTGTTCCACTCCACCCACCTCATCCATTAATGCCTCAGCCCCTCAGCAAGGAAGATCTCTAACCTGATAGGGTATGTAATTATGAGAATGCTAATTGAGAGAGGGCTAACTTGAAGAGGGTTCTAATAGGCTCAATTTTAGTTATTATTCTTCAGGGAAGAATACATTAGAGAAGGAGAGTTCTGGAAGTAGCAGCCCGGGGAATAGTTGTGACTGAGGAGTTTAAACGATGTTCTTTAAGATCCACAACATCTTAAAGGGACCGAGAAGGACTAAAGAAAACAGATGTGAGGTCACAAGTTCTGGTGGTGCTAAAGTAGCTTATTTCTTCTTCTCTTTTTTTTTTTTCTTTTTAGAAATTGTGGTAAAATAACATAAAATTTGCCATCTTAACCATTTTTAAGTGAACAGCTTAGTGGTATTAAGTAAATTCATAGTACAGTGCTACCAGCACCACAATCCATCCACAGAACACTTTTCATCTTCCCAAACTGAAACTCTGTGCTCATTAAACACTAGCTTCCCAATCCTCCTCCCCAAGCTCCTGGCAGGCACCATTGTACTTTCCCTCGCTATCAATTGGACGACTCTAGGAACCTCAAATGAGTAGAATCATACAGTATTTGTGTCTTTGTTACTGACTTATTTCACTTAGCATGATGTCCTCCAGGTTCATCCCTGTCGTAACATGTGCCATAATTTCCTTTTAAAGGACTGAGTAGTAATACTCCATTGTATGGATAAACCACTTTTTTATTTGCCCTTTCATTGGCTGATGGATACTTGGGATACAATGGACTGTTTCTGACTTAAAATCAGATTGTTCCTGGACACTACCTAGAACTAAGTTGCTGAAAGTATGTATTATAGAAAAGTTCCTGGGCCACCCGCAAGGTCACAACAGGTCAGCTGTCTGAGAAAATAAACAAAATGACAAAAACAAAAAAATAAAAATAAAACAAACAAACAAAAAAAAACGCTACACAGCATGATTGAATTGTTGTTTGGTGGGAAGAAAGGAAATGGCACCCATCTAGTGCACTTGCTTCGTTGCTTGTGGTTTTGATAATACTCTTATACTAGAGTGATAATCACAAGTTCAAATAAAATTCTGAAAGCACAGGTTCTCTCTTAAACATATTTAATAATTTCATATTTCTGTCCGATGAACTAAATTTCTTGGTATTGTGTGAAAGTTCACCTTGTAAAGATGTATAAAATCCTGTAGGCTTTTGATGCATTATGGATGTAAAGTGGTGCTTTTTTAAGAGCAAAATGCATATTTCATACTTTCCAAAACAGCTTATGTTTTAAAAGATAACATTCATTTGTCTTAAAAAGATCTTTTTGGAGCCTTGGGAATGTAAAAAAGCATTCGTAACAGGCTAGTACATGGGTTTTCAACTTGCTGTTATGTCATGATCTGGTCTCTGATCCCCTCTCCTAATCCTCTTTTTCTTTTCTATCTCGTCTATATTTTTCACTCTCCTTCCAAAGTCAATTTCCCCCTTTTTTATTCTTTGTTACTTCTTTCTTGGCCTTGCCCATGCCTCAGCCTGCTGTATACTGCTGTGTGTCTTCATAAACATTATTCAGCCCTGCTGATGGCTCTGAGAGAAAGAGCAGATGTGAGTGGAACGTGACAGCCAGTTAAAAGATCCTTAGGCTCCCTCTCCCATGCAAATTAATACGTGAAAATTGCCCTAAAACATGTTAGGTTACGATGAATTATTAGAGACAAATAACATACAGATGGAATCTTCTTGCTAATAGAAAGGAATTTCAAATAGTTATTTTGTTTTTAAGAAGATTAATTGCTGGTTTGGATCTTTAAGGCATTTACCGTACTAAATAATGCAAACAGTTAGTGGTAATATAAATTCCCCTCTATTATGGGTAATTGTCTGAGAAGGCAAATGTTTACAGTAAGACTTTTTCAAGGGTTCTTTTCTCACTTGAGCCTTGTAGATTTTTGGATTTCTCAGTAGTCTTAACTGTCGTCTATATTTAAATTTGGCTCATTTCAAATCCATGCTGATATTAATGTGAACATGAACATAAATAACATGACAACATTTTCCCACACTTTCAATAGCTGTTGACTTTGGTTACTGCCAAATAGATTTGATTATATTCATCGAACCCTAAGTCACTAAAATACCAGTTGCTGAGGAGAAAGAAAGGGTTGCCACTGGTTATATGAACTCATGGTTTAATAAATTTTTCTCTTTCTGTCTGTCTCTCTCCCTATCCCACTTTCTCTTTTCCCCTCTTTTTGTGCTCTCTGTCTCTCTTCTCTGTGTGTGCATCTGTCTTTTGGGTTTTTTTTCTTTCTTTGCGTGCACACGCGTGCGCGCGCGCGCACACACACACACACACACACACACACACACACACACACACAGTGCTTCTTTCCACTTAAGCTTGGCAATCTTAGGCAAATGCATTCCTCTCTCTTGCCCTGACTTTCTCTCTGTGTAAAAAGAAGTTAGACTAGATGATCTTTAAGACCCTTTCTGGCTCAAACATGCTTTGCTTTAAAGTCTATGAATAAACATGACACCAATATCCACATTGCTACTTCTCTTTTAAAATGACCTATACTCTGGGAAAGAGAGTTTGATGAATGTTGTAAAAAATCACTTCCTGGAAATGAGACAAGCTATTTTCATAATGAATATGATTTCATGCACCCAGCTTTTAAAGAAGCATTTTACTTGCCTGGTTGCTAAATTGAAGATTATCATGGCATTAAGAAAATTAATGGTTAACATTTATGGCCATTTACAGAATCCACTCCACATTGATAAGTTCTGAAACATAGTCTAGTGGCTTCCCCGAAAAGGTTACTATTTCTTTTGTGCAGCTGAAAACCTTAAAGGCGAATTACTAGTGAATTGAGATATAGTGCTATAGTCAATGTATTTAAATGTAAATTTGTCATATGTCAGTATGTACTGAACACACCATAAAGCTAACCGCAAGTGTTTTATTTACTTTTAAAAAGTGACATGTAATAATATTTCTGGGCAAATAAAGTTTATTTAATTGATTGATGATGATATTCACCTCTTTAAAATGAAGTGCATCTAAAATACATATTTATCTTTCTGAGCCCAAACCAATGGAAAAGCATGCTGATTACTGGCTACATCAAGTATCACCCATAGCTTTATAAGCAGAGACTAATGGTAGGGGGACCTGTAACCAAGATATTAAACTATTGATTCAGGAAGACACGTAACACTTCCAATTTTATCTTCAAAATATCTCTGAACTTTAGCAACAGTAAGCAAATAAAATGTGATGCAATATGGATTGTGCTAAGTTATCTCTTCCTCAAACCTCCATTCATCAGAGAAACTGGAAAGCATGCACAGCTCCAGACACTGGAAAGGAGTATCACCATAATTGTGGAAGGCTCTTACTTTGCTGTCTTCATAGAACATCACTGTCCAGGAAGGAAAACATACTGTGAACCCAGTTGGTCCCATGAGTCCGAGACAACACAATAGATGTCTGGCTGGCCTCTCTTATAAGTTATAATATTGCTCTTGATTTTCAAATAGAATGCCTACATGAGCACTTTGAAAATGAACACTTGTGTTGTGGGATTTGGGCTGTTGGAAAAATCCCAATGTATGTAACCTAACTGGGCTCAGTTTTAAATAATAGAGAAAGCCTTCTCTATTTATTTACATTTCTTTCTTCCTTTTTTCCTTCTTCTCTTACATAGTCAGTTATTAAATGTTGAAAAACAAAAAAGAATGTGTAAAATTTATGACATGGTAGGTGAAATCAAAAGAAGGGATAAAATATCGAAGAGAAAAGAAGTTTGGTGCCAAAGTAATCTAGGTGTGACCTATAATTGCAGATCATGATGTTCTACATAATATGGCCACGAAATTGTCTCCAAGAGCCCTAGCAGCCATAGGGAAAAAGAGAATCTATATGCTGTAAAATCCACCGTGTACATGAAATAGAAATGTATTAATTATGCAATGGCTGTGTAATCATTCTTTGTAGACGGAAAGGCCAGGAATTTTTCCCAGGCATTCATGTAAATAGTAAGTAGTATTGGTCATCTAATGACTAAAGTCTCAAACAGTATCTCTATATGTAACAATGAGTGACACTGGGTTTTTATTTACCATGGCCCTTTTTTTGAAACAGGGACTTGCTTTGTTGCCCAGGATGGAGTGCAGTGGCATAATGGTAGCTCACTGTAGCGTACACCTCCCAGGCTCAATTGATCGTCCCATCCCAGCTTCCCAAGTAGCTGGGACTGTAGGCACATGCCACCATCCCCAGTGCTTGGCTAATTCTTTCTTTTTTAGAGATAAGGTCTTACTATGTGGTCCTGACTGGTTCCAAACCCCTGGACTCAAATAATCGTCCTGTCTTGGTCTCTCAAAGTGCTGATAAAAGGTTATACTTAGCCTGAGCCATAGCAGCTGGCCACCATGACCCTTAATAGAGGTTAAAGGATTAGTATCATTCCAAAGCATAATTTGGGAAAAGACATTCTACTGGATGGCCAGTAGGATTATATTTATGTGCCTAGCTCTCAGCTAATATACCCAAATCCTGGGATGTATCAGCAGAGTGGTTGGACCATGTACGCTCTTAGAAATTTTTCCACATAAGGCGATGTTCTTTTTAATTCAGCTTTTGACCAGAATTGAGTGACAAAACTTGGGATTGTTGTCTCATAAATAGTTAGAGCCCTGCTGCTTTATGTTGCAGTTGAATTTATAATACAATCAGACCTACATGATTTTACCAACAGTAGAGCTGAGAAAAGTGTAAATATGATTTTCTTGAAGTTGAGGAATGATGAGATAAAGACAGTTGAAATATATTATGAAATTAAAGGTCCTAATTAGATTACTTGAAATATATTAGGAAATGAAAGGTGCTAATCAAATTAATTGAATACTTGTCAGGCATTGTTCAAAATACTTTGTATGCGTGATCTCATTTACTCATTATATCAAACATTATTATACCCATTTTCTACATGAGGATAGTGAATATCAGGGAAGTTAAGAAATTTGTCCAATAATCTACAAGTTGGAAGTGATGACGCCACGATTTAAAACTTGCCGGTATCGTTCTTCATTCTTAACTACTTGCCTCCTTGTGAGTGTGCTCCCCTCATTATGCCAAAATGATACCTCTAAAAGGAGCCGAGAGTCACCAGACAGCAGATAGTTTCGCAAAAACAGCTTGGCTATGATGCCGATTGGATTATCCAAGTAGAACAAAGTAGGTACTTCCCAAATCCTGAATTTACTTTGGCCTGGCAGTCAGAGGGAAGAGATCTGCAGTTGAAATCAGGCTTCCTGGCTTTCAGTCCTTTGACTACAATCCTTGGTAAGTGTCGACTCCTCTTTGGCTCAGTTTCCCCAACTGTACGAGAGCTTTTAACTAGAATCTAGAGTGTCTTAACCAGGGACAGAGAGTAATAACACCTGGGAAACTTTCTTTTTTTTTTTTTTTTTCCACTATCCTGATCTTTGTAGGAACTTTCAAAGTGATATGGAAAGGAAGTCCTGGGAAGGGAAGAGCATGGTCCCTTTATACGCTACACAAATGGGGGAGGGAAGTGCTGGGAAGAGGAGGGCATGGTCTTTGGCTAGGGCTCCACTCCCACGGACCTAAGTAAGGACAGGCATTTCCTGCCCAAATGTCACGTTTCCCAAGACTACCTTGGCCTGCCACACCCCCATCCTGTGCCTATAAAAACCCACAGACCCTAACAGGCAGACCCAGAAGCAGCTGGAAGTCGAAAGGAGCACATCAGTGGGAGGAACACACAGGCAGCTGAACGTCCAGAGGAACACACAGACAGGCACCGGCACTCGGGCAAGCCACCGATTGGCGGAGGCAGATTGATGCGGAGCTTGGCTGAGGCGGTCAGAGGAGAGCCCAGGTTCACTGCATCCCCTTCTGACTTCCCCCGAGCTACCTCCATGCAATAAATCCTTGCACTCATTCTCTAAGCCCAGGTGTGATCCAATTCTTTCAGTACACCAAGGCAAGAATCTGGGATACAGGAAGCCCTCTGTCCTTGTGACAAGGAAGAGGGTCTAATTGAGCTGGTTACCACAAGCCACCTATATAGATGACAAAATGACAAGAGCTATACTAAAAGAGCACCCTGTCACACATACCCAAGTGGGGCTTCAGGAGCTGTGAACATTCACCCCTGGACACTGCAGTGGGGTCAGAGCCCCACAGCCTTCCCGTCTGCATGCTCCCCTAGAGGTTTGAGAAGCGAGGCACTGAAAAAGTGATCCACACCCCCATCATGCCCTTCGTGGGGGACAAGGGAATTTTCCTGTTTCAACAGCACCTATGCTCAGGCCCTGCTCCAGACTTCCTGAGCTCCCATTGTGAGTTAGGTGCGGAGGAGGACTCAGCGGTAAGTTTTCCAAGACAAGTTTATCCTTTGGAAAGACCATCATGGTTTGATGCATAAATAAATGACTCTGCCTCTGTAGATGATTTAATTGTGCTAAAAGCTAGAGGTACTTGTGTGAATGTAGCTCTTTGTATAAAAGCAGGAACATTATTAACACTATTACTCTTTCATGGTGAAGGACACTTGAAAAGGGGCCATGGGGGAAAGCAGAGAAGCAACAGCTAAACCAAACCTATAAGGACCCAGGATAGGCCGCTGAAGTGAGCAAACCCCAAGCACTGGCTACTGAAGTGAGGAAGGCATGAATAGCAGTAGGGAGTCTGAAAGCAGATCTAGGCATGTTAGGAATCGCAATAAAGCAATGAGGAATAAAGACAAGCACACTGGCGTCTTCTGTGCTACCGGTACTGACTTGAACACTCGGATTTGCCATTTACCTGCTGTGTCACAGAGGCCATGTTTATTTGATTTCCCTGAGCTTCAGTTTCCGTGATTGGCATATGGAGACAACAGTACACTAGAGTCGTGGGGGTTTTATTTGGATTATTTCTTGCTCGAACTTTTTCTTTGAAATTTATTATATCCTTTCTGCTTGCCAGGTACTTTTCTAAGTGCTTTTTGAGTGTTATCTCATTTTACCTTTTTTTTTTTCAGACAGAATCTCACCCTGTCGCCAGGTTGGACTGCAGTGGCATGATCTTGGCTCACTGCAGCCTCTGCCTCCTGAGTAACTGGTACAGCAGGCACATGCCACCACTCCCAATTAATTTTTGTATTTTTAGTAGAGATGGGGTTTCACCATGTTGGCCAGGATGGTCTCTATCTCCTGACCTCGTGATCCACCCACCTTAGCCTTCCAAAGTGCTGGGATTACAGGCAAGAGCCACCACATCTGGCCACCTCATTTCATCTTTACCAGACCCCAAGAAACAGGTCCAAGAAACACAGCAGTCAGTCTAGATCCACTTACTTTGATTCCAGAGGCTACACTCAGTCTCTGAGAGAAGGTTGGTTCTCAAGGATTATGTGTTTCTCTCTCCTTTATTTCTGCTTAGCATGGACAACTGTTCCAAATGGACAGAAGCTACTAAATTGCTTCTTTACAAGCTAAGTCTATTAAATTCTCTCCATTATGAAAATGGTCTCTCTTGTTCCAGAAACTGCTTTTTATAAGATTCATTAAACTCCCTTTCCCATGTTCATGTCATTTTACGAGGGTGGCAAAAATATAGTTATCAGTGCCATGGGTTTTCGTAGACTTGTAGAAAGACAGTGTTAGAGCTATAATGGCCCTTGGGATCATCTAGTTCACTCCCCTCATCTTACACATGGGGAAACTGAGGCTCTGAGTAGTTAAGTGATTTAACCCTGAAAACCCACCAAGCTTGTGACTGAATCAGACTAAAAACCCAAGTTATCTGACTCCTAAGTCTCTGCCCTTTCCACTTTATCATTCACTAACACCAATCAGCAACGTTGTGAGCATATACCACGGGTGATTCATTCATTCATTCATGGAACATTTATGGGGTATTTATTTTATGCCAGGCACTGTGTGAAGTCCCAGACTGAAAGAAATAAACAGGAGGTTATGGCTGGCTTAGACAACACATCGTCACTATTACTGGAAGAGGATGAGGGATAGAGGGGATCAAGGAAAACCGTGTAAATCAGCATCTCTTAACTTTGGCCACATAATAAAATTGCCTCAGGATCAGTTGAAAATGCCAATGCAAATATATATATATATATATCTAGAGACCCATCCTAGATAAGTTGAGCAAGAATCAGAGCATAGGGTCTGGACATCTGTGGTTGCCCCTGTGATTTTAATGTGACCCTAAAGTTGGTAACCACTGCTCTAAGTGTGTGGTCTTCTAAAAATAGGTGAGAAGCGTACTGAAAGGATGTGCTGACGCTAAGGCTTAGCAGGAAATTACTGTTGTAGGTTAACGAAAGACTGGCTGGAAAAGTAATGGCTCTGGGGACAACTGAAATATATTAAACTGAAGTTCATATCTTAGCATATTCATGAGTGGGTCAAGCCACACTGCAAGATATTGGGCAATTTCTCGTTACTTACATTGAGATGTTAAAAAAGTATGAATCACTTGTTGAATGCCAAGCACTATACTAGGCACTTTGACGTATCTGAGTGAATGTAAGTAACACTTATACCACTGTGAAGTAAGTGCAGTTATTATGCTCAATTACCAGTTGAGAAAACTGAGACCCAAGGGGACAAACCTGCTCCAGATCACAGAGGATGCGGCAGAACCAAGGTTAGAACAAATGTTTTCTAACTTCAAGACTCTTTTCCACCATGTCATATTGCAAACAAGTCCTTTTATAAGACACAATCTGCTGTTGCGTCATGTGTGATTTAAATTGTACAGTTATTGTGGTAATCAATAAAGTGTTAGATTGGTCTTTTCTTTCCCTAATTCTTTTCTCCCTCATCATGCCTGCCTGCTTGCTGTATGTTTTCCTGTTAATGCCACCACGGATGCAATCATGAAAGATAGAAAAAGGAAGTCACTTGCCATTCACTCCTCTCTTTTCCTGGAGGAATATGTCATGTCTCTGACTTGGAAATCACTTCCTGTAATGAGTTTTGCCAAAGTAGAGGCACAAAGAATTGTGTCTTATTCTTAGCACATATTCTCAGCATGCCTTTTAATGACTCCCGTGGAAGGAGTTCCATGCATGCTGTGTTTCTGTCTATACTGAGCATCAGCAAGCACAAACAAACATTTCTCTACAATGCTTTGAAATTAACAAGACAATGTTGGATACATTTCTGCTCTATTGTTGCTAAAAACTAAAATACGTATTTACTTTCCTCTGAAGAAACCCAAAATTTCAGACTATATTGTGTCTGTCTGTTTTGGCTGCATTTAAGGGAAGCACACCCGTTGACATACTATGTAGATTTCAGCCCTGGACTGCAAGTATTTTCATCTGCTTCTTGGAGGTGGTAGGGAGAGTGATGGAAGTATTTTTATTTCATCTGTTTGCAGCCCATTCACACGTCCAACGTGCTCATAAAAAGTCTCTGCAATGAAAAGCCAGCATAGGGTGTCAGAAGAAAGAAAAGGCAAACCAAATTTAATCTGGTGATTTTTATGGGTACGGCGAGGGAAAAGTAAATGTCACAATGCTGCCTGCAAGATGCTGCCACTTGTATGCCAGCCTTCCTTTCCAGGGCGGCTTATCAACGAACTTCAGTAGCCACTGAATGAGAATCTTTTTGGAATAAAAACATGCTCACATACACCATGGCTCCAGACATTCATGCCCAAAGGAAGACAGACTGCATTGTGCAACATCCAAAGTTTATGCAGTGTTGACACTGGGGAGCAGTGGCATATGTGATGTCTGCCATATGCCCCAAAGTCCTTCCTGCTCAGGCAGGGGGTGGGGTTGGTATGATGGAATCATAATCATAAAAAAACTCATTAGAACACACAACCACTGTCGTTTACTGCTACTCCCTGGCAGAAGGACAAGGCCTTTGTGCTTCAGTTGCCAGAGTAAATTAGATAGTGAAATCGAACTTCCATAGCTCTCAGTAAAGAGATAAGAGATCATTAGTGTCTCACAAAATAATGTTGAGTTTCCCCTCTCTTTCCTAGTGACGGTTCAGGCCTGGTTTTCATATCTGGTCCAGAGACTTCAAATATCATCAAGTATGCTGGTTTTTATAAATGTTGCACTGATAGATGTGCTTTTTTAAATTGCTTGGTGAGACCATGACAAGTGTGCTATGCGGATTGCCAAACACCCTTCCCAGAACATTTTAAAAATTTGACTCCTTTGTTCCAAAACCTGACAGTGTGACCTATGACTGACTGTCCTGATGCTCTGCGTCACTACAGTGCTGCCTTCAAATACTCGGAGTGACTGTCTGGACGGCTGCAGAGCTTTCAGGAAGAGCACGCTCTCAGGCACTTGGAGGAGAACAACACTCCACGTTTCTTCCAAAATGAGCCTCTCCCTTGGCTGTACATCTCCCTGTACAGCTCTGTGCCACATGAAGCCTGCTGGACCTCGCATATCAGGCAAACCAGCACTCTGATGAGCACATGGTGTTTTGCTTCTGCTCTTGCTCCCAGTGGTATCCCTGCTTGGGCTCTTGACGCTGCCAAAATATTTTGGGGGCATAAAAGGTTGCCAGGGATGGGCTGAGTGTCATGATAAGGGAGGAGAGAAATATGCCAATGAAGGCAATTTTTCTTTTCCCTAACAACTCCAAACTAAAAATAAAACACAAAACATTATAACCACAACAAATATGAACCAGCATGGGGAAAACACTCACAAGCATGCACACACATGCACGCACATACACACAAGCTCACTGATAGGGTGGTTGTGACATGGCATGAATTTATACATGCAAAGCACTTAGAATATTATATTGGCAGAAATTAAGTGCTATATAACTGTTTGTTGTTATTATTATTTGCATTAGGATGGGCATATGTCCATGTTGGATCAATCAAAAGAATAAAGCACCCCTGGTTGCCCATCTATTTACTTCATATTCAAGTCTTAACAAGAATGGATTAAGCTGTAAGAGGACTTATCTTTGCATATTGAAATTGATAAAGGAAGGAAAAAGAATGAGAGCAATTAGGATGATGCTAACTAACCATAGAAAGCAAAGAGAAGCTGTGCCCGGTGACTTATGCCTGTAATTCCAGCACATTGGGAGGCCCTAGTAGGTAGATAACCTGAGATCAGAAGTTCGAGACCAGACTGGCCAACATGGTGTAAGCTTGTCTATACTAAAAAAAAAAAAGGCAGAAAATAGGAGTGGTGGCAGGCACCTGTAATTTCACCTACATGGGAGACTGAGGCAAGAGAATTGCTTGAACTCAGGAGGCGGCGGTTGCAGTGAGCAGCCTCACTGATCTCACCACTGCACTGGGTGACAGAGCAAGACTTCCTCTCAAGAAAAAACAAAAATAATAAGGAAAAAAAATGCTATTTAACGGTATCCTAAGCAGAAGCCGGAAGAAAAACAAGTATCAGTTGGTTGAATAAGATCACCAAAGATACTTCAGAAAATCTTTTCAGAACCACCTCCTATACACACGCCCCCACACACACACATGCACGCACGCACATCTTGAATGATCTTGAATGTCTGGAGTCTTTTAAACAGCTATGTGATTACGAAGGTGAAATGTTCTCAGGCTTATATTAAGAGAAACCAAATGCTGAAATTATTTTCCTGCCTGCTTACTTTCTACCTGAGGTCAGAGCACCCCTTGTTTATGTAGTGTGGTGGTCAGGATCTCCATATTTATTTAGCACAACTTCGATTGAACCACCCCTCTTCAACACCTGGATGCAGGATAGGCTGTCCATAGCTCTGATTTCTGAATGACCAATAACCACCAGGGTGCTTATCATGCATAAGCCTAATTCATTGGCCTGTTTAATTTCCTTTCCAAGTTATCATTCTTGAGACATATTTAGAATCCTAGACTGTGAGAGCCAGAAAGCACCTTTGAGATCAACTTGTCCAACTTCCTTATTTTACACGCACAACTGATAACTGCATTCCAGTTTGTCAACAACATCACTTCTGGCATAATTAGGGCTGCTAGCACTGGGAAAATGGGAACTGTTCCTCTTCCCCACATTCTCAGAAAGGCCAAGGTCACAGCCACCCCTCCCCCAGGCAGCCTCACACACAGTTTTCACTGTTTCCTTTCTGCTGCTGTGTGAGGCAGCTCATAAGCAACAGCCTTTTGTTGCCGAGGGAAGAACAAAACCCTGGCTTCCCAGCAGTGGAAAGATTTATAAGAGCTCAAGAAAGGTCAAAAGGCTAAATTACCCTGTGACTTGTATGTAATCGGCATCTTCTAGCTTGCTGCAGGATGAGCCTGATTACATGGAAGGCAAAGGTGAAGACAAAAGAGCATAAATAATAAAAGAAAATGAAGCTTGAAGTAGTTACAGTCCTCATCTTTTTTTTTTCCGTCTTCACACTGCCTTCTGCTAAATATTTTTTTGTAAGAGCACTTAGAAAGAACAAACCTTAAAGATTCTTCCCCGATTTATCTAAAAGTAGAAATAAAAAAGCGACTTTTTATTATATGGGATTTTCTTTAAGAGCATCAAGAAAAAACATGCTCATAAATTAGAAAAATATGGCCCAGAATCAAAAGGCGTATTTATGGAGGAGTCAGTTCCGTTTGGAGGAATCACTGAAGCCTTCAGGGAAGAGGTGTACCTTTCCCATTTCTTGCCCCTCTCCTGTTTTATTCTTTATTGCTTTTTTTCAGGATGACTGCAAGGATAAAATACTTAGGTAAAACCAAAATAAGCATATCTTTGCTTCTCTCTCTTTCTCAGTCTCTCTTTCTTTGTCTCTGTCTCTGTCTCTCTCTGTTTCTCT